>NW_021163034.1:600000-1077500 GCF_004324835.1 Dendronephthya gigantea | reverse complement strand
GGACGTAGGTAGTATTTTATACAAAATTTTGTTTGATAATTCAAGCATGGAATTTGTCAAAAAAAATTTTTGAAAAATATTAAAGTAAATATTCTATATTTGATTGATAATTGCAATATCATGCAATCGCCTCAGGCTCAGTTTAAGCCGCCATTGTACAGTTACACAAAATGCTGGGATACGTATTTGAGCTATCTATTTTGGCCTAAAAATTTTCTGATTTCGGTTGAAGAGAAGTAGCAAGTTAATATATTACGGATAATTTAACAGCGTAATATTCGGAACCATACGAATGTTTTAAGTTTGATTCAGTCTCCCGTGGATATCTCCAATATAGAGTCGACAAAGAGTTTTTATATATATAACTGTACCACGAAAATCTCATATTTAAGCCTCGTAAACAAGCTGACTTGTGGCTCAGCCTTTTTAAAGGCATAAGAATACCATAAAAATGGCACAGCAGTTTTAATAAAACGACGGAGTCAATTGTACATGGAGTCACGCCGGCTGAGTTGTTTGGCGACTGTGATATTACAATCTACACCTACATAACGTTATAGTATGACCTATATAAAAATATACACATGTAAACTTCATGGGTACACAATTTTCATTGTCCTGAAGTTTACATTAGAAAAAAATTATCAAAGTATATTCCTATAGTTGATTATTCCATAGGTTTTAAAACTATTTTGTGGTCTTCGGACCAATGAGTCAAATGCTATTGAATATTGTAATACTGTATGAAATTCTTCCCAGTTTGAAATCCTCTTTCGTCGTTTACAAGTAACTCTAAAAGAAAAGATGGGAAATGTTTGTGAAAGATAGGCATGAAGGTATCGAATGTTGATGATTTGTTTGAGAGATTCATTCGTGCTCGGCCTTAGCATTGGTTGCCTAAACACAAATAAAATTGGGTATGGTTACCAATTTTAACCGTGCCGTGCCAATAAATTAAATGTGGTGTAAATAGGGCTATATATAGACTCATCAGTTTTCCAAACTTATACTATATCATGTTTTTTAACTTTGAAACAAGTTACTTTAAGCCTGGATGGCATCTGAACCGTTTATGGTAAACGCATGATTATGACTGAAGAAGGTTACAGATTAGGTACAAGAGATTTTAATACAAAGCAATACAAACATTTGAGAGGCATAGAACAACACACTTGCACGTTGACATGAAACGGCAGTAATACAATTTAAGTCAGCCCTTCAGATTGTAGTTCATTATGATCTGGGTGTTATTTAGTATGGTTAATAGAAAATAATGCTTGGAGTCTTGGAATTTTCTTTTATTACATAATTTAAACAATGCACACCACAGTGAATCTCAGTTTAAATATACATATTCAAATTTAACCACTGATACATTAAAACTGAAAAATTTAAAAAGTTTATAATAGCTACCATGATTCATTTCCGCTTAAAGTTTTTATTCACTAAATGCAATCTACATTAAACTATTTTTATCAATTGAAGTTATATAATTTTAATACTTAAGTAATTTACAATGTACAGTTAAAGTATAAAACTCTAGTTGTAGTATTAATAAGTTTTAATATATTAATAAGTTTTTATAATTTATTAGTGATCTAATTAGTGATAAATTTAATTTTCTTAGTTATGATTTAATATAGCATTTATTAAAATATATTAAATATAGGTTAATAATTAGTAAAGCAACTCTGATTAACTATTACACATTTGGCTAATTCCATTGGTTATTTTTACTCAATACTCGCTTCCATTCCTCAAAATCAACCGCAGACTTTGGACGTTCGCCGCGAGACCGCTGACTTCTGGTACCTCGTGCTTGCTTATCCCCGCTGTTAGCGCGCTTGTGAGAGTTTTTATTTACACCCGGCATATTGAACATCTGAATGAGTTTACTGACCTTCTTATCCTGGGAGCTCTGTCTGGTCCTGGATTCACTGGAATCTTGTCGAGGCACCCTCGCATACGAAGCGGTCGTGATCACCATACGCTTTCCCTCCCCTCCACTTGCTGGGCTAGATTCGACCTGTTCAGACGAGGCAATTCTCGTACGACCCGAAGGCATGTCTTCGGTCACATATTTCACATTACTTTTTCCCTGGCGCACTTCTCGTGTACGAGCTAAATCCTCTCGCAACGACTCCAGCTCGGCTTCTATATCTTCCAAACGATATTCTTCTTCTGAGGTCTGTTTCCCGTAGGAAACCTTGGCACTTCCGGAGAAAGTATCTCGGGTGTTACTACCCTCAGATAACCCCTCCCGGGCATTAGTACCGTACGATTTTCCTGGACTACCGGACGTCGTATCCATTGTAGTATTTCGGCCATATTGGTCATTTCTACCTCCAGAGTCTCTACGATGCGAAGGACTCGCTAGTTCTCTATGGGCATCTTCCAACACACGGTGTACATCATGATCCTCAAGAGACATCTGGCGTCTTCTTGATGATATAACAGATTCCTGTACAAGCTGTTTTGGCCTCTCCGGGATGCTTTGCACGTTCACTTGGCTGCTCTTAACTATGGTGGTTTCCCCTCGTCTGCCATCAATGGAGTCTGCTTGTATCTTCAATTTCAATCTCTGGTTTGCTTCTCTCAGTTCTTCAATTTTCTTCGTAAATTCGTCCTTGCTTTCTGCGATTTCGGAGTTCTTCGTTGCGACTTCTCGTTCCAGTTTTAGAATTCGGTCATCTCTAAGAGCAATCGTTCTTTTGAGCTCTGCTATCTCTTTTTCTTGTTCGTCAAAACGTTGTTGCAACTAAAAATATAAATCATAGCATGTGAAATCTTTTTCTACGACACCTAACAAACTATTTCACAAATCTTTTTCATAAATTTTCTACTGATAGAAGTAATATTTCTAAAGTTTTAAAGGAAAAATTTCAGAAGCACATTAACTAAAATACTGGGTTAAAATTTAAGGGTTAGTGCTAACCTAGCTTTGAACAACTGGCCCCTGTAGGCTATCAGTTGTAGGTAGTTTACCGAGTTTTAATCTAACAGCTTTTCAATTTTTTACCTTCCGATATTTTGCATCATCTACACTGGAATGAACTTCTTCTACCACACTCTTTGAGATGGCTGTCGTAGGCGAGCCGGCGTGATTGACATCATTTGAGACGGACATTGCCCCTCTTGAAAGCTGCTTTTCAAACTTTGCTGGTTTGTTGAACATGCTAAATTATGACAATATAGAAGGTAATATATTACAAGTTCTGGCCCAACAAATATGTTAACCAAAATATTAGCACATTTTAGTTAAGGCATCCTTCGAGCGGGATGAAAACGCGACAGAATCTCCGTTTTTCAGTGTATTTGAGGAAAAAACATACTTATTGTATTTATCGGCGGACGATGGAGAAGTCGGTGACGATGCTCCAGCATCAAGACGGAGGCCATCTTTGAAAGAAATTAAATTGGGATTTCTATCGATGCCGCTTATCCATTCATCTGCTGTGAGCGCCGGTTGCATGCTGGGGCTAGGTGGATACAGGTCGTCTTGGAACTCATCGGACTAAACACATGAAAAAATGTGTTAACATTCCTTTATGGTTAAAATCTTATAAATTTTGCGCAGTAAAAAACTAGGCTTGTTTTAAAGACTAAAATTCAGCAATAACTTCCACTAATCAGAGCTAGAAAAGAAATAAAAATAGAAACGCCTCCACTCTGGAAAAAATAACTCTGTGCAATATCTGATTGGACGTAGGATTTTTCCACTGATGACGAAATAGTCATTCTCGATTTTGATTGGACGAACGATTTTCCTTTCCGGATTTCGGCGGGAATTTATTTATATGTTTTTCAAGATGGCGTCAAAATATATAGGCAGTCCTAAAAGAGAATTCCTAAATTTTGGCAAATTTGTTTGTACATGGAATAAAATCTTTCGGAGTAAACTCAAAGCATTGCCTTGCATTGTCTTGAGAAAAATATCAAAGTAAATGAACGGTAACGAATATGTTTTAATATAGAAATTTGCGATTTCGTTTGCTAACTGTATTTTAATCTTTGGCTTTGTATTTTTAGAAGCGTATATTTATTAGTTTCATTTGTATCTACTTCATTTGTTGTATTCAATTTTGCTTTTAACGTATTGTAAAAAAGTCGGGTTATGCCTGGAAGCTGTGCGGTGTAACATGAATGCTAGTAAAACCTTAGAACTCTTCTTCGATAAGGCTTCTTCTTATCCTGAAAAACAGGTGGCAAATGCTTACCCGTCTTGGACACAACATTGGTAATGGTTCAATCCAGTTGCTGGGATGAAGTTTGTAGAATCTGAATAACTCACAACGGTTAAAATCCAGACCTCGTTTGCTCATCTTTCCCAAACTTTTCTGAGGAGAGGCATGTCTGTACTCAGATAATCTGATTAATAAAGGTTCCTCTCTTCTAATCTCATAATATCGAATCATACCGTCACCCTAAATGGAAAGAAATGGAATGGTTATAGGATATGTTCAAAATTGAGGATGAATTTCTTATTAAGAACTTTACATACCTTTCCAGCAACATAAGCGACTTTAATGTCCATATCATAATGCAACATCAATATGCTTGAAGAATTATCAACGATGTCATTCTTAACTGGAGAAGATGTTTTGTTCTGAAAACAATAAACAGGTTTTTACTGTCATTGATGGAATACACAGTGCAGAGGTGGATATGTTAAAAGTTTGAGCTACCAATAAGATGTAGGATAACTAAGGAAATTGATACTCAGGCTGCAAGATTTTGTAATTGGTTCTAATCCTAGCAATGGTCAAATTGAAAATATTTTTCATGGTAGTATTATGAAAACTAAATACCAAGTCCCATAATGATATCTCTCTAGATCCTCCAGTTGTAAAACCACTTGACACAACAAAGTCACTGTGTTCATCTGTGAATGCAACATGAGAAGTCTTCGGACTTTCGTGACCAGCAAATTGCTAAAAAGAAGTCATAGGAGTTTGTGTTCATAATGCAAGTGTGGAGAGAGGCTGGCTTGGGTCATTAAAGCCAATAAGAAATAGTGAACTAATCAGGTGAAATTTGTTAATCTGAACATGTGTATGTATGAGGATACATCTAGCCATCCCTAACATTGCATCCAAGTCCTACCTGTAAAATTTTACCAGTGCGAGCATGAATGATACGTATCTTCTTATCTTTGCTGGTGGTTGCCAACTTACTGCCATCATAATTGAAGGCCAAATCAAATATAGTGTCCCTATGGCAGTCGATGGTACACAGAGACTTTGCTTTCAAAGCATTCCATATTATCACTTTAAAATCAAAAGCAGCACTAGCAATTATCCCATTGGCTGTCGGATGCCATCTGATAAGGCCAACTTTCCGCTGGTGTCCTCGCAAGTCAACCAATGGTTCAAGAAGATCCTCTGTTAATCCACCTGAAGGTATTCGCCATATTTTGACAGTGGTGTCCTCAGAAGCTGAGGCTATGATGTGATCATTGAATGGATTCCATTGGATGTCAAGAATTTCACGTTGGTGTCCCACAATACGGGGATTGTCTAACTTTTGGTGACCAACCTGTAAGAAAGGGCTATATGTCACTTTTGTGGGTACCATGAAGGCATGAACTCCTCTGCTAAATGCCATTTTCTCATCTACTTGTTTATCAAATTTCACTTATTTTTAAGTTGGCGTAAAATATCAACCTATCGGGATCATCAGAGGATTCTTATTTCTATATGTTTACTGGAGTAGTTAACAACTAGAATGGGGTAACCAATCACTATTTTTCTACAAAAAAGAAGTTGGTTGTATGAATCACAAATGGAATTCAAGCGGACTCAATCAGAGAATCAAACAAGATTGTGTCATGTTAAACCATTATGCAGTGCAATGTATTTTAAAGAACTCAACACGTAATAGAATGCGAGAGATTTCAGATATTTAATGACTTAATAGTCTCTATGTTTAAAAAAGTGGTTAATTCATATTCATGCCTTAACAAGTTACCAGATAATCACCTTTGTTGATATGATTTCAAAGCCTACTTTTCAAAGTTCAACACTTTTATTCATGGTATAACAATTTACAAACAAAAAAAATACGTGGCTACATGAAATTTGTTTGTAAGCTGGTGAAAAAATCAGGGAGGAATATTTCAAGTGGAACCCGTGGGCGTGAAACATACTTACCATGTTTGGTCTGAATATATCCGCCTAAATTGGCAGATTTGGTATTTAATACGGTGTTCTTGCGTTTCAAAAACAAACATTTTAAGCGGTATTTGTATTTTCTTTAAATATTTGTTGATGTTTTTCGCCGAAAATTTACAAATATACGGCAGAATTCACGATTCATTATATAGCAGCTATACGCGAATTTGACAGGTCCTTTCGACTTGTTCCGGCCAAGTCTTGTTCTCTCTTTGTATAAATCCTTGTTAAACACGTCTTGTTTTATCATCAAATACGATAAACTTTAGATAAAGATAGACAAATCTTTCCTGCACAGGGCGTTAGGAAATACCTTATTAAGGCGATTTAAATATTCTGTGTACACAAGGCTATGCCTAGGCGAGTTTTGGATTTTCCCCGCAGTAAAATATATCAAGCGCTATATGAAGTGACATTCATTTATTACACGATATTTCAACTTATTATTTGTAAAAATGGTAGTCAATGTTAATATATTAAAAGAAAATCAATTAAAATGCGGCAGTATGTGGCAAAATGGTGTTTGAAACAATAGCCAAAGCATCTGGTTTAAACATTTCTCGACTCCTAGACTATGCTCAATACTCAATTACGAGGTTTAGCGCTTTTGACAAAACATGTTTGTTTTTCCATACCTTTTCTAACGGTATGACGAGGAATGCACCACCAGCACCGCTTGTATCCATTACAACAGCGAGAAATTTTGGATTAACAGCGCAATAAGTGCCATCCCAGGCGTTCTTCGTAAATCTGACATTCTCATAGCACTTGTCCTTGCGATACGGCTCTCCGTAAACATTCCGGAATTTCGAATGCGTCGCAATTCCTTTTCGCCAAGACATCGTGATGTTTTTTAACCTTGCATATAGTACATTGCACGCTACGTTTGGGCTTGATGTCCTCGCAGAACGAGGTATATTTTTGTACAGAACCCCTACAGATGTTCAATGAAAGATGTCGATCCCGACGCCGCCATCTTTTTGTAAATTATCACCAAGACACCTCACCCACGGCTTCCCTATTCTCGTTTTCCAATTGGTCAATTTGCTCTCGTTACCAGTGTTCTAATCGCAATTCAGACGCTAATTAGTTTATGGAATTCCAAGGAACCAGACGGAATGTTGCAAATTACAAAAGTATTCATTGTAAGAGGGGACCTTAATATACCGGTAATTCTTTACAATATACACGTTCGCAATATCAAATTGATATTATTCATTTTATTTGTGTTACGTTCATGTTATATTTAGTAAATATTTAAAATTGCCCAATGTTATACTCTAAAAATTGCTTGGTTTCATAAAGCATTTTGAATTTTTGATCATTCATATAAGCCTGCTCCCAGACCGAATTATATGTTTCGACGTTTATGCAGCGCAGTACGAAATGTACTACGAAACCAATAGAGTAAAGAACTGACTCAATAAGTGTCCATTTCAAGTTGACTAGAAGTCTAGAACTGATCTGGAAACTATAATGTTGCATGAAACGCAGGAATTGTGAGTATTTTTTATAATAATATTTAGTCGACTTTAAAAGAATATAGATATGTTTAAATACAAAATGTGCAATAAGTTATATGATAAAATATATAAATGCATTGTAAGTTTCACAGCATGAAAGTCCCAACTGTTAAACTTGCCAGCAATCCAGTATGCCAATATGCACAATCTTAAGTCAAAATAAGAAACTATGTAAGTTCTTATATATTTCATTTATGGATTATTTTAGCACAGGCTATCAAGGATAAGATTTACTTTCACAATTTTACCTTCTTTATTTGTTAACAATGCCATTGCTCATTTGGTAATTTCACCCTTCTCACTGTAGAATGTGACTGGACATTGGAAAGCCTTCCCCGTCCGTTGATCAAAGGATTGCGCCATGTCAAATGGTGGCGAATACAAATGGAGTGAAGCAGCTCCATTTGAATGGCTTTCATTCTCAATTCTGTGAAGACCTATTTGATCTATTAAGCAATTTAATTCAAAATTAATAATGGTAATAGAACGAATAGGAGTGCAATTAATGCCAAAATCATACGAGTGATTACAAAATCAACCGACCGCGCAGCGGGAGGTTGATTTGTTAAGCACGAGTATGATTTGGCATTAATTGCACGACTTAATTCGTTCTATTACTTATTAATTATCCATCTTTTGTAATCAAAAATTCTGGTCATTTTCTTCAGCAAATATATCATTTAAAAGGTCAAAATTTTCATAATCATTGTCAAATTCCTCCATTTTTAAAAATTTCACGCCCCAAAAGAAAACAAATTCTTATTTTGTATCCTGAATGCTGATTGGCTACTTGTAAAGCTATGCTGAATTTCATTGGCTGTGAACAAGAGTGGGATTATAGCTCACCAAGAGTGCGAATAATGATTAATCGCACTCCTGTAAACCAATCAAATTGAAGTATTTGACAGTGATTACAGAAGATGGATAATTATTACATTTATTTGACAGTATGATTAATTTGCTCAGAATAAAAAACAAAATTTATTTGAATATATTTCATATAACGCTGCTATACAAACATAGTCCAGAAACCTTACCACAAATGTATGTAACTTCGTTGTTTTTATAAACATTTGTATTGGTGACAGCAAGTGGTTCTTCTACATTAGGATCACGAGGCCAAGCATACAAGGTCTCTTTCAGTTGTCCATCCATTATTTTCATAAAACAATGCGAATTTGAGTGGTCATGAACACCGCTAAACATAAAGATTATGTATATATATAAGTCAGTCAAAATAAAACCCTAAATTATTCTACTGCTAAAAAATTTTAACTAGTCTACCAACTAAATTAGGAAAATGGTTTAATGTGGACTTAGCTGTTTTTATGGTACTAATATTAAGAACATGTGCAAATGGGAACATGTGTTGTAAGAAACCTTTAACCCGTAATTGTGGCTAATAATGTGATATATACATGTCTATTCATTGGTCACGCATCCACTAGGTTATGTAATCAGCCGGCTAAATGCAATATTCACCTGGTACAGACAAATACAGAGTAAAAATATTTTGCTGTGGTCAGACAGACCTACTTCAAAATCATAAAGAGAATATGTCTTGAATCATCAAATTCTCTTCATACCTTTATATATTAGATTGTCTATTTAATAGGGTAAAAAAGCTCCCTTTACAATTGGGCGTCATGGAATAAATCAGGAATAAATTCAATTCATTTAAGCCATATGGAAATTAAATTTTTAAAAGGTGTAAAAAAATGAATAAATTAATTCAAATAAATTAACTCTGTAACCAGGAAATTTTTTATTAGCTAACAGGAAAGGGATTGAGTCTCCAGACTGATAATCTTCGATCACTGAACCTTACCCATAAAGCTATTTTTATCCTGAAAACTACTACAGAATACGTGTCTGTACGTGTCAACGTTTGTCATGGGATACGCATTGCCTCGAAGGGCGTTCTGATTGATGCGATGTTTTTAATTAAAAGTTCCAATTGATTCTTAAACGTACAGATTACGAGATAATTTTTCAGACGTCTGAACGTCTACAAAGGTTTTACATCGCCCAGGATCAGCACGAGTGTACACAGCAGAATAATTTTATGCCATCATTCGACATCACCTGAGGGTAGTTTGCTGCGGTTTGCTGAAGATCGGCCACTACAGTGATGATTTTATTTATTTACCTCCCTTGTCCTTCGCCCCAACACAATAAAATCAGGTTGAACTTGCCATTTCCTCTGTCAACTAAGTTACGAGTGTACCTAGAAATATATGTTGAATTACTTAAATATTTAGACAACGGAATACTCCATAAACAATCAGAATTTATTCAAAATAATATAAAAAGAAAACAATACACACACGAACAAGCATTTGTGGTTTGCTTCTATACCTGTGTGGACTGAAATGTGCATATTTTTTCCAATCCTCCGGGTTACTGTTATACGATTCCATTACATGTTTCACCAGATCAATATTTACTTCATCGCCGGCGAACAGTTCATGTAATTGCGTGATTAGTTCTTTAAATTGCATAATCTTCCTTCTATTCCGCTATACCTGTTTGTTATCGTATATAATTAGTAGAAATCAGTAAAAACAGGTTAAAATAAACCTTTTTAAAAGGTTTTCTGGTCTTGTATTTATATTGTTACGTTTACTCTTTTGGTTTCTTCTTTTTTTTCACGCAAAACCGTGTCACGTCCGTGTGATTATGCACGCTTATTAAAATCTCGCGTGACCAACCCTTGAGCGCGCACGTTTAACGCGCGCGGCAAACGATTTACGCGCGTGTGTCACACGATATCTCCACGCGGGATTTTCCGTGATCAGCAATTGCCACGCGGGACTCCACGATTTTTGCTGTTTCAAGTGTTTCAATTTTCAAACCCAGTTTTTAGGATTAAAATATTTCGCTCGGAATTGCATATGGCGACCGTTGCTTCCTAAAATTAGAGATTGTTGGAAAGTCTGAACCTTTCAAGCTTTTGGAAACCTTTTAAGTTTATACGCTACCATGGCTACCTTAGAAGAACGTCTGGCGGAATACGAAGTATTATTTGCAGATCGCTACACAGAAAGAGATGTGGATTATCAAAAACATATTGCCGCTCCAGTGAAACTTCCACCAGTTGTAACCGATTGGAATACTAGTAACTATGACAGGTTAGTGTTCCGACCCTAAAGGCCCGTTTACACTTCGTGATTTTCGATTTTTGCTGCGATTTTCGTCTTTTGATAGATGTGAATGAGTGAATTAGTTACGGATGCTCAAATAGGAGCTCGTACACATCAGAGCATTCGTAACTTATTACTCGTTCACATCTATCGAAAGAATGCGTGCCTTAGCCTTAATGAAGCATTCTCAGGCTCTCGTATATTTCGTTCCCTTAAAGTTAGAATTATTTCCAATATTTACCCTATTAGCTGACAACTTGCCAACTTTGGCTGACCTCAGAGGATTTCTCTAGTTCATGAGAGAAACAGTCTGCAAGTTAAAAGGTTAATAACGTGCAGTAATTGTTACTTTAGACGGCGAGATAACCGAGGTCAAGGTGGTCGAGATGGAAGAGGATGGGATGCAAGACACAACATGTATGATAAGAAATAATAAACTTAGTTTCATGTCAATTTGATAAAGGTTGCCAAGAGTATTGACATAAATATACTTGTTAGCCTTTACAATAAGTTTCTGTTATTAGGCGTGACAACCGGGATAACCGAGGTTATGGTGGCCGGCAAGATTATCGTGATCGGGGCCCTAGGGACAACCGATACCAAACAGAATACAAGTCGAGTGGTTACTATGAAATGTACTATTGACATGAATATGACATTGTATTTTGTGTTCATTTTTGTTAATAGTCTATCTAAATGGGAGTATGATCTAGATTACAAGAACATAGTTTTATATATTTATTTGGTTTGTTTTTTATATAAATATAAAAGTAAAAAAGGTTACATTAACTTTTAAAGCAAGTGGCTATCTATTCAGAAAGAAGACAAACATTCATTGTAAAACTAATCCAAGTTTGAATAAACAACAAATCAATATAGCATTTTATAATGTAAATGAGGACCATCTAATATTCTATATATCGTAATAGTTTATATATGCTTCTTCCAATGAAAGGTCAAAAATTAAGGCCAGAATAAGTTGCAAGAAAAAAGAGTTTCATCTGCTAAGTGCTAAAAAAATTTTGGATTACCATGAATATTTTACTTTAAATGCTTACCGTATTTCAGCGAGATTGTAATAGCCTGTGTGTTTGAAGGCAAGGCCCATAGAGAAAGAATTTTTGAGGGCCCCTCTCCCCACGAACACTGTTCTTCCTCATCTTCACCTTTGTACCTGCCTTCCCCCTTCAGGGGCCTTGGGCCTCTTTCCCCCTACGAAAAGCTCTGGTTTTAACCCGGCACTATTGTTATATGTTTGTAGTTGTTGATCGTCTAGCTTAGTGTAGTCTTGAGGCTTACTGATGGTCTCCGTGGTATTGGCTGAAGTTTCGACCTGTTCTCTGTAGTCCTCTTTAGAATCAAATAAGACATCTGACCACCGCTCAGGGAGTCGAAACGTTGGTCACTCGGTCCTCCAGCAGGAATTAATACATACGTATGTGAAACTTCGCTTTCTCCAATAACACTCTTGGCAGCTCAATGGTAAGAAAACTACCTCGAAATCACTGAAACACGACATATGCTCGACTGATTCCCGCCTGCTATATTCTCACTTTTGGTCTTATTAATCCTATGTTTATGCCTTCAGTTCTTCCTCTTAAAAATCCACTAACATTCAATTTACCTTCTAATATTACGAAGAAAGTGGAAAACCTAATCCCTGAGCCTAGAATATGGAGAAATTTCCTCCCTTTGAAAAAATCTATCGGTCCAGTTTCGCAAAAGAATGCGTTCAGTGTATGCGTTCACACTAAAGGCTGTTTTCAACGTAAAAGTCTAAATCCTTGTACATGTCACCTTTGAAAAAACCAAGTGAATAAATCGAAGGAACTTAGTTTTCTGCATATTTTAGTATGCATTAGTTGACCTAGATATTAAATAATAAAAATTTAAAAGCATTTAAAATGTTCCGTACGTGTACGTGCGTATAAAAAACGCGTAAGTGGAAAGCAGCCTAAAGTGTTTTTCCCGCTAATTTTTAATCGTAGAATGACCCTTCTTCGATGGACAACGATTTAAACCAATGCTGACGCTGCTGTCAGCATAAAGCCTTAATAGAATTATGGGAAGAAAATCCAGACGAAACATCCGCTCGACGAATCAGCGAAGAAGAAAATTCAGACACTTTGGAGTTTGGGGAACGAAGTGAAGCAGACACTTGTTGCCATTTTCGAACACGGGGCCATGGGATTTAAACACAACACCTTTTCATGCAATTTCATCCAGTTCAAACTAGTGTCTCATGACCTTCATCTATATTCTTGTGTTTGGAACAGAAAGTCAACGTCACGTCCGGTCAACGTGCTTGTGGGTTTGACAACCTGCAGCCTGTGCGGCGTAACGTAATTAAAACCCCCAACTAGTGACACAGACTTATTGCACGCACTTGCACCTCGCTGTCAGCACTCGCCGTTGCACAGCACCACAACCTGGTCGAAGCAACAAGCAAGCACTTGTAGTATAACATTTGTCGAGCACTCTCCGAGCCATGGAAGACCAGAGCTCTGTCGACCCTAACAACAATAACGGTGTCGAACCAGACGAAGTGAGTACAGTCTTACCATAAATACTTAAATGCCGTTTAGAGTCAACATTGCCTGTCTTGTCACAATACAATACGACTATTTATCGGCCTTGGTTAATACCTTTAATTGTTTGTTTTTGGATTTAGGTTCGAACCTTGTTTGTAAGTGGTTTACCGGCCAATGTTAGATCCCGAGAGATCTATCTGTTATTCCGTGCTTACAAGGTAAAGCATTTTTCATTATAATTGTATCCGAGTGTCAGTATAGCGTTTTGAAAGTAACGAAGTTACCACAGGGGTCTTCGGACTTGAAGTTTTCGCGTAACGTTGCGTCTTACATCCCATCTGTGTAGTGAAGTCAACTTTCCTATTTGTCGAGTTGTAAACAGTGTTTCTATTTCTATCGACTTCACCCAAAACCTCGTACCGTATTACAATATTACCGCATTGAAATATATGCCGCTAAAAGTGTTCAGAGCCGCAGGAATATCTGGCTTTTGTGACACCATCACAACGTATGTTTTCAAGATGACATCGACACTGGTTATTTTCACTTTTATTACGTATTTGTATGTTATCTAATGTGATTGTAAAGCAATAAAGCGCCATGTAATTCTTTAAGTATATATTATTAGCAAGAAAAGTTGACTCTCAACGTTTCCATTTATGTTTGTTTGACGTAGCGGATGAGTAATCGCCTTTTAAAAACCGTTATGGGGACATTTCTTAGGCGTCATCTTACCTACTTCTATAGGAGCTTCGAAAATAAGTTTGTAAATGATTAGCTTAATATGTCATGGTTAGGCCATCTGAGCGGAACATAATATCAAATTCCTTTCTTTATGTTCGCCTTTCTTCGCGATTTGCATAATCATTGTTTCATTTCCGAAATGTTGCAAAAAGGCGTCGCGAAAATGACTCGAATTTCGCTGAAGTGATTTGCGGGAAGTAAAATCCAGCCGGTAAATTGGGAAGAAATATCACTTCCTAAAGTAAACCTCTTCAGAATTAGCTGTCGTTTCATGTAGAACGGGAGTTCGAAAGAAACATTAAAAGACGTGTTCACTGTGAGTGTTAAAACAAGCTGTTTTGCAGCGAATAAATTAAAAATCCATTAGGCCGCTAAATACTCACAAACCCCTAGAATCAAGTTGTTTGTGTACCTGGAACGCGTTTAAGAAACCTCTGTTTGTGAACCTAAGTTCTCAGTTCCGTTTTATATTAAGACTTTCTCGAAAACTCGCAGACAAATGTTTAATTTTGTCCGGGTAACCGTGGAAACCTGAAGAATGTCTGTGTTTCAGCGTGTTTGGAAAGATCGCCACATGACTCCGACATTGCGAAGGCAAATATTATGAATCCTAACGACAGAGCCAAAGGAATCTAGTTTGGGGGCTGCTGTTCGGCTGAGGTGGCTTTTTTGTTTCGAAATAGGCCTTACACAATTATCCGACTTCGCTGGGTTTTCAATAAGTCAATTTTCGCTTGGCAACCAAGAAGTGAGCCTAATTACCATGTAAAGTACTTGTTTGGCTAAAACACTGGTAATGAATTTATAACTAAGTGTATCACTTGTAAGTAAAGACAAAGTCAAGGAGCCCCAAAGCACTTTCGGACAGATATGGCCTTCCATATTTTAAGCATTTTTCGTCTTGTGCGGTTAACAATTCCGTTTGCATGCATGGTTTTTAGACGCCGTTAGTGGTCCTTGGAATACAGGTAGTTTATAGTTTGTGGGTAAATGTTCTGGTGGTGTGGTTTTGTATTTGCGCGGAATGTATGACAGTTGAGTCAGTAGTTCTAACCGATCACAACACTAGAGACTTACGAGCCATTAGTTTCAGGTCGAGTATAGCGTCAATATTTATTCAGGATAAAATTATAGAAAATGTCAAAACGATTGTGATCATTATTATTTAACGACATGTAAAATCCAAGATAACGCGCATGTTAAATAGATGGCGTTAGTGAACAGCATATTGACTGTTGTTGTTTCATTTTGAGAGAAGGCTCGCCCTGTGTAGCACTGCGAACTGAAGATAGAAATAGGGACTCTGAATGGGTAATATGTGAGAGGGGCGACCCTTTCCTGACTAAAATCGTCTGCCGAAAGGACCAAAAATGGTTCACAGAAAATATCCATGATTCCATGATTCCACATCATACAAAGATCGACACGAATCCTCCCAAAATACCACTGTCATATTAAGCATTCCTTCGATTCATCATCTTTCCGTAGTTCCTTTTTCAAACACACCTCCTGCCAGCTAAAGAATTTCCTAAAAAATATCCGCGCCGCTGTGCCTGATGGAGTACAAAGACTGTGGAACGCAGTGGACGCTAGAAATCCGCATAACAAGGCAACAAAAATATGATTTCAATTCATTTGAAACAAAACAAAAACTTTACAGCTACCTTAATTGCCAAAAGCTGCAATCATCTGGCAAACTCACACGTGAGCTTTCACGTGAACTTATCCGTTTGTCTGCAAATTAATGCACTTACTACGCGGGAACACATATTAGGCATTTTAATTTTAACGTTAGTGGTCAAGGGCCGTTTGCAGAAACGATTTTCTTCTTTCAATTGATACGAACGAGTGGAGAGTCGTGAATGCATAGGCTCATTTAGACATCCCTGGCTTCTCGATTCGTTAAAATCTCCCAGAATAAGAAAATCGCACAAAAAATACGGCAGAAAAATCGTTCGTGCGGCCATTTAACTCAGCAGCATATTCGTAACACTGAAAAACCTTTGGACCTTTAGCAAACCTAAACCTTTAGCATATTTGCAACACTGAAAAACCTTTAAAGAGCAATCGCCAGACGAACAAAAGTTTTGCGATATAAAAAAAGGAGAAATGTTCCGAGTTGAGGCTTGAAAACTGTTTAGTTTGGTTTAATATGATGCTTTATTCTTTAGGGCTATGAAGGATTTCAACTGAAGCTTACAGATAAACTGGTAAGTGATTTCTGAACCTGAAAAATCACTATCTTACTAGTTACTGGACCAACTTTATTCCATCAAATGTATATTTCTGACTTTGAATCTCGCTTATTTCGTTCCAGGGGAAGCCATCGGTAAGCATTGCACTTTTCAACTTTCGTTCCATCTTTGGACAATGAAATGAAGAAATAGGCCAATTTTTCGTTAAATTAAGTTTGCAGCATATTTCTGTTTAGCCAGTAGCGTTTGTGACATTTCTGGAAAGAGAAGATGCAGAGGAATGCAAGAGCGATCTACAGGTTAGCGGATAACTTTGGTGATAGTTTAGCCTCGAAATGTAGCCATTTACTTAGGGCCTAGTTTACTTAAAAACTTTCTTGAATATTCCCCCGGAAAGTGCGTGAATATAATTTTTATTGAGAAGCAGAATTCCCGTCGGTGTAAAAAACTTGGCTCATTGAAATGATGACCGACTTCATTTGTGTCCCCACAGGGCGTCCGTTTTGATCCTGAAGTCAGTCAAGCTTTGAGAATCGAATTTGCCAAGACAAACACAAAAGTCAGCAAGATGGCATACAGGAATGGTGCCGTAAAGATGGCTTCGCCCACGGAAGCTTTAACGCCACGTAAGAAAAACGTTTCCGAAATCAATGATAGTCGGATATCCTGTTGTGGATATTCGCTTCGCGTGCAAGGACTGCCTTTGCAAGTCCTTAAGTTTTTCACTCCAGTTAGGTTAATATATCGATGCCGATGCATTCATTCTTTGCGGTGATGTCACTGAATCTAGTTCAAAACAGAAATTTAGGTTATAATAATTGCTCTTTTCTTTAATTACAGTGGATCTCACAGGCCTTAGCTTTTTTGCCGCATCGGAACCAGTATCATGGCATCCTGCTAGGTAAGTTAAAAATGATGCGTGCAAATGAAATATACAATCAGGGACTCAAGGTATACAGAAGAAAGATGGGGGAAAAAGGACAGTTTCTTTGTTCCTGTGATTTTTGTTCAGGAGTATCTCAGTTGGTTAATAACCATTTTCTCCCGAAACTTCGACCTTTCACGAAGGTTTCTAACACCTATTTTCATTTTTAGAATTTCATACGCGGATAGCCCCACCTCACCGTTACCCTCACCCATACACTCACCTGTTATCAATCACTTTCAACACACTTTACAGGTTTGTATATCTACCTTATGAATCCGCCAAAATATTCTCTCACGATCAGCAATGAAAACTTTTTTGGACTAAACACCTTTTGAATAACTGATCGTTGCTAATTGAGATTATGTATGTGCGCTTTAGAAACACCTATTGCCGCATTCTTTTTTTTTGCTAGAGTTTTTTTCAATGTTTTTTTCTATTTTTTTTAGCACCACCCACTATATCAACCAGTCAACATGCAATCTAGCACCTTCTCTTTGCGACCCCCTGCAATGGTAACCAATGACAACCCTGTGTGTTCCACTTTGTTTGTGGCTAATTTAGGACAGTCGTGTACGGAGACGGAATTACATAATTTTTTCGCGAGGTAACGAGGAACATGAGATCTGTTGTTTAAAAAATTAAGTGATTAAAAAAATCACGATTGCCACTGAGTAAAATGCAAAACAATGGATACTGACTGAAAACAGTTAAATGCTGGGTAGTTTGTTATGAGCAAAGAGTATGCTTGGAGCGGCCTTAACAAGATTTTTATTATTTTGCATATTTTACATGCAAATATGTGCATGTTAGTCAAAACGCCTAGCCATTTTCGGAGTGTCCTTTGATTTGTACAAAGATCGATGAGATTGAGGCAGAAATAGAAAAACACGAGTCGCACATTTCGAGACTGCGCTTCCGTTTTGGCCTAAAATAGTGGTAGCTATTCTAAAATCATCCTTTCTCTTGTCCTACCAGCTATGAAAACTTTTTGAAATTCCATATAATCCTCATAAATTCCAAATAAAACTTAACTATCTCGTGATGTTACGTACATTCTCTGATCAGGAGACCAATTGGAAACCCAATGGAGTGATATAAAGTCCGTGCTCTACACAATGCATTCATGTCCCCCCCTTTTTTTAATATTCTATTGCAGAACTCTTGGTTTCAAGAGAATAAAAATGCTAAACAAAGGGAATGCTCCGTGCTGCTTTGTAGAGTACCAGGTATGAAAACAAATGGATTTTATTTACCATTACTTTCACAATGAAACATTGCCATATTAGCACATACTAATAATGATGTTATCTTTTTAATAAGGATGTTTATCATGCGTCGGTGGCCATGAATATGTTACAGGGGTAGGCAATATAATTATTTATATTGTTCACACATAGGAATGCGTTTTATTACGATACGAAAGGGATTAAACCATTTACATGTATATAGAGAGTTGCAACAAATGTGGTTGATTTTGTTATCGTGTTGTTTTTGCTTTTATTTTTTTCTTGTTGTTGTTTAACTTGTTTTTCTATTTCCTATTGCTGCCGTCACGGCTTTGTTGCTGCAGCCTGCATGGGGCCTGTCGTTGTTGAAATGTGAAATTTCTTTTTCTGTATTATATTATAATTCCTTTTATTTCAACATCTTTAGGCATGCGATGCCTTCTTCGGAAGGTGTAAGAGGTGGAATTAGAATTGAATATGCAAGATCAAGAATGGGAGAGGTGAGATAAAGCAATGATTGTATTGGGTTCCCTAGATGGTATGCAAAGAAGCTTGATATATCTTTACCCTTTGATGCTGCTTATCCACTAAGCCAAGCGAAGGTTGCTAAAGGCTTTGTTAGCAATCACTGTATATATAGCTGACAATGCGCCAATTAGCCATTTCCCAATCAAGCAAGGCACTGGGTCTAGTCGCCAACCGCAAAGCATCTATGGACTGTTTGGAGGGACAGGAAATATAAGTCTGAAATGATTTGTCCCTCCAAACAGTCCATAGATAGATGCTTTGCAGTTCGCGACTAGACCCAGCACCCTGCTCGATTGGGAAAGGGCTAATTACTTTTGAATCGGCTGGGAAAGTCCACTGTGAAAGTCTCATGAACTTAACTTTAATATACTTAGTGGTTCGTCTCTCTTTCTTAGCGTCGATATTCTGTAAATGGCGAGACAGTGATCACAAGTCACCCTACCAGTCCCGTGGGACCCATCAGTATCTCTAGCTACAGTTGAGTAGCCGTACATGAAGTCTTAAAGAATGTTATATACGTCCAATTTTTTATAATGTATATTTACTTGAGTGACGAGTTAACTTTTATACTATTTATAAAAAAAAAGATTTTAAAGGGTTTATGTACAAATAATTCATCGTGATTTAAAATTATACAAATTGACATGGTGGGAATTTTAAACTTAATTTTATATCACGAAAAGCTGTGATCATTCTTACGTCATAATCAGGCATTATATACTCCATTTATATGATTGGAAACATAACTGAACAATCACGACAAATTAACGGTATCAGTAAAGCCATTCCTGCTTTTGACATATGTGATTTTATAAGTTTGCTAAAAAGAAGTATGCCTATTGGTTCATACTTGTGAAATTTGCGATTGTTGCACAGTATCAAACTAAATCACCCACGTCCGACCCGATAGTCTCATCTGAAAGTTTGTAGCCATTGGCATTATAATAATTATTACTGTCATTTCTATTAATATATTTGTAAAATGTGATTATTACTTGATCGTCTAAGATCTTAGATAATTTATTTATTTATTTTTAATGATGACCAATTGGTCAATATTTGCTTATTAAATAAAATTGATTGATCAGAAATACAGTTGCTTAAAAGTTGTCATTTTCATGGTGGTTACATGAAGAATGTTAATTTCTTGCATTTCACATTCATATTTGGAACCCGATGTGAAAGATCAAGATGCTGGTTACCCTATTATGTCACGATTAATCCTACCACCTCATCTCTTACTCAACAATATCATTGTCTGTATCTGATTATCAACGGTTATTCCGATAACACCCCAGCTCAAAGGCAATTTCGTCATAATCATATTAAAAAAAAATTGTATCACGTATTCACGCACGAGAAGAGTAAAGACCCTGGGTACGAGGTTGGTATTCACGTTCAAAGTTCATAGTACACAGGCACCGGCCTGATTTCTAGCACGTAGCAAATTATTTCAAAACACACACAATGGCCGGTAAGTTTTATGTATTTCATTTACTGTATGGACTCAAAACCGTTTCCTTAACAAGTTTATATATCATAGGTGACAATCCATTCTCGAAACACCTTAAAACCGTCGAGGTTAACGGCGAAAATCTTCGATTTTTTGATCTCACAAGCTTAGAAGACGAACGCTATGGTATGTAAGTCGAATACGGCGAACGAATCAACGAAACGTATTTAAATATACGATTCGCAATTGCCGTGATCTTCCACGATTCTCGTTTCGCATAAAACATTTCTAGTTAAATTTGTAAAGTTTTTAAAATGTTGTTTTCGTGCAAGAAGATTAATGAATGAACGGTTTGTTTATAAATAATTCCCCTGAGGGTGAAATTTACATGATTGTAACACGTTGTTTTCATTTATGCGACACACGAATTGTTCTATTTCAATTATTTGGTTGTAAAAAACTGAATAAATATGTTAGTTGTATCCCTTTAAATGATGTAAGGCAATTATATAACATGTGTAATTAGTATTCTCCTTCGTTTGGCCAAGAATAGCCACGAGACAATTTTATAAATAATGGGAAGAAAATCATTGTCCATTTCACTGAGTTTGTAAAAAGCGTTCTAAATTCGGAACGGTTTTTTTCATTTTGTTAACGGTTTGTGGGGGGGTCTTTTGATTTGAAATTTCAGAACTTTATAATTTAGTTTGGTTTTTGTAAAGGGTGAAACATAATTTATTTCAGTAAAAGAACCTTGGGTTGGGGGCAGTTGAAGCCTTGTAGGGGGTGGGCTGAGTACACAACAATCGCAACTCCCAACTAATGAGGAAAAGTGCGCTTTCTTGCCAAATGCTCTGGTTTGCCTAGGTCCCCAACTTTAGGTAGGAACCTAACAGTCATTGTAAAATTTTCTGTATAGTGTGTATTCTATGCCCTTTCGTCAACATCAAATTCGACTATATTTACACAGTATTTGCCTAGCGTTCACTCACTCATATTTTTAAGGAATTATTCTATCATTGCTTTAAAAATATATTAATCATTAAATTGGTGACATCTTGTTGCTGAGTTACATGTATTTTACACAAAATATGTTTGTTCAAGATTTGAAGTGAGGTTAATGTATATAAGAAATATCCCTGTCCACATAGATTTTCAGAGCAAAATGAATCAGTTTTTAAGATTTTTTGAGAATTTTTGAGCATATGTGCCATTTTCAGACAAGCTTCCATATTCAATTCGTATCCTGTTGGAATCTGCTGTACGAAATTGTGATGGTTTTCAAATCAAGTTAGAAGATGTTGAGAAAATATTAAATTGGGAAAAAAGTCAGCATGATGCGGTGGAAATCCCATTCAGACCAGCTCGGGTCATACTGCAAGATTTCACGTAATTATTATTTCTTATTATTTCATTCATTGTTGGGATTAAAGTTGAATATTGGAGTTGGATTAGTGTTGCCTAGTCAGTGTTTCCATGAGGTTAAAGAATAGTCATGTAATTTTGTAGTGGTGTGCCTGCAGTTGTTGATTTTGCTGCCATGCGAGATGCTGTCAAGAGATTGGGAGGTGATCCAGCTTCCATAAACCCACTTTGTCCTGTAGATCTGGTTATTGACCATTCGGTACAAGTTGATGTCACTAGAAAGTGAGTCATAGCCATAATATACAATTTTATCATAATCTGATAATAATCTTTTATCAATCATCTGACCTTTAAGTAATCCGCCTTACACCAAATATAAGGGCGCTGTGCGGTAAAAACGAACAGACCGGCCCTGTTGCATTTTAGTAGAGACCGATTACTGCTATTTACATCTGGCTAGCGCGAAAAATGCTGTTTTACTGTCTATATTCGTAACGAAATACTCTATTTTAATTCAATTAAAAATGTAAACTGTTTGCCGACCACTTTGGCGGTTTGGCCGCAAAAAATAAAAATAAAGCCCCTGGGTTAAAAACAGTATATTCCTTGAATGAGCATAGTAAAATAAGTATTAGTTGTAAAATATTGTAAAACAACGAAAGCATAGATTCTCAAATTAATATAGCCTTTGTATAACGTGCGGGAGTTGTTTTCAACTTTGAACATACACCTGGGTCTGGGACGAAATTGTACACGAAACTGAAATGTACAAAATATGTAAATTTCGGCAGGCAAACGTTTCGCATCTTGGAATATTTTGCAACGAAACTGTGAAGTTTTGCTTATTTTTGTGTACTTTTTTTGGCTGGGGTGATTTATTTGTGTCCTTGTCTTGTTCGAACTTGGTCAAACACAAGTAGCTCTTGTAAAAAATTGTAGCATTGAATGTAGGAATGGTTTTGCTTTGAAATGTTTAAAGTTATTCTCGAAAACCTTTATAGTAAAGAAGCAGTCGCGAGGAATCAGGATTTAGAATTTGAAAGAAACAAAGAAAGATTTCAGTTTTTGAGGGTAATTTGTAAACAATTTGTGATATCACGTTTGAATATGGTATGAATATCAATAGAATCTTTGACTTATTGTTTAGTGGGGCTCGAAAGCTTTCAAGAATGTCACAATCGTTCCCCCGGGCTCAGGAATTGTTCATCAGGTAATATATTTGATATCCCCACAGCTTTCCCAAGGGAGAGAGAGGATACACTATCTGTCTTTAGATGAATTTCTCTGGGTTTTTTCAAAGCCAAGGTTTGATAGATATATATTTTTTGATGTTAAGGTAAACTTAGAGTATCTTGGTCGCGTGGTGTTTAATACGGATGGATTACTCTATCCAGACAGTTTGGTTGGGACAGACTCCCACACAACCATGATCAATGGTCTTGGTATATTAGGCTGGGGTAAGAAATGTTCATTTTAATACCTAAATATAAGATGCGACCGATGTAAAACATATCTCCTTGCTCCTTCTAATTATCATACCCTGCCTCCTCTCATTTACTGTCGTATTACTTCATGTAATGGTAAATTTTCCTTCCGTGCCCTTTGACTAACTATCAGTGTCGCAACAGTTGTGTGAATCCCCCCCTCCACATTTAGGTGTAGGTGGCATTGAGGCAGAAGCGGTAATGCTTGGTCAGGCGGTGAGTATGATTCTGCCCAAAGTTGTTGGCTACAAGCTAACAGGCCAACTCAACGGTCTGGCCACGTCGACGGACGTCGTTCTGACCATCACCAAACATCTCCGAAAGATCGGAGTCGTAGGAAAATTCGTGGAATTCTTCGGCCCGGGATTGTCGCAATTGTCGATCGCAGACCGGGCGACTATCGCTAACATGTGTCCGGAATATGGGGCCACTGTAGGATTCTTTGCCGTGGACGAGATGAGTATGAAATACTTGAGACAAACTGGCCGAGATGAAGAAAAAATTCGCGTCACCGAGAAGTACCTAAAAGCAAACAAAATGTTTCGACATTTCGAGGATTCCGATGAAGATCCTGTTTTTTCTGAGGTAAAGCATTTTTGTTTTTGTGTTATTTCTGAAATGGATTAAAAAATATAGTAATTTGTCCATTCTCGAAAGGTTGCTTCGCCACTATTGACCACCAGACAACTGTCAATTTTTTAACAGCTTATTTTTTGGCGGTAGAGTAGTCTTAAGCCTAGTTTCCACTGCATTAATTTGTTCACACAAAGCGAAAACAAAAATTCAGCAACGTGATTGGTCAGATTGGCTTCCACTAGCCAATCACGTTGCCGAATATTTCGCGCGAAAAATTCGCCAGGTAAAAAACAAGATTAAGATGTCTTCGAATTTAAAGTTGTATTTTGTAATTGATCTTTACCATACAAAATACATTTGCAGACTTGTTTTTAGGTGTTTTCTTTAGCAGTTTACAGCCCGTGCATACACTTCCTTCCTTCGTGTCTGAGTTTGTCAGTGCATGTGTTACACGCCTGCATTCGAAGTTATTAAGATGGTCTTTATGTTCGTCCATAGGTCGTTGAGTTGGATCTCAGCACGGTTGTGTCATGTGTTTCCGGACCGAAACGACCGCATGACAAAGTTGCTGTGGCTGAAATGCGGAAAGATTTCAAAGAATGCCTGAATAATAAGGTTGGCTTTAAAGGTTTCGGTCTGTCGGAAGAAAAACAAAAGTCTGAAAGTGTGATGGACTTTGAGAGTCAAAATTTCATTTTAAAACATGGTAAGTTGGTTGATAAAACGGTTCAAATTTCAGCTATTTTTATGGATTAAGGAAAAGTTAACAAAAAAAAAGAAATACGAGTTTGTTTGTTTTTAATTGTTTTTTTCCCGCCAGGTGCGGTTGTCATAGCAGCAATCACGAGTTGTACGAACACCAGTAATCCCTCAGTGATGCTGGGAGCAGGGTTGCTGGCCAAGAAAGCTGTGGAATGTGGGCTCAAAGTGCGGCCGTATATAAAGACCAGTTTGTCTCCAGGATCTGGAGTCGTCACGTACTATTTACAAGAAAGTGGAGTCATACCAGATTTGCAAGAATTAGGGTACGCTGCTACAAATGCAAGACGTGCATGCTACAAAAATAAAGCAAAAGTTTAAGTAAATAAAAGCACTAAGCACCAGAGGCCTGTTGCACGAAACTCGTTTAGCTGAAACGATGAATAAGCCAAAAATAGGTAACACTTTCACACAAGTCGTGAACCGTGAACCTGAATCTGATATGCTATATGTGTAGTTGTAAACAACATTGTTGTATTTATGTCGAAACACTTTTTCCAAGATAAATCTGCAGTCATGTAGGCACCATTGTAAAAGTGTCAGTAAAGCATTTCATCTAGATCTAGGGTATATAAAAATTATGTTGTATTAATCTGGAGATTTCCTAGGTTTGATATTGTTGGATATGGTTGTATGACTTGTATTGGTAACAGTGGTCCGTTACCTGAGCCTGTTGGAAAAGCCATTGAGCAGGTGAGTGGGTCTCGTGTACTTTTGTATTGCGAGAATTTTAGCTGAATTGATTTTCAAATGCATCTAACATGCAATCAACACAGTTTAATAAGAGAAAGCACTTCAGTAATTTTTTTTCAAAATAAAACGAGGCTTTTTCACGTAATTTAGCTATTTCATCTAAATTTTCACCTTCTTTGTCTGTTTGTTTCAGCGTGCTTGCCTATTTTCCTGTTTACCGAACAAACAAACTAATAAACAGACAGAAAAACAAGATGTATACGTTTAATTGTATCAATATTTGCCATATTTCAGGGTGATTTGGTTGCGGTTGGTGTTTTGTCTGGCAATAGAAATTTTGAAGGACGCATTCACCCCCTAACCCGCGCTAACTATCTGGCCTCCCCACCTTTGGTCATAGCATATGCCATCGCAGGAACTGTCGATATCGACTTCGAGAAGGAACCTCTGGGTAAGTGGAAAATTGTTGTAAACAATTGAATATGAACAATAAATGATTGTAAACAAATTGCCTTCTTGCTAATCCTAACGACCATCTTCTTTGGAAACAGGTATTAGCAAGGACGGCAAAGAAATATTCTTAAGAGATATTTGGCCAAGTCGTGAAGAAATTCAGGTAGACAAAGAGACTATTTAAAACAATACAGTATACAGTACTTTGTCCAAAATAACATACCATGTACCAGTACCAAGTACCATAGCAGTACCATACCGTACCATACCACAGCATGCCATACCATACATACCATACCATACCATAACATTTCATACCATACCATACCATACCATACCATACCATACCATACCATACCATACCATACCATACCATACCATACCATACCATACCATACCATACCATACCATAGCAACAGTGAGTGACCTATACCATACTATGTACCACGATGTACTACATTGACCTGTACGTTACATACAGTAGAAAACTATAGCATGCCTTATGCACCTGTTCTTCAGGAGGTCGAGAGAAAGTTTGTTATCCCGGCTATGTTTAAGGAAGTCTATTCCAAAATCACGGTTAGTTGATTTTGAATTACTTTTCAACTGCACAAATTAATGTCGTTGCGTTCTTTTACGGGGAAATTACAGAACTCTAAATCACAGGACTCTAAATCGGTTTCTAAATCAGAGTATCACTTATTTTGACTTCAGGATGGTAATTCAAAGTGGAATTCGCTGGAGGTTTCAGAAAGCTTACTTTATCCTTGGGATGCAAAATCTACCTACATAAAAAGTCCCCCTTTCTTTGACGAAATGGTAAGACCCTTATTTTGCAAGGCGCTATTCACTTTGTTAAAATCAAGCTCCTGGTATAGTTGTTAATTACGTCGCGTAGAACAGACGTTTTTAACGATCCTAAAATGTTTGTGTGTCGAATGACGCATTTTGTCATCATGTGTCATTTTATTACAGGCGGCAAATCTTCCAGAAATTAAGAACATCGAGCGTGCGGCAGTGTTGCTGAACCTTGGTGATTCCGTGACAACAGATCACATCTCTCCAGCGGGTAGCATCTCTAGAACCAGTCCAGCCGCTCGGTATTTGTCGGCGAAGGGGTAAGGAAACTGGGCACGAAATCTTGCTCATCAGCTGACCAAATCTCCCGAGCCCGCGATTGTAACTGCTTCTTTTCCTCTAGGTTAGTTCCACGTCAGTTCAATTCGTATGGTTCGCGAAGAGGTAATGACGCGGTCATGGCACGTGGTACATTTGCTAACATACGATTGGTCAATAAGTTCATAGGAAAGGCTGGACCAAAGACGATACATATTCCGTCGAATGAGCAGGTACAGTCCGTAAGGTTTTTGACGAAGGTATTCATGGGCCGACTCAATGAGTTAAGTGTACGACTTCTAGATGTCGGTTTTTGACGCGGCCGAGAAGTATCATTCAGAAAGTCGCTCGTTAATCATCTTGGCTGGAAAGGATTATGGATCTGGTTCATCACGTGACTGGGCCGCTAAAGGACCATGGATGTTGGTAAGATAAATGCTATCCCATCTACGACGTGATTAAAATAAACATAAAGATATCATAGCTAGACTCAAAATAATGGTATCTCCGGTTAGAGTGATCGGTCAGTTATTGAATGTTCACTAATGCACATAATTTTCAAAAATCAATATGACGGAATCAAGGACCAAATCATGTGTTTTGAGCCACACTGATTCTCCTGCGGGCGGTGAATTTGTACTCGCAAGGTGTAATTCTTTCAATGCGCGATTTCAGGGTATCAAAGCAGTGATAGCAGAAAGCTATGAAAGAATTCATCGCAGTAATTTGGTCGGTATGGGCGTCATACCGCTTCAATACCTGCCCGAGCAAAATGCCGAGAGCCTGGGCCTAACTGGAAAGGAGAGCTTCAGCATTGACATACCGAGTGATCTAAAGACTGGCCAGACTTTGAAAGTTGAGGTAAAACGGTTTAGCTGCATGGAACTGGATATTTTAATAGCCAATATCTCAGTATTGAGAAACGATTTGGAAGCTATATGAAATATATTATTATTGTAACTCAATTTTCTGACCAGATCAGTCCGAATTAAAAAATGGTTTGGGCTCATTTGGGCGAGAATACTACATAACTGCACGAGTCTATCAATTTTGCTTGTTTCATGGAAAAATCTCATCCAAATTTCGGGTTCTGTTCTCAAAAACTGAATCGTATATCCTCTGCTTTTTTTCACTTTCTCATCATCAGTAAACTGATTTTTGGCTGCAAATTCCTTATATAGTTGGATAATAACAAAAGCTTTGAAGTAAAAGTCCGCTTCGATACAGATTTGGAGCTGACGTTCTTCAAAAATGGTGGAATATTGAACTACATGATAAGAAGAATGGCTTGCAGTTGAGAAGGTGTAGGTCACTTAGGTCGATTTGAACCTTCATAGCAATTCTCGAGTCCCGAATGCATAAAAATCGATAGATAATGGTCGATAATCTATTTGTCAAAAGAATCCATTCGGCGCATGAGATTTGCGCTCTCTCAGTTGCTGGTTAGTGGTAATGATTGCAATTAGATGAATGGTCGCATATAAATAACACTGTGCCTTTTTCAGATCGTAATGCTTCGTTTTAAAAGGCCCTGTTACACGGTGCAATTTTTCTTGCAACTTGCAATGTAATTCTACTTCTAAGAGATGTAAATGAGCGAGGAGTCTTGCAGAAGAAAAGTGCATGAAGTGTAATGAAAACAAAAGTTTCCTTGTTCCCAAATATACATCTCTCAATAGTAGAATTGCAAGAAAAATTGTACTGTGTAACAGGGTCTTTACTCTAACTTCTAGACGAAAACATTTGCTCAGAACGTCGAGTATTTGGTTTGTATTTTCTCTAATCAATATTGTATGCGACCGTTCATATTTATTGAAGAGATAGAGGTCAACTGGTTTTACCAGAATGGTTAACTTATATTAAATATATTTTTCTTACGGTATATGATAGTCTGAATCAGAATGAAATATTGTCTTGACTGTTGTGGTTCAGAAGAATGAAAAAGAAATTAAAAAACACCAAAATATTTTTCGAAGCGTAGGATGCACTAAAATCCTGATGCATTTAAAGTTGTCAAATACGAACATTTCTTACGTCCTGCTAACGTTTTCTTGGCATTTCGAACACAAACAATTTAGCATCCCTCAAAATTATATTTGCATTGCAAGTTGCAAGGAAAGTTGCAACACTGCCTCGTTCGTTGTGGATTCCAACGAGGCAGTATTTTACAATGGAATAAAATTTTTCAGTCGATTTACTTTTCAATTGTCAAGAGGACCCTGCTTCGGTTGACTTATCGCAATTAAAAAGGGAATTGAGCGAAAATTCGAAGATGACAGCTATTAGCTTCGGACGATCTCGAATATTTGGATTATCAGATACTTTTTCACTGTTGGCAGAGAAACAGAACAGCCAATTTGAGGACACAAATGAAGAATAATTATGATCTGAATAAATTAATAAAATATAAATTACGCATACCTGTATATAATTTCACCTTGTTCTGAATGAATTAGAACATCGAACAACCAATCAGTGGCCACCTGCAATCTGCATAACTGCATTCTTTGTATATATCGTGTGAAAAATTCGTTGATGTTCACACATATATATTTTGGAATATTTGTGTATCGCGAATTCGAATTTATCTTGTTATGTTTACGAGTGATCTGATGCTCTAATTTCTATCCTAAAAGCACATACAGGCCAATATTTACGAGGATAATAATATAGAAAGGTATGTAGCCTAGTATATTAAATTGCGCACAACGCCGAAAACAAGCACTTGAAGTCTGATATTGGGTCGCCTTTTATAATATTATTGTGTGGTTGTAACGAATAACTCGTGCCGGTTTAGAAAACAGCACGAATGTATAAACAATGAATTAAAAGCAGTTTGTGGCCTTTGTTGATAATGACACCTTGCTGCGATTTCTGCTTTTTTAATACGAGAATATTGTAAATCGATGTCGACTGACTCGGCATTTTTGAAGTGTCGATAAAGCTAAACGAGCCTTTCCTACATTTATTTAAGTGTTTTAAACGTTTAACCGCCCTTCTGTCTGGTTTGTAGTTGAATTTGAATTAACGGAAGCCGATTTTTATTGTCTGAATATTTTCAGAGTTGCTAATTGATGATTTAAAGCGAGTATCATTTGAATTAAGAGTGTCATTGCATGTATTTAGATAAAATATTTGTGCCTTGTTGTTTAGACTGATATAAATACTTTACTCAATATAACATACAAACCCCCTATTAGGGTTTATAGATTTTTAATTGTAGCACTTGAGTCTGGTTTGAAATGTGTTTCATCTTTATTAAAGAATATAAAATATTGCATGAAAATATCTGAAAAGGTTTTAATGCCTGCTCTTCCTGTTTACACTATAGAATGTTGCGAGCATTTTAGTGACGCCAAAGTAGTTCACATGTTTTTATTACATTTGTAAAATAAACCCTAGAATGGTAAAATGCTATAGAAATGTATGTTTAAAAGATATAAATCTGTTTAAACTTTGAGATTAGACAAAACAATGACATTTAGGTGTTGATGGTAATCTTTGTCCTGTGTATAATGCTGATGAACCATTGAAATTATTTTGTTTATGAGCCAAACACTTGAAATGAATTAATTTTTAATAAAAAGTTTAAGAAAGGTAAATTATCTGCCATTCCAATCCTGCTATTATCAGCTTGCATTGATTGATCTCATATTTCTTCTCTATAATAGTTTTTTTCTAAAGGTTAAAAGAAATGTATTTCTTGAAGTTGTTAGTGATGTTCAGTATGGTTTGCTTGTGTAAGTATTGACTTTTTCGGTGCAATACAAGAAGTTTGATGCATAATTCCAACTAGTTTGTTAATTCTAAGCTTATTAAGCAAAAATTGAGAATTTAAATGACTCGTATTTAGATGAAAATTCTAGCATACAGGACACCTTGAAAATATAGCAAAATAGGAACATTCAATATCAGTAAATGTTTTTGTCTTTAAAATCTGTAGGTAATGCTGCTCTAAAGTGTTACACCTGCAATGGATTGGAACTAGAGACGTGTATGAAAACGGCATTAAAATGTAAACCAGAACAAAATAGATGTTTATCATTCTTGTTAGAAGGTCATAAAGACCGTGGAAAGATATACTACAAGAGGTGTGCGAAGAAGCTTGAATGTTATGGTTATAAACTACAAAGTGGGTGCGATGCCAAAGCAACCATTCATAGCTATTCATCTTGCCGACCTGCTTGCTGTGAGACGGATAAATGTAACCATAGCAACAGAGTAACATTGTCATGGCTTTCGCTGGTTGCTGTCATTTCTTATTCAATAAAACTTATTATTTGGTGACTGTTGGAGATTCAAAACTAATTCTACATTTATTTCATCTTTTTCAAAATTTGCTTCATTGAAAACACATTGTATAAAGCATTAAATGAGACTGAGTGCATTATGGCTGAAGCTTTGCTAGAAAAAGGGGTGCTCTTGATAAATGTCCTGGAAACTCTAGGGCCTAACAAGAGGGCATAGGAGCCTGGTCCATGCAGTTACATCATACTATCTCAGTATCTTATATAGTATGACATACGTACATTGACCAGGCTGCCTATGAGTAAGGTTGTTTATTTTCATATATTAAAATATCTTTCCAGTTCTGTTAATCCATTATCATGACAAAACTATTTTCATATTCTTGTATTCACAATTTTTCTTTGTTTACTGTGAAATATCTTTTAAGATTTGTTAAAAATATTGTACGTATTTATATCACGTAAATATACTGTATGTAAGGTGTTATTGCCGTAGGGTATCAATCTCGTATTAGTGAAACTTAGTCGGTTTTTCTATGGTAAATAAACGAAAATAGTAGTTTCTAATAATGCTATTAATATACATGAAAGTGCATGAAGTGTAATAAACACAAACATTTCGTTGTTCCCAAATATACATCTCTTAAAAGTAGGACTGCATTGCAAATTGCAAGAAAAATTGCACCGTGTAACATGGCCTGAATAAGCAATGTACTAGAAGTAATTAAATCACTAAAATATATGTCAGGTGTTACAATATTTGATTCAATCTGGGTGTAAATAGTTTTCAGTATAAAGACTTAACTTTCCGGGAGAATTTTTGGCCGTAGGGACTAGTCGGGAGGCCAACGGGGTCCACGTCCCCCCCCCGTCCCACATTTAAAAGTCGCTGGAAAGGGGTCTTCGCTTCGAGGTAACTTGTCCTTTTTCTTTAATCATGTTTCTCAAATTTTGCGCGTATTTTTATTTATTTATTTGTTTTTTTTCGAATATTTTTAGTCCCGGAGAGAACCAATTTTGTATCGACAATATTTTCCGACTAATGACAACTTGGAGAAGATTTGGTTTGAAAAAGCAAGTGATAAAATATCTCGATAGTTTTATTTCAAGCGCATTCTTATAGTGATTTGTCTTTCTCAGGGATTTTTTATATTGTAAAACAGTTGCAAATAGTATAACAGTAATTCCTCAATGTTACGGAATACATAATGACGGTTGAAAAAATGTGCAATGTACAATTATTAGTACGTTAAAAATTGGGAGGAAATTTCATCAATTGCAGCAACAACAAAAAAGGAACAAAAGCTTCGAGTAATCTGTTCTCCAGACAATTGTCTAAAGAAAAGTTGCAATTTTGTAAAATAAAGGTATATCACCAATACATATGTCTTGACATTCTTTATACAGTTAGATTACAATGGAACTTTGGAAAAATAGTTTCTCGTTTTACTAAGATTATTGCAGTCTCACTCTGGTACCAATATACTCTCTTCAGAGCCAACGTTATGCTTTGGAGGCTGTGGGAAAATGCAAGGACACGTGACCTTGCTCATGTAGTACATCCACGACTGGTGAATGAAATATCCACTGAAGCCTTTGCGGTACCAACCACGCCAACCACTGGATACACCTGGCACTAGAAATACGTACACAATCCGTGTTAACAGTCAACACATGCAGTTGTATGATGACACGGACTATTTGCTCAGCTAAAATGCTACTCAAACCCGCTTTTCATGCAGGGAAATTATCCCCCAGACCGTATCGGGCAGAAGAAAGGTTTCTTTTATCCGTTTCTTTTAATTTTCTTCAACGCGAAAGAAACCATATATTTCGATCCGGTCCGGAGGATAATTCTCCTGACTGGAAACCAGCCGTGATTCCTCTGCCTTAATACCAGGTAATTTGACTGCTCAGAGATGCCAGTTAATGGGTGAAAACCCGAGAAGGCCGAAAACTTTATCTTTAGACGGCAAATTTGAAGGACGAGAGGAAGTCTGCAAATTGGCTTCAAAATTGAGGCCGCATAACCGCCAATTATCACTGAATAAACTAACAGTTATTTTTGACTAATTGCCAATGTATTGCTATTATTTTTTTTAGTTTCATTGTTCAGAATACCTGAAACTGGCACTAAAATAGCACCTTGATTTAACTTACCGTAGCATAGTTTTCTGGAGTGGTAGCAAAAATATGATGGTGGTTGCGAGGTGGTGAAGGATATGGGAAGGTACATTCCTCTCTTCACCATGCTTTCCCGCGTGTAGTTGGAAGATATTGCGCATGCTTGGAGCAGCAGCAACAAGACACACACGAGATGATATCTCATCTAAATAAAAAGCAAATTTTGTTATTTAAAGACCATGTGAATTGATGGGATTTTTCTACAGCAAAAATCATCACCAGACACTTGGAAAGAATTCTGTCATTTCTGTCTGACCCTTGTGAGGCGAGTATAATTTGAGAAATCATATATTCTAATTGTTGAAATGGCACATTCTGTACTAGAATTGTTTGTTTATTCCAATATTCGGTTGGTATCTACGTTTTTTTCATAACATCATGCATACCTAAAGTTTACTATTAAGTATTCATTTCAGGCAACCTAAACGATTAATGACCACTTTTCTGGTAATTTTGGATGCAACCACAAACAGCTGGACTGCAATTAAATAAAAACCGCAAATGTACTGTATTATTCATCTGTCAACGTTGTATCCAAGTCAAAATTCTCAAACATTGTAAGTATTATATAATAGACATAATTTAAATTATTTTAATTAAATGAACTTTAAAGAGCACAAATATCGCTGGGCCTGAAGTGGTCTTGCAAACAAAGAGGTATTTATTTATATGAATTGTAGTATTAATAAAATTCCTCGCATTTTGCGCTGGTTATAATAGCCATGCATCCCTGGGTTTTTAATTCAATACAAAAGAGTTCTTGTGAGTAATCTGTAATCACACATCCTAAATGTTTCTTGCATATTATACATAAGCAGAGATAAAGCAACAGTGTACTTTTAAAACGCACTCCAAGAATGGTTCATGAATGAGCTGAACACGCTGAGGTCGCCACACACCAAAATAGAATGATAAATGCTTTTAAGTTTATATTTTCTCGAATAATAAGTGCATCTGTTGAACACTGATCATTATATATGAACCACAAAATTATTTTTGCTTTAACCTGTTTGCTTTGCCTCAATACTTAGACATTCTTTCCTGGAGTACTTTACAATAACATAATCAGATCTTTCGCTTTTCTTACAAACCATCCACAAATAATTCTAGTCTTCATAAATAACACAATGAAACATGTTGGAAAACAGTGTTTATCAAAATTTGCAAAGATGCAGTAATTACATTTGAGATAAATTTTCTCTATCATTGAAGCCTTGAACGCCGCATACATATTCAAAAATAAGACCTCATAACATAAGTTCCAGAACGCAAAAGCATTAGGATAAGAACACCTTCGCAGCCTAAAGAGTCCATCCCTGTTCCCGTTACTAGAGCGTTATCCTAAGTTTGTAACGCTATAAATTGTAATTCAAAATCCATCTTGCGCATATGGTGTTAATCATCACAGCGCGCTTTTCAACATAAGTTCGCAAAGGATACTTATAAAAAAAGACAACAGAGACGCATAAACGACGCAAGGGCTCGAACAAATCTTTCGTACTTTGCTTCTACACAATGCTATATAGACGTCTCATCTGTAAGCCTATGTTGTCAGTGTTTGTTTCGAACACCGATGATAATCATGATATGCGCTCGCTATAATGGCAACATATATAATTGCTCCTAAATCGACGATTTTCGTCAGATATTCTGCGCAACGTTTAAATATTGTAAGAAGTAATTGTATACTTACTTTAGGGTTTGTATTTTGGCCAAGTAGCGAATCTCTTTGCCTGTTTTGGTTAAATACAAGAGGGAATCAAAACAATGTCTCATTGACTCAGAATGGAAACAATTTTAGGACGAGGGAAGTATCATATGACCGTAAGACGATACTTTGAAAGTAGGTTGCAAAACGGAAACTAGGGTGAAAATCCGAAAACCCTTACCAGCCGAAAACCCAGGGAATATAATGTAAACAGTAAACCTAAAAATGAGAGCATCTTAAAAGCACATGATAATTAAGATTTATAAGAGCTAATGAAGGACCTGAGATTTGAATGGTTATATTTCGATCCTGCCTCATCAAATAGATTACAGTTAATACTTAATAGACTCCTAGTGTGTAAGTAAGGAAGCATATTAAGGTGGCAAATGAGATCTTGCATTTTAAGGAAGTGAGGCTTTTCTGCTGATGTAACCTTTGATACAATGGTCGTTCAGCATGGGAACATCACCAGAGTTTTTGTGATTTGGGATTTAATTGCATGGAAACGTAAATTTTGAGGGTGTTGTGATAATGTGGCATTCATCGCACAGGAGTCTTTTCTTGAAGCCCTGTTTAAAACCCTATTGACGATACCATTTATAAATGCACTAAAAGTAATTCAAAGGTGCTTAAAGAGTCATTAGTGATAAATAACCTGAAGCATGTTTGTAAAAGGTAGTTTATTGATTGATTATTTGCTGAAAAGGGGTTCTTTATAACGTGTTTCAACAATTAACGATTTCGGAATTTAAAAAAAAAAGAAGAGATACTTGTCTGTCAACAACAATTTACTTTTAAAGCAGTTTCCGTCTGTATGCATTCTTGCAGAACGTACATGGGTAGATCCGCCATCATTTCCGCAGGAAAATGAACACTGAACATTCATCCCCAGCTAGCGAGGCTGTTTTTATTGTTCTAGAAGATAACAAGGTTTTAAATTTCTGACACCAGAGAAAGCAACTGAGAAGGAAGGAGGCGCTGTTTAGTTTCCACAATGGCTTAGTTGCCACAATAAAAAACTGGTAGCATACCACCATTTTGAATATTTGATATTCGTTTGAACGAAGCCTTAAGCCCTCAATTACAAGCAGACGAAATAAAAAACAATAAGCAAATAGCCAAAAAAATACACAAGACAGAAGACCTTTTATATTTCATAATCAAAATTACACAACACGCTTCTTTAAATATCACTGCTTCAAAGCACCGCACCATATGCAAATGACGCGTACGACACAAAGCACTTCAGTTGCTGTATTTCCTCTCACAGTAATCGCAATAGTTCAGCTGAGCTCGGCGTGGGACCAGGAGGGATTGGGACCGTGCACGGACATTGGAATCTCGACGAGAAGTAAAGCCATTTGTTGAAAGTGAGATAACTGGATTTACCGGTTTCATACCAACCAAGCCAGTCGTGTGGTACTCCAGGGACTACAGACAAAGAAGAGAAGAAAATCTTGAGATGACAACGAAAGTTTGCCATATTTTGCTGAAAAAGTGTCAATTGGGAATGATTGAAAAGGATTCAAATTTTTCTTTAATCAGTATGAAAAAATCTATGTTTAGTTATGAGAACTATAATTTTGATATAAATTTAAAATGGAAATAAAATATGTATAAAGTTGTTTTAACTAGCTGAGAAATAGATTTTTATTTGATGACTGGTTTCTTTTCTTCAGATCACAATAGTAGATGGTGCTTTGTTAAAAAGATTTGTGAAAAGTGTGCAAGCAATGTACGTATTCTGTAATGCTCACCATAAGCTTGTTTTCTGATGTGGGCACACACTGTTCTGGGTACTTTTCCACGCAGCATGACCGGTAGAAACATTGTATCGGCAACGGTAGGCGGATACCGGGGAAGTGGTGGGGCTGGGACGCCAGGCCTCCCAACACGCCCCCTTTCCCCTTGTTCGCCCTTTTCTCCAAAGTTTCCCGGTGCACCCTGAGGGCCACGCTCCCCGGGCCAACCTGGGTCACCAATTTCGCCTAAAATGGAAGCAACGCGATTTTTTTTAGCCCAAGAGCGTATACATAGCTTTACATAAGACCTTTCACGTGTCTGTTAGTTTGCTTTCCAGGAAAACAACGCACAAAAAATGTAGTTCATCCTGCCTCTTCGCTGAGACTGTTCATAGATTAGGAGTGAATTCATTCTTATGACATCATGATCAGGTTAAAACTGAGAATCCAGCAATGAACTGAATTTTTCTTATATAATGCAAACTGTCGTTCTCTGCGATGAAATTTTTTGACATTACATAGTTTTCGATCTTTGTTAAAATTGAAATATTTTCGCTGGAAAAATGAATCATACCTCTTTCACCATCCGGACCAGGTGGACAGCGACATAGTTCACCAGGAGGTGGTCTGGCGAAACTGGAGCCCGCTCTACCTTTTATGCCTTTCGCTCCGGGGCGTCCTGGTAGTCCTGAGTCCCCCTCCTCACCCACAGCACCCGGTAAGCCAGGGTTACATAATTTCCCAACGTGCCCATCTGCACCAATTACCCCAGGGGGGTTTCTCCAATTGGCTGAAACTGAACATATCCCGATGAACATCAGAAAAAGTACCTGGTAAAAAGAGAAATCTATAAGTGGAAACATTGCACTTGGCTGAAAGAAAATAAATTTCTTTGAATTCCAGGGTTGTGTACACTTATAATTTAGTAATAAAATGAAATTTGACAATGATCGCATCTTGGAAGATGGTATTTCATTTCACAAAGGTATCTTTGAATGAGGAAACAAGATCTACCTATTAAAAGCTTTTTCGCACAAAATTCTTTGTGTGAAATCTTGACCCGGCTGTTGTTTTGAGCTAGAAAAGCTTTCTGAGAAACGTGTTGAACAAGCTACTTCAGAATTTTTTTAATGCGTTAACACGTAGTTTTTATCCATGCATATATTATATATTAATCAAACATTTACAAGTTTTTGTTTGCGAAAGAGTTTCCTTCGAAAGAAGTATTCCACGCGTTTCATTCGAATTCAGTATTCCAAATATTTGTAAACTTTAATTTACCGACTCATTTCCACGCGATGACATATGAATGCCAATCTTTGGCATTTCAATCATGCAACTTTTATGTTAACTTAAATTCATCGTCTACGTAATGTTTTTGCCTACTGGTCAAGAATAGCACGAGTATATGTATGGACTGAAGGTTCATAAGACCATGCAGTCAAAAAATATCATACCGGCGACCGACGATCAGAGCCTACCATAAGGAAAACACTTGGATATTGTCTAGATTTACCATAAGTGGCATTTGTTCCCAACGAATGCATGGAATCATATGAAATTAATAAACTGAATTTGGAAATTATAATATTGGAACAGCGCGCTGGGCTTTTATCAACACGATCCCGCCCAAACGCGTCAACAAAACCGCACAATTTGCGCAAATAAATTCGATTAAGAAATAAGCGCGTTTTTTATGTATAGCGCACCTTACAAATATTCACATGAATTAACTACAAGTTAAATGACACAAACTGGATGAATTCGTCGTTGAAATTAGGCGAAGAACACAAGGCAAGCATGCTGACTACGTAATAAAAACGACTTTTAACGCCCAGCAGAGAGAATAGTTTTAGCGTAATATAAAACCCAGAACAAGCCGAAGTTATATGTGGGATTAATATTGCATTTTGCGTAGGCCTGAATATATTATTTGCATATATATAGGATGTATATTTAGATGCGTCTTCATACTTTGAAAATGCTGAAAGTTTGTCATATTGATTCACACAAGCAATACAATTGTATTCTATATAATATATATTACTTTGACTGGTCTTGGTGTTTTTAAAAGCAGGGTAGATCGTATAGCGGTTATCTTATAGCTAGATAAGGTAAATCTTATAGCTAGTTAACTCTATAATGGCGCATTGAATGACTAAAATCAGTACAGAAAACATAAATATACCTTAAACATCTTCAAAGGATCGGCTGTGCCCAGAGCGTTTAGTGTCTTAAACGACTGTGTTTAACCAACAGAAACGTGACCTTTCAGCGTTGAAGAATCAAATTATGGAAGCCAGCAACGTGCGAAAAATGCTAGTGAACAGTGGTGTAGTGTTTGGGTGCTGTAGTCCGCGGTGAGGTTTTAAGAGCGACGATGGATCTTTATTATAAAGGCGACTTTATCAGTGTCCGATTTCACTTCCTAATTAATGATGAATCTTTGGGATTCCCATTGCTAAGTACTATAACTGATGGTTTTGAGGGGTCTTGATAGTCTGTTAACGGGATAAAATGTTTCCTACGCGAATATTTTGTAGCGTCTTTTCCAATAGGTTTAATTGTAAAAGGAGTTCTAGAATAGCTGAACGAAAATTAATATAGAATTTACAGATCCAACTAAGACGCATTTGAAAAAATACATATCCAACTAAGACGCAATTGAAAAACTGCAGGTCCAACTAAGACGCATTTAAAAAACGTAGTTATAATATATCTAATGTTTGAATTTGATGCTTAATTTCACTGACTTTTAAAACCTACCATCTGTTTTGAAGTTGATTTTAAGTTGTTGAAATTGAAGAATATGACAAACGCAAGACTAAAAGATAGCGCCGCTTTTCACAGAAAGCGTAACCATCACGGGATGAATAATGTTTGCAAAATATTTCCCAATTTCATCTCTTTTCTTTAGGTATTTCACGCTAATCAAAAGAACGAAAACGTTTGCCACCAAGATCTCCCCCATGGAGAGCCCAAATAATTAAGTTAAATTGAGCTTGCATTTCTCCTGAACTTTATTGCCTTTAGGGGTTTTTCGTATTGAGCTAAAGGTCGATAATGGGTGTATAAGTACTGGTTATTCAGTTCACTCATTTGAACTGCGGTCACATTGATTCAAGCAAGCTCTATGTTGATCAGTGTTGGACTGTGTTTGACAGTGCTGTGTGGTACCCATGCAGTGAACTATGTGGACGCTGTTCTCATTAATCAAGTGGGAACAATTCGCATCAGCCCACATCACATCTTATGCAGGGTTTTTTCAGCTATCTGCATATACCTGCCTCTTGGGGGGAGTGTATGATTGGCTATAGGAAGTAACAAGGAAGTTTCGAAAATAATTAGCATATTAATGTTAATAACAAACTTCTCACGGGTAGAAATTGGCCGACCTTTTAGTGCTTTTAGCAAAATATGCCAGAATTTTGGCAGAATTTGATGAAAATTTGCAAAACATTTCTAGATTCAAATGTTCCTTGGAGCAGCTTCTACTTCCCAGACCCCTGCCGTCCCGTGCGCTTAGTGATTGGCCCAATAGAACCATATACGGGAAAACAAACTCCCAAATCCAAATCCACCACCAACACTTTCGTTCCTATATCTCCAAATTAACCAATTCTAATTACGCAACATCCACTTTGAACATCGCCTTCAAATTACAGTTTATAGTTTAATATCAAATCCTTTTCTATTTTTGCTCTATTTGAAGTCACTACCTCTTCATCTTTATCGATAAGAAATAAATTTCGTACTCTAAACTGCTGCAGTCTTAAGAATAATATACTATGCAAAGTCGTTCATTTTTCCATGCCACGCAACAATTCCTCGGGACTTGGCGTCGGGCCAGGAGGGAGTTTAACGCTGCATGGACACATAAAACGCGATGAATAATACAACCACTTGTTGTAGGTGAGGTAACCTGATTTCCCTGGTTCATACCAACCCACAAACTTGTTTGGAACAACTGGAACTGCAAGAAACAAAATATTTATGCAGTTCCCGACTGTAAATGTTTGTGACATGCCCCCGGATCATTCTAAGAAGAAATTAGATTCGTACATTTTTGCTGTTACAATATTTGATATGAGCTGGAGGCAGCAACCCTTAGGGGAGGGGGTGGGGAATCAGGGCCAGGGGCATGCGCGCAGTGGGAGAATGTGTGAGTGCGCATCTAAAATGGACAATTACTGCTCATATCGACGGGCAGAGATTACTGTTTAGGCGCCAATCAAACATGGCATTTTCTAATTATTAACCACTGGGGAATTTACCCCAGCAGCAAAAATTAATGTTTTCTCGAACATGTTTCTCCAACCGTTAAAAAAAAAGTTAACAACGTTTAGCACCTCTGGTGCGGCTATCCTGCAATTCTCATGAATGATCAGGCAAGGAATCGTGTTGATTGAAATCAAAGTTTGAAACATTTTGAAGCTGATGCGAGTTTATGATGTTTCGCGATCAAACCCCGTTGCGACCTGCATCCACGTAAATCAATTTTCATCAACTTGCGTGAACTCGCATCCTCATTTCACCATGCAGTAGGTAAAGACAAGAGAGTTACCATAAGCATGTCTTCTCAAATGATGGCATATCACTCTTGGCATCTTTCCCGTGATGGTGATAGGAACATACATGGTATCTGGGGTTTCTGGGGGCTGTTTAGATACACGCGATGCTGGTGCGCCTGGTGGACCTGGAAGACCCTGTGGCCCATTATCCCCTTTCTCTCCTGGTGGTCCATAGTATCCTGCGATACCCATTTTACCTAAAATCATATATTGAAATGCAGTTGAGACAGAGTTTCTGTTTTACTCCCCAGAAGGACCTCCTCTTGATAAGACAGGATATGACAAACCTTTTAAACCAGGAACCCCTTCAATACCCTTTTCTCCTTTGCGACCTGGAGGACAATTGCAAGGTGTACCAATAGGGGGCCTGAAGTTTGAAAATCCAGGCTCCCCTCGATCACCTTTCGCACCCTTGCGTCCGAGTAAGCCCACTTCTCCCGGCCATCCTTGTGGCCCAGTTTCACCCTGGGGGCAGATTTGCTCTTGCGGTGGACTGGTAATGGCTGTAGCATTTATGTCTGCAATCACATGATGTACTGCAATGAAACAGCTCAATGCCAGGACACTGACAATCTGTTGGAAAAATAGAAACGGAGTAAATTCAAACTGTATCCAGTGAAGATTATGGCAAAGATTGATACGTTTTTAGGCAACTGGTCCCTGGGTCATTTGGTGACGGGAACAACAACACACCACTGACCACACTAAAGTAACACATGAGTTGATTAGTGTATCAAAAATACATTTTAGTTTCCAGTCTAAAGATCAGGGGCCGGTTGTTCGAAAGGCGTTTAGCTTAAACGGTGGATACGCCAAATTTTGAAAATACTCTCATAGATCTTGTGAATGACTTAACCTGCATCTTATGCATTTAATATGTACTTCCATTGACAATTAAACTATTTACATCGAAATATTTCAGCTCAGTTGTTCAATAAATAGATAATTTTGTTTTCCATTTTGAACTTATCCACCGTTTAAGCTAAACGCCTTTCGAACAACCGGCCCCAGGAAGCTAATAATTCTAAACAGAAGTTAGTAATAAAATATCGATTTGCGAGATTATTTATACCAGCCAGCATAGTCTGTTCACACCGAAATATATCAATACTGAGTTCATGGTGTATCGAGTTATAAGTTTAGGTCAAATTACAAGGCCGCTATAAACTTGAACTTTGCGTATTGAATCCAGTTTAAGCATACATTCAAATGTGAATTTACAACATTTAGAGATTATCAATTTTTGCGCAGACCACTTAGGCAAAGCGCTTACGTTCGCTAAACTTAATACGCCGCAATTTATGATAAAGATCAAAATATTCGTTCGCAAATCGCGCTAAAAAATACAGCAAGCGTAGCTGCTTGTCACCAGCGAATTCCTTTAAGAATATCGCGTTTTAAAAAGGGATATTACCATGAGTAACCTACCTCGCATTTTCCCATCATATTTTGGAGCGTTCACGCAGTTCGATGTTCAACGTCAGTAGAATATTTACAAAGTTAGCCAAGGTTTTTTTCACGCGTCTACGTAACGCGCAGACAAACAGTGGCTGTCTGTTGCAGTGTTGGGAAATTTGATTGCTATTTGATATCATCAAATGACGCATTCTAGACTTGGAGATGGTATATAAGGGCCTTTCCGGAAGGTTCACGATTATGTAAATAATTAAATCAATAGAATGTTTCCTTATCTTTTTATGTAAGTAGGTTTCCTCTATTTGTTTCAAAACCAATATAACAACAGTAAGACCTGATCTCCCGATTTACATTAGTTGGTTGCACGCGCGAATTTATGTAATAAAATCATGTGTACAGTATCTGATGCAGGCATGATTCATGAAGGCCTTTTCCATGTCTATATTAGTAGGGTATCTCGTGCTCGAAAAAAACACGCTAATTCCGGGCAAAACAAGATCTGGTTCTTACATTAAAAACTGGTAATAGGTTATGCTGTTATGCAATTTGAGTCTAGATTATTTACAATTGATTTGAAGAAACCGCGAAAACTGACAGCTGTGCCTGTGAAATGGCCATTTCGAGGCTTGAAGCATATAGAAGTTTATTAATTTAGACGATTTGGTTTTACCGAGTACAAGCTTAAAATCTTTTTTACAAGTTATATTTTGTTGAGTATTTAAAAATCTTTTTGCTCACCGAATTTGAAGTCCAAATATTAAGAATTACAGCTTGTCAATTGCTGCGGATTTGATTTGAAGAATTTTTCCACACAGTGGCAGTGCTTTTGTCAACCAGTCAACTAATTAGCAAAACAGCCTGGGGAGGGATGGCAAAACTGAATCGTTTTGCTTCACATTTGTATTTATATTGGTGACGGTCTAAAGTTTGCTTATATTATTGTATACTGAATTATGCCATGTAAATCCTGTCAGCGCAGAAGAACTTTATCGCATCAGACTGATTAGGTTTGATGCCGCACAAAGCCACAAACTTGAGGAAGGTGATATTCACCACAAAGTCCTTCTAGTTTGTCGACTTGTGAACATTTCCAGTGTTTATTTCAGGAACTGCAATGTTTTATAGTGTAGGAAATGTTTATCGGTATGCATCAATTTACGAACAAGGCTCTATCTCGGAACGAAAGACGTTTTATAGCGTTTTTTAAAGCTAGAATTCGATTGAACCATTGGCTTTTGTTTATTTGAAATCCGCTGGGGAAGGTGAAAGTCCCTATTATTTCCAGTATATTCTACAATTAAAAACCCCATCATGCACAGACGAAATTAAAACTGTCTGTCTTATTCATCATCGTCATGATTTCAGCGAGTTTTATAAGTTTTAATCCACGATTTTCTTCCTAAAAACTTTGATCCTTCCGAACAATGGAAAGAAAATTTCATTTCCTAAACAACCTGTTAAGTTACAGGTCAACTTGTGAGAAACTCATTGTTCAGTTTATTGCAATTCTTACTTGTACTGCCTGTAAACATTATACGCGATATTATATAGTAGCGGCGATCGAAAGCCGTAAAAAATTACATCGGTTCTTTAAAATACTGCAGCAGTTACGAAAGAACACATTAAAATGGTTTTGTGATTCGTTTGATGTGGGTTTTTTTTACTGGAGCATGCGATGAGCGATGTGGAATAAATCTGTCCTGAGTGAATTTATACGAGTTCTTGCTGGTCCCTGGTTTGACAATTGTAAGTGTTGTGCCTGTACGTTAAATTAATATTAGACACGGATCACACGATGCGGGAAGAGTTGATATTTATACGGTTTGGGGACTTCGAACACACGATGCTGCTGATGAATGTTAAAATGTGGCTGACTGTCAGAGTTGAAAGAGAAGTAAGATTTTGAAACCGTGACGCAATATCCAATCTCTCCCGGCCGACTGTGGGAACAGGCATATCAGCCGTAAAGGCCGATATGCAATCCGAAGGGCGATATTTTCCGCGATTTTATGAGCGACTTTCTTCATTCGATGGATGTGATCCAGCGGATAAGTTACGGATATTCAAATATAGACACTTATACAAAGAGAAATCATATTACGAAGAGAAACTATTCGCTCGTTTGCATCTGCCATTATCAAAATTAACCAGACGAAAATCGCACTGAAAATCATTGAAACCCATAACAATCTGTTCAACTTGATAACAACCAAGTTCATTAGGTGCATGCACAGCAAACATTGTTCAGTCCTGTTTTCATCAAACGTATGAAACTTGAGCATTTTTAACTGGGTCTCTGGGCGTTTAATCAAGGGGAATTACACTAGTGTGCATATTCATCGATTTGTCGTATGCTCGTATTTCTTTTGAAAGCGATTGTTTTTACAACAGTGAATAGATTTATTTACGATGGTATACAGTCGTTGTTTCATTGTTTTCGTCAGGTCATTATATTCACAACTTTGCCGTATACTGTTCAAGGTTGGTAGATTAGCAGAATAATTGTACGTCAAGTTCTCACTGGAAAACAAAAGGAAACAAAAAGCCAAGAAAACAAAAGCAGTTTGACCTAATTATTCAGTAAATCAACCAACCCTGACATGGCTGACAACGAAGACCGGTGTTTGCACGAGCCATTTACGCAGTTTGGTCGCCTTGCCTTTAAGCTTCAATTTCTGGCGAACTGTGTAGTTATTTAGTCGTATTTAACTCGTAAACATAACAGCGACACAGACGATAGCGATCTAGAGATCTTCATTGCTCGACATGTATATTTTTTATACACAGAATGATTCAAAATGGCCGAACGCGTTGAGGTTTCTTGTTAGTCTGTTGTATCAATGCAGAGCTGTTGTGTGGCATTTCCTCTACTATTACTAGTGGCTACAACGTGGGCAGGAGGTAAGCACTTGTCATTTTACTATTGTGCAGAACTTGTTAGATTTTAGCTTAGTTGCCTCTCGAGGCGAATTCCTCACGAAAACTATCCGCACACGAGAGAGACTTACTGAGCTGACAGCCTTGCGAGGTCTTTAGCTCAGCCAATAGCCCTCGTGGCCGTTAACTACCTCGGTCATGATGAGATTATAAAGTGCTTAATTAATAGACCCTTTCGATAATTACGTCACAACATTATCGTTATAAATTTCGAACCACCTTAAAATGAGATGGATTTCAAGTTTTACTCTCACAAGCTATGTTGAAAGATGCAAAGCATCCTTCTTCAACACATGCATGAAAAAATTTTTTAAATTTGACCAATAAATGTGGAAATAAGTCGTAACACTAAAACGAGAAAGAAGGATGTTTTGCATTTTTCCAAATAGCTTGTGAGAGCAAAACTTGAGATCCCTCTCAGTTGGTTCAAGGAAGGTGGTTCTAAATTAAAAACGATAATGTTGTGATGTAATTTTAGAAAGGGTCTATTGACCAGATTGTAAAAAACTTGGTATGTCACATGGTTACTTTGGATGACTGGCCTGCGTTAAAATGAAATAAGCTGACTAAACTACACTGAACTGAACTGAATTGAGATTAATGGAGCTGATATGAACTGCGCTGAGTTGAGTTGAGTTGAGTTGTGTTGAGTTGAGTTGAATTGAACTGAACTGAACTGAACTGAACCGAACCGAACCGAACCGAACCGAACCGAACCGAACCAAACCAAACCAAACGAACCGAAGCGAACTGAACTCAAACTGAACTGAAAACTGAGCTGGATAGGACAGTGCTAGGCGTGGTTCTATAGACGTTCACTCAGGTTCTGTGTTTAACTCAAGCCGAACCTATAATTTAAACCTCTAGAACTACGATGTCTACGACCTGGAGCTCCAGTGATAAGTTTATACAAAGACGGTCGTTATTTTCCTGGTAATTTGGATGGCCTCGGGGAGAGTATCGACGTCACTTTTCAAAATGGCCAACAGCAATCGTACAGTTCCTTTACGAATGATGTCATCGTTGACGATGTGCCGGATCCCAAGGAACTTGAAGGCGGATCGCGCGTTTTAGCAAGACGGCCGAGTTCGATCTCGTTTGAACCAGGTTTTGTCAACGGCAGTATTAAAGGGTTGCCGCTTAATGATACGTATCTGGTTAATTTTGATAATGGCGACAGTATCGCAAGGAATATACAAGATATAAGACTCGCTGTGAAACCACGATCGTGCAGTAAGTGAAATATATACAGCAATTAACTATTTGACCATATGATTTGACCATAGTCGAGTATATCAGCCATGGTTGGAATATGGTATACTCGTCCGTGGTGGAATATATCGAAATATGGTAAACTCGACCATGGTCGAATATACCGGAATATATTAGACTCGACCATGGTCGAGTATACCAAAATATGGTAAACTCAACCATGGTCGAATAGACCGGAATATGGTAAACTCGAGCAGTGAATCTTAGAAATAAAAATGATATTGAAAATCGAGTGTGCCGATTGTATATGGTATACTCGACCTTGGTAATAAGAATTAGTGATGGTGGAATTTACCGGAATATTGTATACTCGACCTTGGTAACACCTATCTTTGTTTTCTTTTGGCATAGTTGTTTTAACCGGCATTAATTCTGTAATTTGTTATCATCTAGTGAACGAAAAAGGCATTTACATCGGTTGCTTTGAAAACGTTGTCAATAATTTTTTGACTAACTACTACCCAGTGAATCCTACGGACGTTGCCACGTGCAACTGGGCATGCTTTACGCGTGGTTTTCGCTTTGCCGGATTACAAAATGGCACGTGGTGCTTTTGTGGCAACCACGTGAACGATACATTGAAGGTCGACGATAACGAGTGCAATATTGCTTGCCGGGATAGTCGCGAAGATGTCTGTGGTGGATACCATAGGATGACTGTGTATTGGACAGGTTGGAAGTGCATCCCTTTTAAGGCGGTTTTCTTCTTTTGGTAGATGTGAACGAGGAGTTAATTACGAATGTTCTGATGTGTGTGTGTGTCAGTGTGTGCTCCTATTTGAACATCCGTAACTAATTCACTAGTTCTTATCTATCAAAAGCAAAGATTGATCGAAGCAAAGATTGCAAGTGTAAACGGGCCTAGTTCATGCGTAGCATTTTGGTCGAGTCGAATGCAATTGAAACAAAGGATAATGAGATGATAATGAGACGATAATGAGATGATAATGAGATGATGATGAGATGATGATGAGATGATGATGAGATGATGAGATGATAATGAGATGATAATGTGACGTAAAAACCCAAAATGCGACGTATGAACTGTGCTGTCTAGGCCTTATAAAGTCAATTGTTCTATCATTCTTTTTTCATGATTTTAGGTGCGGAATATGAAAACAACACAGATGATTTTGGTGATTTTCCAGGTGACAAACTCTCAATAACTAAAAACTGTTAGTTCAACTTTCAGTTTTTACATCTGACTAAATTATAATCAATATCTCCACGATACTCGGTTCTGCAGATAGTAAAAGCCCTCTGACTTCTGAAGATGATCTGTTGAAGGCGGAATCCCCCACTGAGAGCGCATGTGCAGATCTTTACGACAGCACGCAATGCAATACTTGGGCTGTTCAATCAAGATGCATCGAGAATCCTGATTGGATGATTGCAAACTGCAAGAAGAGTTGTTATGCCTGCGGATACAATGATCACAGAGAAGGTACACCACTAAATATTCTTACGAAATTTAAAACTTTGAAGTTATAGAGTTGATTTCCTAAAAACGGGTACGTTTTTAAACCCTAGTATGAACACTCATAATTCTCATTTCATAGAAAAAGCCCCTTGAAGTAGAAACAAAAAACCAAGGAAGAAGTCTACGAAAACTTATATGAACTATTCTAAAATAGGACCGTTACTCATCAATCACACACCAGGGATAAGCCGCGTTTTCATAGCGCTGACATACATTAAACCTTGTTACCTTTTAGATAAATCTGATTCTGCTCCTCCGACATACACTTCAGACGCATCCAGTCATACTCCGACTCAAGACAACGCGTATCAATCCTCGGCACCAAGCAGTTCGGCGAAAGATTCCGATCATCCAGTATTGGACAGTAAGTTGTCCGGCCTGTTTCACTACCTATCAAACATTCCCAACTGTATTGTGACCTGCAAGCTTTTCAAGTAATGAAACAGGAATTCCTCAATTGTTGATAACACCATAACAAAGCTCATTTTCACTCACAAGTATCCATTTCTTGCAAGCATCTTGCTTAAAGATAGAAGGGCTTACGATTGTAGTGCATTTAAGCAACACGAAAGGCATAGGAGAGAAATAGAAAGTATCAGAAAATAGTGCAAACAATACTGTAGAGGCACCAAAGTATGTCGGGGAAATAGTGTAGTCAGTAGTTATTTACTGAATAAGCATCATAATTTCTTTCCAGATAAGAGTAATACACCTGGCTATCTCGGCTGTTTTCGGGACTCTGCAAGTTCTCACGATCTCGAGTACTTGGCCGACATCAGACCACTGTCGATTCGCGCATGCGTGACTAAATGTAAATCGCTGAGATTCCCCTACGCTGGTGCCCAGTCTTCTTCGTCTTGTTACTGTGGCCTGCACTACGGTAAATATGGTCAGTTGGAACACGAGGACTGTAATACGCCATGTGAAGGTGATTCATCAGAGATGTGTGGTGGTATTTATAAGAATTCCTTGTATAACACAGGTAAAACTCTATAGGTAACCTACAGTGAAGAGTCTGCAGACTGATTTTAGTTAATCTAGGGAAAAAATGCAATTAAACCTGCTACAATAGCTAGTATACTAAAGTTGAAAAACTTTCTTTCTTTACCAGGTTTTCCAACGAAATTTAAATTAGAAAAAGATGCCGCAAGTAATCTACCAAGTAAGTTGTTAAAAGTTTGCATCTTATCTACAATATTTCGAAGCGGATCCATCTCACCACTAATGAAAAAAATCTAAACGTTTCATAGCAAAGAATCCCCCTACGTCACCATATTCTGGAAGCAATACGGCCAACACCAGACCTTACCAGGCCAATCCTTCCTCGTACTACGCCCCTCAATACCAGCAACCCGCATACCCGCAACAAAGAGCCGCTTATACGCCACCCGTTTACCGTCCGCCTGCATCGCCTTACACTCAGGCAACAATGCCCGGGCAACCAGGATACCCGCAAACCTCAAACACCCCATCAAACGTTAACGGGTACCAGCCTGCGTACGCTTACAATACTCAGGCAAGCACGGGGTACAGTAATCAGGCGAGTAACTCGGGTTTGCCTGGAGCTACAAATGCCTATACCAGGGATTATTCCCCGGCTGACTCAAGTTCATATAGGTGGAGAGAGACCTATGTCAAACTTCGACAGCAGGAACAAGCTCGCTATTCTAAACCAAATTTAAAAAATCTCAGAAGGCTTCAGAAATCGGAAAACAGTCAGCGAAAAAATCACGGAATTTCTGATCACGAAAAACACAAAAAAGGTTCATCAAATTTTAAAGCTTTCGAGAATAACGAAAGGGCCAGCAGTGTATCTCAAGCACTATACGTACAACTGATGTCCCAAATGAAGAAGAAGTCTCACGGGAGAAACTCTGGTGGAAATTCAAATATTCTTGGAAAGGGTGCTAAACCACAGCACCATAAATTTGAAAAACCAGGTGTTTTCCTGAGAAAGAAGGCTTCCAAGAAGAACAGTTTTCTGGCGTTTCTGCCTCACGAAGTCACCGAAAACGAATCGCTTTTGCAGAATGTTTATAACATGCTTTCGGTGATGCTGAAGAATCTCAGAAAACACAAAAAAAGTTCCTTGAAGAATCTTAAGAAGTACTTGAATTTCTCGAAGAGCAACGCGCAAAATTCCGAATTTTCCAAAAAAGTATCGTTACACACTGGGGAACATAAGAAATCGTTGGATCGTGCAAAAAATCCAGCCGCTGAACAGAAAGTTGAGGACTCGACCCAATCGCAAACATCGAAGACTCGTGAACTGAGTATGCGCGGCAAGGCACAGGAGACTATTTCGTCACATATCAAGAACATGGCAAAAAACAATCCTTTAAAAGGACAAAAGCAACTAAGCAAACTAGAGAAGGGCATTCCGAATTCGGGTGGGCAGATGCCGACCGGTCAAACGATGAGGTCTAGATCACGTGACCCCCAGGTGAAGACGTACGCATCACGTGTTAATACTAGCCAATCAATGAGACCCAGTAAGAATTATGCATCGATCGTAAACACGGCTCAGCCACATCGTAAAGATGGTAACAAATTGAATCAACCGAGCGAGAACGTATCGAGAACACCATCTCAAGTGGAGAGCAAACCGCCGCCGTCGTCATGGCAAACCCAGAATCACGCCATGCCATCGGGTGTCAATCGTAATGTGTCGGAGGTGATTTCAAGAAATGAGAGCCAAGCAAAGTCAGGGGTAAGTAATAGAAAACTAAAAACTGCTGGTGTACAAACCATCTTTCATCACCTCATGCAAAAATGTTGAACTGATTGGTTGATTTCAGGTCGGTGCTGAAGGTAAATTGGAAGATCAAAAAGTGTCAAAGCATGTTTCGGGAGTTCAAGAAATTACAAACTCGTACAACTTTCCGAAAGTTGGAAGTAATTTCCAACATGTTTCTAAACAAGGTGGCAGCTTCGAGAAGGATTCGTCAACGGAGAATGCTGGCCAGGAAAAAAAGTTGGTGAAAGATGTTTCACCGAAATATACAAAAAATGTGAAAGAAACTTCGAAGAAAGAAAAATCAAAGACCTCTAAGGTAGGATTAGGAAATTTAGTTTTGTTGCGCAGTGAAGTTTGCGAACGCGCTGTGAATCCATGCAACTCTCGCCCGGAGAACTTCGAACAGCTGGAGTAACTTTCTCCAAAAAACCTACTCCTTGTAGGTTTTGCACTCCGTGTCCTAAGAGCAACTTGTTCGCGGTTATAGAGCAATGATTCCTGGCTGAAGACAGTTACTTCATATTTGGAAAAATATATGTTTTAGGAAACTTTCCTTCGTGAAACCATGATATCCGCCTCGAATAGAATGAGTATAGAAAAATATGGTAGTTTTTGTAATCTTTCCTTTCTTTGCAGACGAAAAGCAAAACAAAACTTAAAGCGAACTCGACCATAACAAGCAGTCACACGGCTAACGACACCATGGAAGGGAAAAGTGACGAATTTATAATTTCAACAATTGTTAATATGATTGAAAAGGAAAAGGCAGCGAGAAATCACTCCAGTGAAAGAGAGAAGAACGATGGTAAAACAGGACATGGAAACACGGGCGGGAAACGAAAGCACAAAAGGCAGAGCAAGTCGATAAAACATGAGAAGGTCAAGAAGAAAAAGCGTAATAAATTGAAGCATTCCAAGCACAAAAATGTAAGTGACACGAAACGAATTTATAAAAAAGACCATGTAGAACGAGCTATGGATGAACAAAAAGAAAATGATGATGATGATAATTTAATGGTGGAAGATGAAGATTTTCATAAGGAAAATAAAATAGATGAGTAAGTTGAACAAATGAATATACAAGTGAATAAATGAACGCGAACAGACGCAAGGATTTGAAGTCGTATGTTCTTGAATGTTAGCTCTAACGAGATGATCAACGATTGTTGTATCATGGTAAAAGATTTTATAACATAGCGCCTGGTTTGTTGCTTTTAATCTAATGTATTTATATCTGAGAATATATTTATTATAAAGTTTATTATACAAGCGTTTAACTAACAAAGTATGATGAAAATAAAGCAGGAACATCGCTCGGTTCTGAAAGGATGTTTTAAATGTGGGAATCTCATATGAACAATAGTGATTCTAGTTTAATCAAATACATCAGGGTATAACTACCTCTGAGAAAAATAACAACGAAATTGGCATGGAAATGACTTAGTTTCATGGTTGGTTTTATTTCTTCGGGAGAGAACGAGCATGATTCTTTCAGTCTGTCCATATTAACGAAGATAGTTATTGTTCCAAGAAGGGTGAGAAAAGGAAGAAGAATGAGATAATAATGATGGATATTTCATAGTGATTTATTTACAATAGCTTTTTTTCTAGAATTTGAGTCTAGGAGTATAATGGTCGAGTACGCAAATATACGCGCCTCGAAAAATAAACTTATTCCACTCTTTAATAATAGTAACGAGAGGTTATTATGTACGAGCTTCTAAGTCATTTACGCCGGAGCACCGCTGGACTCCGAATCGAAGTCCTCTTCCCAGAATTCTTTGTAACGCTTCGAGTAAGCATTTTTGAAGTTTTGGTCAAACATGTCCAGATCTTGGCTGTCACGTAGCACACCCTAAACACGACAAAAGTTAGCTTAGTTGATGATTTGACGAGGTTCCACTGTTCCAGATACATTCACTAAATACGCTAAGGCTGTTCCTCAACTAGCCCTTTATTAAGGGATTCACTAAATACGCTACGGCTGTTCCTCAACTAGCCGTTTATTAAGAGTGAATGCAGCTAGTTTAAAATTTCTACCAACCTTAGGCAAATACCCAAGCAGCTTTGTGGCATGCTCTTGCAAAAGACGCTGTCTTTCCTCCTCAATAATTTGCCTGCGATATTCTTGCATTCTCTCCTCTTCTCGGCGAGCCTCGAGTTCAGCTTCCTAAACGACAAGATTGATGAGAATGACATTATCTCCTGGTCTTCCAAAACAGATTCTGAAATATTAGTTAGGTTTCTTTGCGATATTCTTACTCTTTCAAGTCGAAACTGTTCCCTCCTTTCTTCGATCAATTTCTCGACCGCTCTCTTGTGCTCAAGTTGACGCATGCGTCGTTTCTGGGCGTTCATCTGTTCTATGCGATCATCTTCAGCAAACTTGGCAAGCATCTAAAAAGAAAAAAAGGAGGTGTTCAGGTTTTGTGATGACTGCTTGAAGAGTGCATTGATTTCCCATGAATGAAACAAACCTGTCGTCTAAATTCTTCCTCTTCTTCGAGCTCAGCTTGTCGTTTGAGTTCTTTATAATGGAGCTGTTGACGTCGCGTCTCTTGTAGATCAACACGTTGACGTATCTTGTTCTCAATGTCCGCCTGCAGAAATAAAAAATAGCAATGTTGCGGAACCATTGTTAAAAGCAGTGATTGTAGGGTGCTGTACAGCAGTCTGGTAAACTTTGCACAAACACGATATTATTTGGAGATCCAATGTTGGAAATATAATAAACCGACCTTTTCTCTCTGTCTGGCTTTCTCTTCCTGTTCTTCCATATGCAACTCGACTCGTATCCTGGTAAGAAATATCAATGTGGTCAGAAGCGATAAAACTGATGGGAGACATTGTGATGAGTGTTTAGTCACCTTTCCATTTCTTCCCTTTCTGCTTTTTCTGAGGCGATCTTTTCTGCCAACTACAAAACAAGAAGATAAGAAGATCACTCTCAGAAACGTAGGGGCAACACAGCACCATTCATAGTTATCATTTACATCAAACGTGCTTTGTTGCATTACAACAACGAGGGCCGCAGAGTTACCATCACCACCACATTCAAGCGTATCCCATGATAACCACCAGGCACCATCATTACCACTAAATAACCATACTTACCCTTTCCTGTACTTTAGTCATGGCTTCCTCGGCTTGCTTTCTCTTTTCCATTCTCTCCTCTTCTCTGTTCTGTTGTTCTTTGGCAAACTCCAAGATTCGCCTATTCTCTTCTTCCATCAATTCCTGTTCATGCCTTTTCCACTAAACAAGTCAAACATTAGTTTCTCGTAAATGTATGCATTAGAGTTTAGAGGTTACCATTTAAAAAAGGTTGTGACACGTTAACCTTATCAATTTTTAACAGAAGTATTCGTTTCTTTCTCAGGCTACAAAAGTCACAGATAGAATCACTAAACTATTTTGAAAATGTTTTTCCTTGGGCCGTTTGAACAGTCGAGCGTAAAGCGTTTTTGCAAAGCACATGAAGACGACCGACGCCCTTGTGAAGATTTATTGTTCAGTTTTCTCATGCAATCAACAGATCAGTGGCACAATTTGATGAAAGACCGTTAAAGCCTGGGGCGACAAGTTTTGGCGGGAAAATTTTGTCAACGGTCGGCACGAAGAGCAAAGAAAGTTTGAATGTTTTATTTGCTTTGAATGGCAAATTTGGAGCTCGAAATTGCACTCCATGTCAAAAAACAAAACAAAAATAGTCGACTGTTGATACGAAACACAGTTCTTGTAGTTGAAACTCCGCATTAACGCAATATTTGACGATTTTAAAGCAGATAAAGGTAAGGAATTGTAATACAACACCTGGTCCTGGATTTTTATGGATTTTACGCTATTATGTATTTAAATTTTGACACTGTGCGTTTTATATGTCGCTTTAACTTGCAAAAATAAAAATTTTGAGGCAAATATCTCCACAGTTCTCTCCAATATGATTCTCTCGGTTCTTGGGTCCCAAATTTGAACAAATCTAAATTGCTAAATTGCAACAAATTCGGTAGTTCTAATTCAATGTCTTTTAATAGTTAGTTACAAATATAAATTATATACCAGAATTTTTTTGGCATATAGAGATTTGACAGACAAATTTTGTGGCGAACATTAATTTGTTTAAAATTTAACAAAAATAATTGGCAAAATTGAATGAACAATGGTCTTACTTCTTCCCTCTTTTTCTTGAACTCTGTAATGTATCTCTGTGTGGCTTGTTGTTTTTGAAACTTTCTCTCAAGCTCTCTGGTTTAAAATAATTAAAAACATAGAAAGTGATGGCCAATCAGCAATAGGGCATTGGGAGGCCATAGAAAGAAAAAAATTCACCAAAGAACAAATACTTCTTCAATGATTATATAGCTCACCTTTGATCTTCCTCGTAAATTTTTCTAACAATTTCATCAATCATCAATTTTTCTTTCAAAAATTCCTCATATGCCTCTTGTTTCTGTTTTTCTTGTTCCAGAAGTTGTTTCTCAAGCTGCTCTTGATGACGGACACTTTCGTCGTATCTCTTCTGCTCCTTTGCAGTCTCTGCTTGCAACGCTCTCTGGTGCTGTTCTCTCATCGTCTTTGCAATGTCTGCTTCACGGTTCTGTGAAAATAAAACAGACATACAATTATGCAATTAAACAAGTGTCGGAATATGAATTTACTTTCAATGCAAAACAGAAGTTATAATTTTTATAATTTCATTCTCACTGACCTGCTCATCAATTTCCAAGACTCGCTTCTCAGCCAGTTGTGCCGCCCTTTCCCGGTTCATGTAGCCAGCTTTCAATTTTGCCTCCAACTCCCGAAGTTCTACACTGTTTCCCATAACAAAAGGAAATAGTTGCAATAATGAATGCAATAATATCAGTCCAAATTTTCATAAGAGAATATTCCCAAAGAAAAATCTATTCTGGTATACAGCTTTGGTACCAACACTGTAATAATAGCCACTGTCAACATATATAATCACCTATTTTCTCTAATCTGTTGTCGAAATTTTTCATCTCTTATCTTTTCCATCTTCATTCTTTGTAATTCCTAAAAGATTTTTACAGAATTTTGTGAACAGGCTGCTTTTAAGCTAAAGGTACAGAGAAAATGAAAAAAGCAAATTGGCTAACTGACCTTGGCAAGTCTCTCTTCTTGTTCAAGTTGCTGTTCTTTCAACAACCTAGCTTCATTTTCCTATATGTTGCATTTGAAAGAGTGGTTCAGAGGTAGAGTAATGGAAACGTTTTTACAAACTAATTATAATGTAGAAAATTGAGAAAGACAAAACCATCTTTTATTTCCTTGTAATTGGTGAAGTAAATTGCTTAATCACCTGAAACAAAGCTTGCTCCATTTCCCTCTCTCTTGCTTCATGTTGAAGTCTGCAAAGAAATCTCTTATTTTCCACTCTTTCTTCGCTTGCCATGTTAGCGTCAAGTAATTTCTCAGCTGCGAGTCTTTTCATATTCTCTTCTCGAAGGATTTCTCTCCTTCTGTCTTCAGCTCTGAGCTTTGATTGTTGAGCATGGCTCAAGTTTGCTCTCCTCGTTGATGCCTGCTGTCGATGCCAATGCAATGTGTAAGTGTGTCATTGTATCAAGATTACTATGTATTCAGTTTTTGTTTTTTGGGCAGTGGGGGTTAATTTGAGTCTCAGATAAAGGTGGACAATTCTCTGACACTATCAATACCATGTTTGTTTTAAAAGGCTAATTATCAAAATATATCAAAGCGAGGTTTCTTCAGTATGGATAGGCTACAATTACAAAATGGATTTTACAGTACAATATTTTAGAGAGTGTATTTATACTGTACAGCATGCGATTTTTCTGAACCTTGTGCTCATGCTTAAAACTGCAGTTCTGCCGTATTTGTTAACTGCACACTGCCAATGACACGAAATTTGCTTGTATATTCTTCAGTCTGTTTGCCCAGTGCAGAGTGAACAAGAACAGATACTGAGATACACCATGACCGATCATCTTGATACAATATTTCATACATAATCGTTTCAAAATGAATCTACAAATAGGTCTTACCATTTTAAAGTACAATAATATTCGAGAAACCTTGAACCAATTTATTTGTCACCAGAAAACACCATGAATCGTTGGAAACAATCGTGAAATTTTCGTTGTTTATATGCTTGTTGCCAACGAATTTACCGCTTGTGACGTCACCGCTATTCAATATTCAACCGCTGACTTGCTCTTCACATGAGCCTGCGATGAGGTAGATGGGGGCGGATATACAGTATATGTCCCCTCATTGATCCCCAGGGGCCGGTTGTTCAAAAGCCGGTTAGCCAGTAAGATTTTTAATCGCTTGTTTACAAAGTTGAATATATTTTCTCATAAATATTTTCTAGACCAATAGAAGTGATATTTTCTAAAGTTTTAAAACGAACAGTGGTTCAGAGGCACTTAAACTAAAACACTGGATTAAAACTTAATTACTTAAACCAGGTTTAGCGCTATAAACCCAGCTTTAAACAACTGTCCCCAGGTCTGATTTGCAGTGAAAACTGTGGCGTGGCTACACGAATGACCAAAAGAGGACCGATCCATTAAATGCATTCACACCAAGCCTGTTGAACTTCGTCTGGATTGTAAGTTTAACGGTTAGCCTAAACAATTGTTGGCCCATTGCTGGCCAGCAACTTGGGCAGCACCGACTTAGAAATACAGACTTCAGAGTAGCATACACACAATCATTTTGAGAAAATATAATTTAATAAACGTCTGTTAAACTAACACAGAGGGCGAACGACTCGGAAAAAAATGAGAAGAAACAAACTCTTTACAGATGCAATATAAGGCTAATCAAGCAAGTACAAATAACTTGAAATAAAATAAAATAACGTAAAATAACTTTTCCCGATTCGAACATAAAAATCTCAATATGTTTGACAGATACCATGTTAATAATGTCTGAACTAAGTTCTGCCGTCTTTAGTTGTGCATATTTAAGTAGGAAAGTCAGTATCTAGGGCCGGCTGTGCATAGCCATAGCCATAGGCTTAGCGAACGAGATCGTTTGAAAACTGGCACCAAGATATTGTAAGACTGATTCGCTATCACCTGGCTGAAGGCTTTGCAACAGCTGGCCCAAAAAAATCAAATCAGATTTTAATTTATATCATTCATTTGAATTTTCTTAATTGCTAGAATATAGAATAACGGAAAATGTTCTACATCTAGAATCTAGTGAACTAATTGTTGCATGGTGAATGTTTACCTCTACTGATGACCTACGTTACCCCAGCCTCTAAAATTTGCGTGTAGTCAGCCTCTGCTTTGCAACCGTTAATATTCAAGGCGGCAAAACGTAGGTCTGTATGTTAGTCTTGCCAATACCAGGCAATACGATTGTCACCATGTAAATTCCCCGCTTGTGTACTCCAAAACAAATGTATAATTTAATCCTAACTAACCCCCAAGCCAATTAGATTTATGTAGAGATTACATGAAGACCATCGTAATTTCAGATTTAAGTAAGTTTTTTTTATAAATTGTGAATAATTTACTAGCTTAAAATATTATATATATATATATATATATATATATATATATATATATATATATATATATATATATATATATATATATATATATATATATCTACTTCGCGCTCTGGTTTAGTGAGTTTAAGATGCACGAAATATACGACGCGGACGTGAGATATTAATTTCATCGTTTCACAACGAATTTTAAGTCAAAGATAAAAATCATGAACATGGAATTCTTTTGGTAAGCAATGTCGATGTCAGAGCCGTACTGTTAAACAGTTAAAATCTGGGTTCCTAACACAAGCGGCTGTTTTTATGTCACGATCGTGTCGTAGATTTGGGGCAACAAGATTCGTCTGCATTTCATAAGAATTTGTCTACTTTCACGAAATAGAACTATTCATTCTCTCTCTATACAGCGATTCGAAGAGCCTTAAAATGGCTATTTTAAAATTTTTATGTTTCACTTTCGGGGGTATTTTCTGTTTGTCGTTGCCTTAAGTGTAAATCTTGAACGTAGCCATTTCTGGTTGTTTGACTGCCTTTCGCCGAGCCGTTTTTGATTGTATGGGTTGTTCCGTTCATTCCTAACAACGAAAAAGATACTGAGATACATTTTGGTACACCTTAACATGACTTGCATCTTTTGTATTTATCATTATAGACTATCTCAAACATGCATTTAATGAGGCATATTCTGATGTAATTCATTGTCGTGCTCTTGTTGTAATGCCGCCAAAGTGACGACACTAAATATATATAAGCGCCCTGCTGGATATTGATTTATCTTGCGCACTTTATTTTTTTTCCGTAGTCTCCCCCAAGGCCCCAAACGCTGCTTTGCAAATTTATTATAAAAAGATAGAGTATTTTTACCATTGCCATTTGTTCTGTGTGAATTGACATCATGGTCAACTTGCTCTTCCTACAAAATAAAGTTATTGTCTAATGACCTGCAACAATAAAGAAAAAGGCCAAAAAAATGCCTTGTACGGAGGAGCATATTGACAATTGTCAATAACATCACAATTTGTCTGTCACCAGAGTTTATGAGGCATTGGAGCAGTTTCGAAACTTTTTCTTCGAATTACCTCGAATTCGAATTACGCTTTCATCTGCTTTTTAGTAAAATTACGAAAGAACAAGTACCTTTTAAGGCGGAATGGTTGGGTAGTTTCAAACAAAGATTTTTTAAAATAAATTAATGAAATCTTGTCATTTTTTATTAAATCCAAATAGATAAATAAACAGAGTTTTACAGGTTCTGAATTTTTTGCACGCGTTGGCGTCGACTTATAGTTATATGTAAAATATCACCAACTTTGCTGACATAAGTTCAAACATCTCTACCTCTGGTGTTCCGACTTCTCTAGTGTCTTCTATTTCAGTACTCCGTCCTGTCGCCACTCGCCAGATAAGTAGGATTATAAAGTGAAACCACCAAACATTCATTGCGAAGAGGAAAAACAGTAAGCCGTTAAAGAAGTAATAGAATGGTGCATGAGGCAACACTTTCACTGCGTAATATCCAGAGGGATATAGAACTTTGTAAGGAAAGACGTACAGCCGAAAATAAAACCTTTAAAACAAAAAAATAAATAAAACTGTTAATTTATATAATTATCGGATCATTAAGAAAAACGTTTACATTTTTTACCATAATAGCAATACTAATGTTATAAAAATACAATGATAAAAAAATAAAAACACAAAAATATTAAAAAGAAAAAAAATACAATCAAAAATTTTCTTAATAAATCTGATATGACAATATAATAAAAAAGGTTTTTTAATGCTATCTCTTAAATTAGATACTAGCAACCTTTTTATGAGGAAAAGTTATTTGTTAAATCAAAACTACAAAGGTGATCTTAACAAACACATATAAAAAACACAACAGTGAAAAGCAGTAATATAATTCCATTTCACATACCATGAAAGTGAAAATGCCAAAAAGCAAATGTTTATTAAAACCTCTGGCCAAAAATGTTTCTTATTGTTTCTGGTTTTCCAACAAACACATAACTTTGTGAACTCCAGTAACACATCGCAAAGATCATGGAGAAATAGTACCAATACACCAACTTTGTAATACCTATTGATGTTGGTATACAGAAACTATTATAAGACTTATGCAGTTTTCCTATTACTATTTATTTTATGTGCTTTCTAGAACTGGCATGGATTTTTTATCAAAACGCTTGAACTCACCTGACAGCAAATGAAAAGCACAGTAAGAACACAGTGAGTACATGATGTATGATCATTGCTATATAATCCTTTCTCCACATGTCCATAAACACAGTACCATAAATAGAGTGTATATAGAAGCTTGTTTGTATACAGTACAAAAAATAGATATCAGCTGGAACTGCCATACCAACTGACCATACTGAAAAAGAATGAAATAAAAAGCTTGTTTTCCACAAATGACAAACCTTATATATATGTGGAATTATCTATTTGATGTCGATGTTTCATACAGATGTTGAATCACGTAAATTACATGCACACTTGTTGAAGTATGTCCTTGCACCATAATACTACGGTATAGTCTCATACAATTTATAATTATACTCTTGTGGCATTACAAATTAAATGCTTTACCTGACCAGCATGTTCTAGGGTCTTTATACAATTCACTATGTCTCCCAAACAACACAAAGCAAGTGTATATATACATGATAAAGTAGTACAGGAATTTCCACATGCTTTCTGGGAATTTCTTTCTATTCTTTGGTGTGAAGTTCATGTGCATAGCAAAAGGCTGCAAGTAATGAAATATAGTTACAATCGCAAAGTTAAGGATGTTAATTATTAGCAGAATCAACTGGGGGCTGATAATGAAGAATTGAAGTACTTGGTAATTCTAACATTTTTACTTTAATTCTATATTTACTGAAACTATCAGCTAGTAAAAGATTGCTGCTAATAAGCTAAACTTGTTATTGGTTTAAAACTTGTTAGTTCATTAATATACAGGCTTCAAGGTAATGTTCATAAATTATGATACACATGTCATGTTGATAGCTAAATTAATTTCTGACTTGGCAACTTAACTACATGGCTGTCAACAACAAATTTCCCTCCTAGGATGAAAGGCAGAACAGCTGGTTGCGAAGGCAATTTTTGAATACGTGCATGCACTATTTGCATGTGCATGACATTTTATTTCAAATATGACAATTTATCAGGATAGACAATTCTTCATGTTATATTTTAAGATTGAATGCCCATGGATGATGCAAACTTCACTGAATAGGGTGATACTTCTTTGTTGATTAGGGCAATGACATGCAAATATATATGAGACCAACATTAAAAAATTTGATATCAGCCACAATGTTGATGATGGGTCACATGCAACTCAGATGTCCAATTAATATATATCTGATGATCATATACGTTTTTCATAATGACTCCCCTCGACGTGCTCCACTTTAAAATAAAATCCACAATTTCACAAATCATTTCCATAGAACTGTGTGAATTACACAGGATAATTACAAAAAAATCGATACATTTTATATTGTTTATATCGTAAAGGCATCATATATCAAATCAATGTTGTGGTTGTACTAAATTGTATAGATTATAACAGGACAAATATTTCATTCTCCACTTAAGCTTTTCTGTTTCTAACTGTGTAATCCATAGAAGATAACGGTTCTTTTATACTTCAAACATACCTTGAACACAAAGGATGTGAGAAACGCGCGAAGCAGTGTAAAAACAACTGCAATTGTACCCACGATAGCGATGTCAGACCATGAAATTCTTCCATAATGACCCATGTCGTTTACAAAATCTGCTAAAAAAGTCCACCTTATCCGTCTTTGAGGCCATACTTCAACGGCAGATTGAAAGATCGAACGAAATATCCCGAAATACGTAGTCATTCCACTTGTTTTGCTCAATTTATGTAAACAAAGATCATAAAACGTGTCGTCCCATTTATACCCGGAGAAATTATATAATCACCTTTGCACCGGAAGTAAGGAGAGAAATAAATGAATGGAATATCAGTGTGATTTCTTTTTTATACTACAATTTGTTGTTGGAAAAAACACTACATAAAAAAGGGATGTTTTTCCATAACAGGCAAATTGAAATGACAACAGGTGCCTTATATGTAAAAAACACATTAAGCAATTGATATTGCTCTGGTAAATCCTTCGTGTGTCAAAATTCGTCTAGAAATGTAGGAATGTGAAACATTTTGGTGAATATTGTAACACCTTTCTGCGACACCGTAAAACTCTATTATCACCGCACTCCTTTCAAATAAAGCCTCTCTCCAATGCACCGGGTAATTGCAGCTTTTTTGAATATCTAATGAAAAAAGAAAGTTGATCAAATTCACCGGGTAATCGCAGCTTTTTTGTGTATCCAATGACAGAAAGTTGATCTCAAAAATTGCATTATGTAAATTGCTTAAAATGAAATATATATTTCACGACGTTTCGGCATGTGATGGCTTTTCATATACTCGTGTGTTTTGCACCCATAAAAACATTGCTCTTGCATATTTTTACACACTATATTTACGCCTTCTCTAATACCATATCGAAGTATGCAAAACACTGCAGTCATTTATTCATGTTATGTACGATTACGAATTCCCGTGTGAAGTCTCATCATATTTTTTGAAGCAATATCTGCCTGATATATAGATATCTTTTAGTACACGTGTACAATGCCTGATTACGTATGTCTCATTGACCATCATAAATTAGGGGGTGTAGCAAAAATGTAACATTGGCAGGGGGGAAATCTCGGAAATTGCATGGTCTGATTTGATCGCACCATTGTATGGTTTCAAAAGTTTTTCTGGTTAGATATTTAAAAAGAGACATGCATGCTTCTCGAAGTGTTTCGGTGTTTCGACGGTGTTTCTCGACTGGCCTTTCTGTCCACAATTCATATAAATTTGTCGTTGCTGGGGGAGGTGCAGGAGGAATAGGGGCAGCCGCTGCTTTGAAACGAATTTACGGCAAAGACGCAACCGTAGGGATTATAGAAACATCGCAGGTACACTGAGCCTTTCTTTCAATTCTTTGTCCATATTACTGATGTGGTTTGTTACGGATGTTTTCGTTTGCCTAATTGTTCGTGCTCTTTGTTTGTTTAATAATTGTAAAATTGGTTTTAATTGCCGATCGGCCCATCCTGGGCGTTTGAGTCAATATATCCTTAATTAATATGGTTAAACATTTGTGACTCAGTGGTTTATAATTGGTACTAATCATATAATACAACCTACAAATAATTTTGTTTGCACAAATATATAGGCGACATTCACACTGTAACGTTTTCAAGTGTTTTTGTTTTCACACATATCACCTCATTTAATACCTTAAATATAACTCAGAATTAATCATTTAACAAGGCTTTGCAAAGTTGATTTGTTGTGCACATAGTTGACCAATTTGAAATATGTTTGCATAGTTGCAGAGAATTTAACCATTTTGGTGCCCAAAAGTTTTGCATGGTGACAAAAATAATAGCTTAAACATGACAGTTAGCATGCACTATGGCTAAAGCATATAGACAAGCTAGTCTTCTTTATCTTCCTAAATATTTTTCTGCATGTTTAAATCATATGATTTTTCCAAATGATAGGCAATGGTAAAACAACATGGTGATAGAATCAGGGCTAAGCAAATTAATTGTCATTTGCCTATATAATTTATATTTAGTCCATAGGATCATAGAATCTTACATACTAGCTGACTGATAATTGATTTGAAAGTATTGTAATGGTGTGAATGGGGAGTTAAGCACCTTGATCATTATGATGCTCAGACTACATTTTGGAACTGTTGGTTTTAATTCTTCATATTTCACTAGACCCAGTATTATCAACCATTATGGACTTTGGTTGGAGCTGGTGCAGTGGATTTTGATACATCATGGCAACCAATGGAAAACGTAATTCCAAAAGGATGTGATTGGTTGCAAACAAAAGTTGAAACTTTTCATCCAGAGAGTAACACTGTGGTGACATCTGATGGTGACAAGGTGTGCTTATACACAATTTTTTTACAGTTTTAGCACTTGAATAACCAAAACTGTTTCAGTTCCGTATTTTGTTGAAATCTCCCCTGGCCTCTGTTTTTCGTAACTCCCTAGATGACAGGCTTTAAATTCTCTTCACTGGACTAAATCAAATTTAGCATTGCAGCACAAATCGCAACTAAAGATTATTGAGGATGAACCAATGATATCAATTTCAATTTAGATCAATTATGAACATCTCATTGTGGCCTTGGGTCTTGAATTGAGATTTGATATGGTATGTGAACTAACATGTTGTTAACTTATTTATCATCTAGCTTAATTGTGTTGTTTGAAAATAGAAAGGCTATTTTAGGATTGTGTGTCTACTAAGCTGTGTTCCTTCGGCCAAACTTTTAGAAATGTCTACCATGTTTGACATTCAAACAGTTATAAATTTTCTCATCCGCTTATTAAATTGTCTTGATTACTATGTCCAGACAGTTTTATTTCTTTTTAAATTCTTATCTACTCTGCTGAAGACTACTTCATTAATATTTTATTAGTGTCTTTTCATTATGTGATTTTGATCTGACCACAGGATATAGATAAAACTCTATTATTCTGTCGTTTTCCAAAACAGGGGTATAAAAAAGACTCGTCTTCGACTTCGTGAAATAAAATTAAGTGACCTATTATACTAACGTGGCAGCCCATTCATTGAAGAAAATTGGCGTCACAGCAGCAGCGACGTGGTGCAATATAAAGATTAAAACTAATTTGAATGACAAAACCTAATCGTCTAAGGCTAACCACTTTTTTATAAACACCATAGAACAGACACTATACTTTTACTGCTGCATAGGTCGAAGGTTTGCCAGAGGCACTGCATAGTGACGGTGTTTGCTCGAACTATTCCGCTCAGACTGTGAAGGACACATGGAAAACTTTGCAAAGTTTTGAAGGTGGAGATGCTCTTTTCACATTACCTATCACGCCTATTAAATGCCTTGGCGCCCCACAAAAGATCATGTACCTGTCTGACGATTATTTTAGAAAGGTAATTATATAAATTTGAATGCCTAAGCCTTTAAACCTAATGCAGGCAATGGTAAAACTCTTTTTTTTATTAATTTCCCCGCCATTCTAATAATAGAAAGCGGCGCTTTTCTCGTTTAAAAATCATTGGTTTTGATAGTTTATGAATGTGTGTGGTTTATGAATGGGTGTTTAAATAATGTTCACTTATTTTCAAAACACAGAGCGGAGTTCGAGACAAGGCTTCAATTCAGTTTTGTTCGGCTTTGGGTGCAATATTTGGTGTACAGAAATACGCCAAGGAACTGATGCAGATTTGCCAGAAACGAGATCTAAACCTCAATTTTCGACATAACCTCGTGAAGTTGAACGCTGGGGAGAAGACGGCAACTTTTGATATTCTCGATGAAAACGGAATCAGTACCGGTGAAACAAGAACTTTGAAGGTATACAATCCCATGGCCTTTTCATACTCATGCAGAGTGAGACTCGCTGCCCAGCTGCCGCACGTGGGCACTGAGCCTGAGCCTGAGGACACCTCTATGTTCACCTCCTTTATTCTGTGTAAAGGTTAGCACCCACAACGTGGTTCCACCCTTGATTAACAATCACATGCATGATCACCGGATCTCTAACAATACAACAAGCACAACTATTACAAATATTACTGTATTCTCCTATATTCTACAGTATGATATGATTCATGTGACTCCTCCAATGAGCGCACCTCTGGCCTTACGCAAATCATCATCTCTGGCAGATTCCAAAGGTTTTCTAGATGTCCATCAGTACACCTTACAACATAAACGTTTTCCGAATGTTTTTGGTTTGGGTGACTGTGTTAATACTCCAAATGGGAAGACTGCGGCTGCAGTTGCTGGCCAGCTGGGTGTGGTCATGAATAATCTGTATGCTTATATTTTTGGAAACAGCATGAATGCCAGTGTAAGTAGATATTGTATATATGGTATGGTAATGCAATTGTTTGAATGTTGTTTGTGGGAAGGAATGGCATAGTTTTGGTTGGTTGCTATAGTTTATTAACATGATTTTCAGGGAGATTACAGATTCAATTGTGGTATTTACATATGATCTCAATGTTCTAAGAGTTTAGCAATTTTTATTAATTAGTATGACGGCTATACCTCCTGTCCTTTGGTCACATCTTATGGAAAGTGTATATTGGCAGAATTTGATTACAATGCTCAACCACTTGAGACCATGCCACTCAACCAAGGAAAGGTAATTTATAAGGCTGTGGTGTGCGTTTGTATTATTTTTAAAGAATAAGTGTAATACATGTAGATAGAGATTACTTTAGAAATTTTCACACAAAACTGCAGAGTTTAAGCATTAGAAATTATATAGTCCGAAAAGATAATGCGCAGTCAGCAATCAGTATGTGTTCAACCAACCATTTCCTTTTCAGGAAAGGTATTTCTCATATCTTGTCAAGAAAGATATATTACCGGAAATTTACTGGACTGGTTTGATGAAGTAAGTTTTGTTGCACAATGACTGTTAAACAACAACTGCCTGAACAATGATCATATTGGCTGTTTTTTTCCTATGCCCATTAGGGGAACCTGGTATGGACCTGGAACAATTCGTAAGATTCTTCACCTTGGTATGTCGAAATAAATCAATTTGTTAGGAGTTTGTATCCTTGGAAATTGGTACACCATCTAGTGTAAGTACAATTTGTAGGCTGTTATGAAAAGTTAACTTTAAGGGCACAGTTTAAGGATATGAACTGGGATAGTGGCCCCTATATATTTTTACACTTAAACTGCGATAAGGGTCTAAACGACACAGCATTCTGTGACCCCTTATCCTAAATTTTAGTGCAATAATGAAATTATACTTGAGCTGAAACATAGTTTGATAACAGTCATTATTTTTTGGTCAAGAATTTTTAGTTTGCTTGTTCATTGAACTAAAAAATTAATGGCCTCTCTTTATATTAATTTTAATTTAATTCTTAACCACCTGGGCTTCTTACAGCTGACCCTATAGGAAACAGGGGCTTGCTCTCCCATTATCATTCTTTAGAACTTAGGACAAATGTCTCAGGCTAATTTAGGCAAGGTAAAATATGAAAATGATTGGTTAGTTGGAAATAAAAATAGTGATCATATTTGTTGTGAATTGAAGAAAAATTAATATTTTAATCAATACCAGGTTAAAAAACCCCTTAGGCTATAGGTTGATAAAATATTTGTTAAAAATGTTTGTTAGTACTATGGCATAGTCATGCATATATAGTATGTGTCTAGATCATGCATCATATACATTAAAAACTCTTGTTGTTTGAATATCTGAATTAACAGTAAAAGGCAACTGTAAAAATTAATTTTCAATTTTATGTATTTTTGTGCACTGAATACCATGAACTTGTGGAATAGAATGGTGTATAGTACTTGCATGAGTTGTTAATTGATTTTTTAAATCACTAATTAAACAAGATTAGAAATAAAAAAGACCTGCTGTCGAGGTTTCCCCTATTTTTCTACAACTACAACATTGATTTTTGAAAGCCTGATGTTTGAGAGGATCCATCTTGTGATGTTTTTAGTTGCTACAATATTTGTTGGTGGAATTTAGTGGTAAGTTGTTTATATTTAAACAATTTACAAATATTTGAATCAAACACAACAAACAATATAGTAAATTCTTAAATAATTTATTTGCATTACCTATTTAAATACATGAATTTCATTTCTACATTGTATTTCTACATTCCATGTGTAATAATTTAGCCCTGAAAACACGAATGCTTTATTATGAAATTTAAAAGCTAAACAAAATAAAAACACACTTCAACTAAGTTTCAATTAACAAACTTACATCCAGTGTTAATCATCTACAGAAAATATACAAATTCATATATGGGATCATTTGTTATACTACTATTTATGTGTGTTTTAGTTGGTCTTTCAGGTTTACATGAATTTTGGAAAGATGCAAATTAGAACATCTATCAATATATACATGAAAAAAGACACTAATTGCGTATCAACAGTAAATATAGCCAATATTAAGATATATTTATGGAGATATCTAGTCAAATGATATTATTTGGATATGCAGTTAGAGTGATGCATATAAATAATTCCAGGCTATTGACATTGGCTAGTGCGAAAAATCTTTATTTGTGGTTTATTATTAACATGGACAACTTGACTCTTCATTTGCCTCATCAACTTCCCTAAGTCTGGTTGAATGACGATTGTTATTTATAAAACTGCTGGGCAATAGATCTGCGTCAACGCAAGTTTCCATACGTCTCATGACCTGGCATAAAAAAAATACAAAGAAACTTGTTAATAAACAAAAAATGACAAAATTAGTAATCATCCACATGGATACATTCCACTATGTGTTTATACATCACCTGGTCAAGTAGTGATTCCACAGCTTCATTTACATTCTGTCCAGTTGCAGCACTTGTTTCAAAGTATTTTAGTCCTAAATTTTCTGCAACATTTCTTGCTTCATTGCTATCTACTACTCTAGACTCCTGAAGATCAGCCTTGTTGCCCAATAATACTATATGAAAACATTTTTGAGAATGCAAACGGATATCTTGCATGAAGCACGGGTTCATACATATTTTTCCTTACTGTTTTTAACATGACATTGTGCAATAATTACCAGGTTATAAAAGATGAACAACCTTACCTATGTCAGGGTTTTCACAATATGCATGTGTTTGTAATTGACTAAGCCAGTTTCTAATGTTTACAAATGACTGCTCGTGGGTGAGATCAAATACTAGCAGGAAGCCCATCGCATCACGAAAAAATGCTGTTGTTAAACTACGAAACCTATAGAGAATAGCACAGAATTTCGTCAAACTTTTGTCAGAAATGGTTGTTGCCATTTTAGTTCTTGGGTTGCTGATGCACACAAATTCATTTTTAGCATCAATTGAGCGTCATTACAATGGAACCTGTAATTATTGGTATACTTTTATTATACACTACCTCTCCTGTCCTGCAGTGTCCCACAGTTGTAGGTGTATTCTTTGTCCTTTTGTTGCTTTTGTTCCATCAGGAGCTCGGGGGTGATGGACCTAAATGAACAAATATATTTAATATGGGTAAATACAACAATGGATTGTGAAAAAGGTTTCCAATGTGATAAAAATTATGTGACAGTGCCTCCTTAATGAAACCCATCAAATTTTGTACAAATATATTGTTGTGTAGAAATTTCAGATTGCCTTAAAAGAGACCAGTTGAGGCCTGCATGATGGGTGTAAGTTATTTCTTATTCCAATTTTTTTGCAGGATTTGGGGCCCAAGCCACGGAATGTGTAAGATTAAATAAAATATCCTTGCCAAAATGTGTAAGCAAAGCAAATGATAAAAATTTCAATAAACACGACTCAAGACATAAGAAATCACAGGAAAGCAGCAGGCGTTCTGCCAATTTGATCACAGGATAAAAACGGAAACTTGTTTAATTTATTAATAATGCTGAATAATATGTTTATATTGTTTTTATACTGTGTATGTATACACAATATGTCGACCAATTTCGAATGCAGCTATAGATTGTGCATGGTTGGTTGACTTGCTTCAGTTTAGATTTCGTCTAGCACAGCATCGCATCAAAAAAAATATTCCAATATTCATGAATGTACAAAAATGGCAGCTTAATAAATTCGGAATCGACTGCATTTGCAACATAAACAAACTCAGAAATGTAGATAATTTAAGTATATCTTAAAACTAAATTTGCACTAAAGGAGGTGAATAAAATGAAACAAATAAACAATACAATTCAAAGCAATGCTATAGTATTTAGACAGCTGAAATTAAATATTCACATATAATAGATTTCCACTCGTATGCTTACCACCCGTTTTTCACGAAAATCAATGCCAACCGTGGATATAAATTTTGGATTAAATTTACCATCCGTATAACGATATAGCAAGCTCGTTTTTCCGACGCCCGAGTCGCCTAAAGCTAGAAATTTTATCAAATAATCGTAGTCTGTACCGCTATGACTGGACTCCGCCATATTGTTCTAAAAAGCACTTTAAACTTCGGCATGAATAATAATGATCATGGAAAATCGACGTTTATTGGATAACACAAATGATCGAGCGAGAAGTTTGATATAAGGCGGACTCTGATTGGTTGGGGGTCAATTAGAATCAGCAAGAGAGGGGACAGAATAATTAATTGCGACAACTTGGAAAACTGATAAAACGCAGTTAACTGTATGTAAGCTAGTAAGTAGGTCAGTTGTTTGTTTTGTAGGATTGTTTTGGTAGTTTACACCTCATACAATTCAGAATAACTTTATGTACAATCTAAGAAGAACAGGTACGTTAAGCGTACATGAGTAGATCTACCATTGAGCTATATATTTTTATTTGTTACGAGGATGTTTCTTGTATGTGGTTTTCAGATGTTTTTGAAAAAAAGTTATTACATTTGTAAACCGTTTTCTTCACGAAGATATCAAGCAAGTAACCGATCCGTAGTCAAATATAATAAATATGATATTGATAATCTACAAGATATTTGACGTTACAATCATAGTAATTATAAGGGGTTTTTTAAATCAAAGCATATGGAATTTTTTTTATTCGGCTAAAATAGGGTCTAAAATTCTGTATCATAAGTTGTTATCATAAACTAGAGCGTTAGGAAAAGCTTAGTGTATAAAAAGCAGGAACCCCGATATGATCAAATTTATGTATATTGCCAATCGTGCACATTTTGTGAGAGTGACTGAAGTTTTTTCCAAGTGTCATAAATGCGAACCGACAGTACTTATAGTTTGACAGTTAGACAGTAATATTACAGTCAACGGATGAGGCAAAATATAGTTTTATATTTAGTACTGGAAGTAAAAACATTGCTGTATATTATAATGACATGTAAATGACTAGAGGCATACAAGAAAAAACTCTAAAAAACCCGCCGCAAACGAGAGCTGAGCTAAAGACCTCGCATGGCTTTTAGCTCAGCAAGTTACTCTCGTATGCGGATAGTTTTCGCGAGGAATTCGCCTCGAGAGGTAAGTTTCTCACGTGTGTGGATGGTTTTCGGGCTGAGCTAACTGCCTTGCGAGGTCATTAGCTCAGCTGTTAGCTCCCGTGTGCGGTGGGTTTCAGACGGACACTATGCCAGGGCACGTTTTGTACAAGCGTTGGAGAGGTCAAACTTCTAGGAAGTATTATAAAGCTCACGATTTAGACTTCTTTTCCAAATCAGATGGGAAATAGATTCTGGTGCAAATTTCTGTCACTATATAGCTGCCACCTGTCAATCACCTGTAACATAAATACATCGTCCTTTTATACTCACCAAATACTTTTCCCTGTAATCCATACCGATAGTCGATACAAATTTTTTCAAGAAATATCCGTGGACGTATTGATGAACGTAGCTGGTTTTTCCAACACCTGAGTCTCCCAGCAAAAGAACCTTGCACACGCATTCTATGCCACAAGTTGCATTATCCAGCCATGACTCGGTTATACCTGACATTTTGATCAACTGAAGGCTTCTACGTGGTATTTATATACCTCTTCAAATGCCACAGTTTGAGTCCATTTCTCCGGGCAGCCTTTGCACGTTGTGGAATTTGTTCCGACAATAGTGACTGTCGATTCGGGCTCCGCTTGAGTTATTGCGTTTTTTCTCTAATTATATTTACCCGCTGACCCAAAACTTTGTTGCTTTTATAATTTTGGCTGGTTGTGGTTGTAACTTATTATCCATCTACTTGTGATAGACGCAACTCATGGATAATGGATTAAGCCTGGTTTTCATTTAGTGGTAAGAAGTCGTTTAAATTGGTGATTGTTTACGGCAAGCACTTAACATCCTGTCACCACTTCTTTGCAAGTGGAGTGTTGCAAACTTGACGCTAATCGCGTGAGCTATATACGGCAAGATTTGGACTTCTGGACAGGAACGCCACAACTTGTGGGGGCAGCAATTAACCCTTTAGGACAAAGAAGTGTCCTTCGCCATAAGCTGCTTTTAAATCATTAAGGCGTCGTCGCAACCAAGGCAACCTCGTTTCCAGGGGTCGAGATTGGCGCCCAGGAAAAATTATAAATAGGCGGTTTGAGAAAAAAAATCAGGTAACAAGTGTTACAAACTGAAGATAATTTTCGTTATATATTTATTCCTGCATATACAAAAGCCCGATTACAATAATGTTTAAATAAATAGATTTTAATATGTTACAATAATAATAGAATCTGTCGTCGGTGAAATCTTTGCTCAACCATATGCGATTATCACTATTTCTGTGATTAAACAGAATAATTCTTTCATCTCGACTGACCAGTGTTCCGTAAAAGATTGTTCATGCGTGTGCCTCGGGTACCAGGGCCATACAACGTCAGGCACCAACCAACTGAAATGGACTTCTTTACCTTACACGCGCTTTCTATAAATGTTCACCGCTCAAAATATATTACAACACACGTCATAAGTCCCTGAACTGATATAAAGATATACACGTGTTCTTACAATAAGTTACAGTGTACAAACTTTAAAACTGACTATATCTTGTCATAATTTATAAAATTAAAAACGTTGAAAACGGCGAGCGGATAGAATATGGGAAGGAAAGAGAGTTCTTAAGAGATAGTTCAGCCTGGAAATCCAGGGCTGTCTGAGGCCGGCGATGATCCATTTGCTGAAAGAAGACAAAAATAAATGGTTCGGTATTAGGAAAGATTCAGACTTGTTTGTCGACTGTCGTAGGTTTTTCTACACACCAACTTGTGGTTTGATAAAGTTATAAATCGTGGTTCAATACCTGAAGAAGAGACGAGGAAATAGGATTTTAACTTGCGATACAGTTGACCTGCCCGTTCCACAACATCTTCACTGCCCGTGTACTTTCTAATCTGAAGGTTTTCATAAGATATTTTAAATTTTGAATCAAAACAAAACAAAAACTTTTAGCCAAGGAGACGCAACATATACATAAGTGTCATCATACTAACTCTTTTTAAGGTTAAAACTAAGTCTGGTGCGTTTTTGATCATCTCTGGAGTGAGATCCAGATTTTGAATTTGTCCGATTATTCTAATACACCTTGCAACATCCTACACAAGAGAACGAGAGGTAATTGCAACACGTTTGTATCAAGTTTGTACAATTTGTAACAATGATGTCAATTTATTAATCATTGAATTGTTGATCACGAGTCTATTCATAGCAGGTTTGTAACTTGTTGGAACTTGTGCAATTTTTGGCCTGTTCTTTGTACTAAAGCCTGTTTTCTACAAAGCGAATTTGATCGCGCGAATTAGAAATTCGGTGACTTGATTGAGAATGCTTTTTGCATCGAGTATTTTGCATTGTTAAATTTTGATTGTGATTAATCACATTTTCTCTCTTGGTGAAGCGACACGAACAGGTTCGTCTAGTTGTAAAAAAACGGGCTTTGCAATGAAAACCAGGGTCCTTCGTTTAAACTTACTGGAGACTCGACTCTAAGCGAGACCTTTAAGTCGTATAAAAATCTTTCAAGGATTTGTTCATTTGTTGGTACTGAAAGAAATTCAAAAACAGTTCGTTTGAAAATTAATTTCATCTTGTGCATTAATTAAATTATAGACGATTCTGGAGGCGCAGGAAACTTAGGAAACTAGAAAACAACATGTTTCCAACATTACATTTATTTAGCAATTCTTTTTCTCGCTCTGCGGTCAACTGCTCCGCTGCGAGCTTCTCTGCCTTCTTCTGCAGTAATTTTTCTTGCCTTTTCTTTTCTTTCAACATTTCTCTACAAAAAGCAATTCCTCTTAGTATAAACACTATTTAAACCAATCTTACTGTTGAGCAACTTTAGCTCATCATTTACAATGTCAACAATGACGCTGTTGTATTCCTTTGAGGTATTTTAATTTTCAATACAAATCTTACTTCTTTCTTTCAATCCGTTCCGTTCGTTTCCTTTGAAATTCTTCTTTTGTCATGATGTCGTCTTCACTCTCTTTTTTATTTGTCTCGGTTTCATTCTCCTCATTTTGCTTTGTCCGACTACGTTTCCTGGGAGACTACATACACACACGCAGACAAGGTAAGTATAATGAAAATTTGTATTTTTATAAAGATCTTAAATCATTGACCAAAATTTGTTTCTGTTGGGCATAGTGGCTCAGCATTTCCAGAATGGAATCAGGTGAAAAAGTGGCTGAATGGAAAGGATTGCACACCAAATTAAGATAGAGTACAGTTAATAGTGTCCTGACTCTATTTTACATACCTCCGCTTCTTTTGCATCTTCTTTCTTTGACACTTTTTGTTTCTTAGTTGGAGGTGTTTCCTAAGATTATAATTCTTTAATAAATACATGTTATTTAGTCTAATTAACAGTACAGAAATAAACCAATGGACATACTGTTCCACTATCTTCATTGCTTTCTTTTATCGTTGTCTTTTCTTTCTGAGGCTTTTTGTTTGGGCTGCTCTCCTTAGGAAAACAAAAAGCATTCATGTCCTGAAATCTATTACACAATCAAACCATAATTTTTGCAGCCTTGGATTCAATTATACCAAGTGTGATGTATCATTACAGCTTTCTTACACATTGACATTTACTGGTCAATTCATAAACATTACCTCTTTTATTTCCTTTTTAACCTCTGCTTTGCTCTCCTAAGAGATCAGAAAAGAATGGGTTAACACATTGTAGGTGTTGAGCTGAGATTTTATCCAAAATTCTACCTTCTTAACATTTTTACTATCATCTTTTTTGTTTGATTTTTCCTTATTTCCTGGGCCAAATTTAATCAATGGCATCTTTTCTATTTCATCCAGTCCTTCTTGAAATCCTTTAATCTTCTTTGGAAGATAATACTTAGGTTTGTTTTCTTCATAAGGGCACAGATCTTTTGCTTGCATAAATGCACTGAAAAATTAGAAAATACCAAGATGCACATGTTCTTTTTTAGGTTCAATATTAACATTTTTCACTCTTAATGACTACAGCTGCTCCTACTTGGTCTAATTGATTTGAGGTACAATGCAAGTAAACATGCTTCATAAAGTATTTTTACTTTAATGCATGCATGATGCGTGAAGTGCAAGAGCACAATATATACTTGTGATTAACATTCATTTTAAAAAAGGACTTCAATATTGATCACCAATGACAGTTGATTGTACAATCACAAAATTTAGCTAAAAGACCAAAATCTCAAAGTTTTACACAAGGTTTCATTGGCTTTGCAAAACTAACAAGTCTATGAAATTTCATGTATCGTCAGCCATGCCATGTTTGACATTACTGGAAAGCATCGTTGGAGCAATTGGAGACACTTAACCCTAAGTAACAGTTACTATCACATGATTAAATTACATACGTTTCATGTGTACCATAAAAGAAGATTGGTAGTTTATTGTTGGGGATCTTAGTTCCATCTTCAACCATGTCAATCTAAAAAGAAGGATTCTTTCTCATTCACAAAATGTCCTCATCTAGCTATCTCCCAGATTGCAAAGTGTATACCAACCACTTGTAGAAAGGTGTCAAGTGGAATATATTTTTGAAATTCTGTTTCTCTTGATCATCAAAATTTCAAACTTGCAAAACTTACAAAAATGCACACCTTTTATCAGTAATTGCACACTAGCACACCTCAAATTTTGCCTGGTGCACTAAATGAAGTCAGATTGGGATACTCTGCAGTCTGGGCATCTCATATGTGCTTTCATGATAAATATTTTAACTTGTCAAGCTTGTTATGATATAGAATACATTTTCTGAAACAGATTTACAACTCTATTTGGGAACTGTATTGTTTGTCCCCTGCGGATCCTATGTATCTACATCTAATGACCTCTACATGTGCTGCGTAAAACGTAGCATTTTCCTACTATCAAAGACGTAAAATGAAAAATTTCCAGTTTGATGGTACATATATGGTACCATTATGAGAATACAAAAAAATTCATCTGCTTAGCTGAGATAACTCATTTTCAAATCCCTCCTGGAACACCGTTAATTCCCAGTAAATATACTTTTACCAATATGTATACATTTTTACAAATGTTTGTCAACAAATGCCCTTACTCTGGCCGGCCAATGTGGGTAACCCTTCATTTTCGCCCAAATTTTATCACCAACATTGTATTTGACGCTTTTCGGCATTTTCAACAGGCTTAGTGCTTGTCTTTCTTAAAAAGCTTCCAGGTTGATCGGGGATTCTTTCAATAGTATCTTACAAATCCTTTTCGGGTCTTTCAAAATTGGCACAAATCCACCATGACAGTTTTGAATAACCAACGTTCTTTGCGCGCGTGAATGGATGTGCATACGTGATATATATGGATAGCAAGTGGATAAAATAACCTGGTATGGTGGTAAATGGGGATATAGTATAACGTGTGATGATTTTTCAAAAGAATGCATAAATGAAGTACTGTAGGTTTTGTCCGGAGCTAATAGCGGGCTCGTGTTGATTTGCTGAAAAACCCGGGATGAAATCCCCGAGAATTGCTGGGTTCCTGTAAAATTTATAGTCGGAGTGTCGAACACAAGTCAAGCAGGCAAAAGCGAAGCCGATTAGTGGCTTGATCAAGTATGAGAACTATTTTTTGCTGTGGAACTATGCTGTCACATTGCTATATGCTTTGAGAATGCTTTGAAAGTATGGCGTGAGGTTATGCTGAATAATCTTCGCGTGTACGGTAAGCGAATTAAAGCCATTTAAAAGGGCAAAATTGTGACATGATTGTTTACATTTTGTCAGAAGTTAGACTACTCGTATACTTTAATACATGACTGGCTACCATCAGTGATTTGTCACTGTTGAAAAGATTTCGTAATTAGCGGAAATCAGAAACAGGATTTTTTAATAGGCGACATTTCGTCAGCCTATCATTCATTGTACAAGTCTTGTACAGTAAAATTTTGTCTTTTTGGAAGTGGTTATTTTATAATGATATACAATAATATTGATCAATTTTGCATGCCCGTGTATTGCTCACAATAAATGATATTTGTGTACTTAATTTACCGTATTGCTCACACGAAATGATAATAGTGTACTGAATATTAATTTCAAAAATCTAGTCGGGAAAATGTAATACTTGGCAGCAAGGATGATTAGTGTTTTAAAATTAGTTTGTACTTATAATTGCCACATATGACTTTTTTCGATTTTTGACTTTTAATATTGGTACATAGTTGGGGATTTTAATTTCAGTTAATATTTGTAAAAAATTGTTTAGAATAGTTATTAGGAGTATATATGAGCACGCACGTGCAGATATGAAGTTGAGAAATTCATTGATTAATGTGAACAAATGCATAATATATCATAATTGATGAGCATCAAAAAGTCCTTTGTATTTCCTGAAAAAGAAAGTAAAAGAAAGAGTTACTTGTTTTGCTTGTATATGTGGCAACATGTTTGGAATGTTGCCAGTTCCACATATCCACGAGGAAAATGCTTAAGGGATCAGGAGTTGAATAAGATTATGGCAGTGCCTTGTTTCATTGTTTGCAAAGGTGTTGTGGACATGCATCTTAACTCAAAACATGGATTAAGGTTGCCAACATAATATATATGACTTCTTTTTAGCGAAGCATTATTTTTGTGTTACTGATATTGAAGGTTTACAATGATCTCTGTAGAAAATCTTTTTTAGTTTTAGTCAAAAAGCCAAATGATCCCTAATCAATATTGCATTAAAAATTCAAAATAAGTATACATCTCTCACATTAGATTATCATAGACATGCACATGGTACTATCATGTAAGTTTCATTTCACACGGTAGCAAACAGAGTTATTGTATTTTTGTGCAGATCTTATAAAAACTTATAAAATAAATCAATCTGCTATAGAGAATATATTTTATGCTATTGCATTAGAACAATTACATCATGTATAATTTTATTGGCTTTAATTGGCTTGGATAAACTCTATTTCAAAGGAGACGATAAACCAAGTAATCATGGTTATAGAAATTGAAGATTTCGATATTGCATTTAAAGTTTGAAACTGGTGAATTTGGGATTATTTTTTCAGAATTTGCAAATGAAAGTTGTTAAAACAATATATAAAATTTAAGATTCACATATTTCCCATCAATATTTGTTAGAATCAACAAATCACACTCGAATATTTTTTGTTGATTTGAATCCATGTTCATTTACTTCATGTAGAAGTATGGGCGACCTTCAGGCAACCATTGAATTCTTGGTAGAATTGTATAAATTTTATAATGTGGACCTTTTTATCAGAGGGTAAGAGTAAATCAAAGTGGATAAATGTGGTTTTGTTGTACAACAGTCGTACAACAATCACTCTGAGATGTATTAAGAAATATAATTGCATTAGAATGGATTAATGTGATAAAATGTGTCTTTTTGCTTTAGTTTTTATCAATTCCGTCTTACCATTAAACCACCAAAATCAAGCCATGCAATGCAAGTAGAAATCTGCGAAGGCCATGGTATTGTTTTTAATTTCTTTTTCTTTCATGTAGAATGTAATAAGATAGTTTTCATCCAACTAAGTATCCCAAATTGAAAAAGTATAACTTTGAATAATTAGACATTTGAGGTTTTAAAGTAATTTGGCCATGATCTAATTAATTTTGTTTTTAGGAGAAAGGGGGACATTCAATCTGTTTCCAGCATTTGTCACAGAAGATGGTCAAACTGCTGTATCAAGGACTTTCAATATTTATTACAAAGATGAAGAAGTGCTTCTGAAAGATGTATTTCTTTTCAGAGTCCACTTGCTGGTTGATAGTACAAAGGTACATCCTGAATATATGCAAGCTGCACATATTTAAATCTAATGTTTTCTTGGCAAAAATTTTCAGTAGGTGTTAGACTGTTTTAATTTGCATTGTATATGTAATTTCTCAAATTATTATTTTCTAAAATTTCTCATAGGCAGCGGACTGTATTGACAAATCAGCTTTGGAAATGACAGTTGATGTCCATTTTACAGACCAGGTAGTTAGGTAAGTTCAGTTGAGATGATTTTTTCACATATATGCCTTTTTTGGGCGGTAAGCTAGAGCATTCCCTCTTTTCTTTCAGGGAGAACAACTATCGTCTACTACCTCAATTTGTTACATCAAGGACACTCAAATTTCACTTCTCTTGTTTTAATGGTTTACACCATCAGGTATTAAAACATTAGTGTTTGTGCTTACAGGAAATTGTAAATACAGAAAATTAAATGGCTACCTGCTTGGAAAAATTAAAAACTATAGATTGTATTTTAAATAAAAAATAAGTTTAGAAGCGCTGTGAATTATATAGATTTATCATCTTCAACATTAACAAAGATGAATCCAAATCTGTCAGATTAAGAGACTGCAGAGAACTATATCAGTATATGTCTTTTCATCAAATGTGGTATTACAACTGCCTAGCTGCTAAAAGTGAATTAATAATGGTAATAGAACGAATAGGAGTGCAATTAATGCCAAAATCATACGAGTGATTACAAAATCAACCGACCGCGCAGCGGGAGGTTGATTTGTTAAGCACGAGTATGATTTGGCATTAATTGCACGACTTAATTCGTTCTATTACTTATTAATTATCCATCTTCTGTAATAAAAAATTCTGGTCATTTTCTTCAGCAAATATATCATTTAAAAGGTCAAAATTTTCAAAATCATTGTCAAATTCCTCCATTTTTAAAAATTTTGCGCCCCAAAAGAAAACAAATTCTTATTTTGTATCCTGAATGCTGATTGGCTACTTGTAAAGCTATGCTGAATTTCATTGGCTGTGAACAAGAGTGCGATTACAGCTCACCAAGAGTGCGATTAATGATTAATCGCACTCCTGTAAACCAATCAAATTGAAGTATTTGACAGTGATTACAGAAGATGGATAATTAAAGGTTTAACTAAGGCTAAGCCTAAGGGCCTTTGTCATAAATTTTAGTTACAACTTACATGTTTTACGTCTGCTCCGTTTTTTCTTTTCTTCAGGTGCCATTGTTGTTTGACTATTATTACTTCTCTGTTCTTGATATGGTTGTTCATGCTAATGTTGTGTCTCTTAGTCTTCCAAACTGGAGGTTGGCAAATTTATTTTATGTAGTCTGTAGATTATATCTACAGTAAGTAGTGTTTTTCCTGGACCTTGCTCGGTACCATTCATCCACCCAACGTTTATCACTTATTCCCTATTATGAAAACCCCCCCTAAAATCGACCGTGTTTATTATCTAGTATTTTGAAACAAATAAAGACTGGATGGTTTGGAAAATCTAATACGGCTCAACGTTCATCCACGCCTCTCTTCTACTCTACTCTTTTTGGCAATCGTTTGCAACTTGGTTCTCAGGTGAGATAGACGTTTGCCGATTAATCAGGGAAGCATTCTTAAATTAAAGAGATATTAGATGTATTTCTAATAATCTTACGAACAAATAGATTTGGTATGTTTTTTGTTGTCATTTTTTGTTTGTTTTAAATAAACCTGGATCTCGCATTGCTGCATGATTGTCCAGCAGTCTAATTTTGGAAACATTGCTGTCATCTTGCTATTCCTCATTAAGGGCTCTGATTGGCTACGTGTGTCACTAAAAACAAAACTAGCCGCCAAAATCTCTATTCGAAAGGTGCACGACCCAGGTTTATTTAAATCTATAGTTCTCAGTTACTGCAGGGTTACGCTAATATGAATTCAATCGCAATAGGCGAGTTTAACTACATGTATCATGCAGCAAATGGTTGGAAGTTTATAATGGTGGAGGACGTTACTTTTATTATACGTAGTAATTTGCGGAAAATATTACACACAAAATTTTGAAACTTCCCTATCAACTAACATTGCGCAGTCATAACAACAGGATGTGAACCGGCATTTTCGCCATTTGCTGCCCCATACCACTTAGTGAGAACTCGCAAATGATATTCCTATTTCATTCTTATATTAAGTTTTCTTGTGTTTAGTTAAACACTGACGTGACACTTAGGTGTATTTGTATTCAGTTTTACAGCGATGTGTCACTAAGGTACGCTGTGACAAATTCCAGTTCCATCTCTAGAGAACATTTCGAAAGAGCATCTGCTATTCACAGGTTTGTTCACTAATATTAACCTGTATAAACCGGTAGATATACCATAACATTGATAATAGGTTGTATTTCACCTAAAATTTGTCACCTTTGTTGTCGACATCTTTATAGTATAGTATATATATATATATATATATATATATATATATATATATATATATATATACGCGTCTGATTACGAAAAAGCGCTCAACAGTCAACACCCCTTATGAACAACAATTCCGCCTAATCTTTGTTTTTTTTCTTAAGGAATCTTTGTGCTATTTTGGCTATGGCTCACTCGAAACTTCTGATGTATTTCGAAGAAATGATGCACTATCTTGACGAAAAGCAAAAAATTAAACTAGGTATACTTGATAAAAACAAGGATCGTACTAAGAATTGAATTTAGATATAGCCGCGAAAGCCTTCAAAGGCCTAAGGGTGTTTAAATTATCCTTTCTTCCATTCCATTTGTGAAATCAATAGATGACCTAAAAAGTCTCTTTCTCAATAGACAGGTAAACATACCAGTTTAAAAAATTTTTGATCTCCCAATTTTCAGGTGAAAAACTTGACCCTGCCGATTTGGTCGAAGGATTATGCAAGAAACTCGAGGTTTGTTTTTGCTATGAATGCGTTTTCGCTATATCTCTAATTGATATCTCGATATTTAACTTCCTTTCAAGACGTTACAATCTTGTGAAGAAGTGTTCGATGAAATGTGCAGTGACATGTCACTTCTTAACAATGAGGTATATAATAAAGTACACATGTAATCAACACTGTAATCGTGAGAAACTCTAATCTTTGCTAATATGCTAAATATCGTATCACGGCATGCAACCAGTTCAATTACTACTGGGGTGTAGGATAAGGCTGAAAATGCTTCATCTCTCCTGCGTTTTTAGTTAGCGTTGTTATGGTTGCAATTCCAAGAGTCATTCATATTAAACGATCAAATACGACCAGTGTTGAGGGAGCAGCATCACAACGAAAGGGTATGTGTAAAACATCATCTGCGAGCACATTCTGGTATGCAAAGGGTGGCGTGCATTTTTTTTCCGCTGGGTGAGGTGAAATAGAATTTCAGAGTATAATTTCAAAGATAGGATACCTTACTTCTCCTATCCAATTAACTTGACCAGGGTACTCCGTGTTCGAAATTCAATTTTTCAAAGATAATCCACTTTAGAAAAGCACTTGTTGTTCACAAACTGCGCTTGAAATTATTCTTTATTAGTACTCCGTGTTTGAAATTCCTTTTTTTTTAAGATGATGCACTTTAGTGAAGCATTTTTTGTTCACAAACTGCCTTGGAAAACATTGCTCAATGTCACTGACAGCAGGTATAATTTTAGTTTTTTTTCAAAGTTTTGTCATTCGTGAAATCTCTCAACAGTGCTCGCATATTCTCTTTCAGTTTTCAAAAGCATGTTAGCATGGGTCAGTGCGTGAAATCTTCTAAATATCTATCTATGATCCCTCCTGTGACAATCGAATGTGCCGAAGTAGATGGGGATCCTGCTAGTACGCCGATTTTCTTCGAAGATTGTTACGTCTACAAGACAGGTAAATTTGTTATTTCAGACTTAAAAAATGTGCAACCTTATAAGGATTTGTGCATAGTGAAGCTGTCTCAGCATCAAAATTTATCTTGCTATATCCGCTTCTTCACGAACTGGGCGCTGAAAGATTGAGTTGATTGATTTAATGATGAATTTAGGCGATGATGAATTGAACCCTGATAAATTGCGAATAATGAAATGACCAGTAACAAATTGATCGCTAATGATTAGATCACTTATTAATTAACCACTAAAGCTTCGAGTACCGCTTATACATAAATTAAGAACTAATGATCACTAAGAAATTAACCGCGAATTTAGCACTAATGAATTTAGCACTAATGAATTTAGCACTAATGAATATAGCACTAATGAATTAAGCACTAATTTTAATATGCTCATTCCATATCTAATCTTGTATAGATTTAGCACTAATGACTTTAGCACTAATTTTAATATGCTCTTTTCATATATATCTGGTATTTTATAATTTTGCCCCAATGTAATGATTTACCTCACTTTTACTCACTATTCTCTTACGGCAATATACCGAATCGTGGTGTAGCATACTGTACTGTACAGTACCGAATGCTGTATTGCACTAAAATGTACTGTACTTCAATGCATTGTTCTGTGCCATATTGTTGTTCCCCACAGTGGTACTCTGTACAACATTGTACTACACTGCACTGTATTACATTGCACTGCATTGTTCCGTGCTATTGTTCTCGACGGTATTACACTGTATAACATTGCACTGCACTGCACTGCGCTGTAATGTTCTGCGCTGTACAGTACGGTCACAGCAAAATTTGGCATGATTATATATTTAGGAAGTGCTGAAAATTTGTATGCTGCTCATGTTAATAGAGGTCAGTGTCTTTACTTGCTAGCTTACAACAATCACTCTTCGCATTCTCATCGTTGCATGCCAGTTTTTTTAACGTAGTGCTTGCCAAATTATGCCATACTGTTTGAAGTTGATTTGGTTTTATCTAAGTGGTATGCTTGCATCCATGGCCATGCAAAACAGTCCCTACCATTCTCGTCCTCCCATTACATTGGTCAAATAGAATCCACGTTTTGTGTATGGATCTCATGGCTCCTTTAGTTTCTGGTGATTATCTGTTTTTTTTGCTGACTTCTGCATTCCCTGAAACATTGTTTATTTTCAGAGGACGATGTACTCGAACATAAACCGTTGTCTTTTGGTATCCTAAACCAAGCTTTCAATGACCATTCACCGCAACTCGCTGAGAGTGTAAGCGATGCTGACCTTGATTCTAAAGATGTATGGGTGGATGTTAAAATGTCCAGTGAAAATAATGCTCCCACTGCAGGCGTAACCCACACGGATCAAGACTCTGCTACGGGTGAATGTAAGGTTGTTGAGAAGAACGATGAAGCCAATGAAGAGAACCAAACTGACGAATGCGTTCTTGAAGCTGACAAAACTATTTCTTCAAGCTCAGGGGAAGCGCTTGACACTAGTACTTTACAAACAAGTACAAGCCAAAATGATAATGGCACCATAAACTTAGAGGAAGGGATGATGCATAGCGAGAATACTGCATACTCCGAGGAAACAAGTAATACTAACAGTCCAAAAACGTTGTTGCAACATAGCATTAAACATTTTGAAGACAATATGGAGGAAACACAACAAGGGACGGCTAATTCACAGGATACATGTACCTCTTGTGATACCACATTGGAGAGCGAGATTAGGGATGTTGGGGATATTGTTGCAGTCATCGATACAACGGCTGAGAATCAAGCTTCGATGTCGAATATTCAAGCCTCTGGCGTTCCCACTGAGGAGGCATTGAAAGAAAGCGATGGTAAATCTTATCTTTTCAGTTTGAATGAGGAAGTTAAAAAGAAAGATATTTCTGTAGTTAACGAGAGAAATAAAATGAATGACAATTTTTGTGATTACGAAGGCTTATCTCTATATCCCGCCACAAATGACTCAACGAACAAGAGTGATATCTCTGAAACAGAGAGGTCTAGTTGTTCATTACCAAATGACAATACTACAGCGAATGGTGGACATTTAAACACGGTTGAAGATAGTCGTTCTCTGAAAAAGGAGGGACTCGTTGCAGGTATTGAAGAACCAACTATAAATTCTAACCTTGCTGATGAGGCAAACCATGTCGTTGATCGACCGTCTACTGTAGAAAAGACTAGCAAAGTCCAGTATATCGGATCAAGCGATTCTTCTATGGAGAAGTGTAATAAGATAGTTTCAGGTATCAGAGACGGATCCAATTCAGGAGCTAGTTTTGAAATGGAAAAACCTGGAAGCTCTAACTTGAAGCAATTAACCCCTGTAACCGAACAGGACGCAGGCGTTAAACTTGCCCAACCACGGTCTGTTACTGGACAAGAAATTAGATCGAAATTAGGACAGCAAGTTCCTGGAGAAGACATTGGTTCTAATTCTGAATTATCCGAGAAAGTACCAGATGCTTCTGCAGAAAATGACAATGAAAGTGTTAATAATAGGCTATGCAATACTCCTGATGAAACGACCTCTCTTATTCAAAGCCAAGAAGGATTTCATTCTGAAGGGGCTGTCGAAAAACCTGAATTTTACGACGCAAACAGATCACCCTTTGAAATATCCTCGGGTTCAAGTGTCACTAAAACCTGTAGCGATAGCACAGATGGCAGTGCTGAGAAGAACGCTTCTGCTCGTAATACTGCGGCAGTGAATTCAAAAAAATTAAGCAATTCTGTATTCTACGATGATTGTAACAAACGAGACAGTTGCAGCAATGAAGCGTTAGGTAACGAGCTAGTCTCGAATTCTCAGTTAAATACAGTCAGGTTATCCTCTAATACATCGGCTAACAGCATCAGTTGTTTTTGTGGCGGAAATATCAAGAAGACGTCATCTCCATACAAACCGGCCAGTGAAAGTGACTCATCAAATCTCTTGTAAGTACTCAACGAATATTTCTGAGTCAGTGAACTCTAAGGAAACTGGAATGAGAACTTGGCTCTCCCCTATCATTGCCTGAAACCACTGCCTGAAACTGACTTACAATGCCAGTGTCTTTTTATTGTTTTCAGCTAGTCTACTGTTTTCCATTTTCTTTTTACGTTTTAATTCGACGTAATTCCATCTTCTTTTTACTTTCTGACTTGAACAATAGCATGATTATTCTTGCCATGATACCTTGCCAGAGCAAATAATGAAAAATAATTAATGCCAGGTTTCATTCCAAGCCAGGACAAAAATTAAGACGTCTAAAACCCACCAATTGCCTCATCGTTTAGGTTGCAGAAGGCCAGACAGGATGTTATGTCGCGAATGAATTATTGCGGAACAGTGTACAGGTAAACATAACAGCAAACTTTCAGACCTACTGGTTAACATCCAATGTCTTCATTGAAGAAAATTTTGTATTGTTTCAGCGATTCTACCACGAATTTCTTTGTGAACCCGTACTTTATAAATCCCAAACCAGACTTATCCATGGAACCTGTGCACTTCGTTGTATGTGTACATGGTTTAGACGGTAAGTTTACTAATCGTTGCTAATGAATGTTTACACCTAGGTCTATCAGCTTCACTTTGTTGTTTGAACAAGCCTTGTACTGAAACTAGGATTTTCCTCTAAGATTTCTTGTGTTTTTATTCCAGGTAACAGCGGCGACCTACGTTTGCTAAGATGCTTTCTTGAGATGGCTTTACCTTCGACAAAGTTCGAGTTCCTCATGTCTGAAGTCAACCAAGTACGTCTGGCAAAATTGTGGTGTTCAATTAGAATTTCGAGAGACAGTGTACATAGTTTACTAAATTTATTTTCACTAACAGGAGAATACATTTGGAACGTTTGAAAAGCTCACTGATAAACTGGTTTCTGAGATCTTGCATCATATGGAGGCCTACCGAATCAGCCCATCACGATTGAGGTTAGTTTCTCAGCAAATCTAATCCCTGTGACGTTTAGCACACACCCAAAAGAATTCAGAGTTTAAACTTAACATGGTAGATATCCAATCCTATTGAAAAATCACCCTCTTTTTATCCTTATTTTTCTTGTAGTTTCATTGGTCATTCTATGGGTAATATAATAATCAGAGCAGCGTTGAATCATCCTCAGATGGAACCTTACATTGAACTCTTTCATACTTTTCTCTCCTTATCTGGTCCTCATCTTGGCATGGTCCACCATACTAGTTCTCTGGTTAGCACTGGTAAGCTAAGCCAAATTTATGCAATTTATAAGACGATTATTTATAAAATGATTTTACCATTACAGGAATGTGGTTGTTGCAAAAGTGGAAAAAATCTGAGTCCTTACTGCAGCTTTCTTTGAACGACTCCACAGATATGAGGGATACGTATATTTATAAGCTGAGCAAAAAGAAAGGTAGTCCGAAGTCCCAAACCAGCAGACAATTTTTAAGTATACAAACAAAAATTTTACAATTCGTACAGTGTCCTGTAGAATTAACATATATTTTCATCAGGTTTAGAATATTTCACCAATGTTCTGCTCGTGAGCTCTGTACAAGATCACTACGTGCCATTTCATTCCTCCAGAATCGAATTGCCCAAATCATTGCGTACCAATTCGCAAGAATGTAGGTGGACGTTCGTTTGACTAGGTTTTGATATAAACGTGGGTTTTCCTTCTTCACTTTTCTATAGGAGAACGTAATTCAGGTAATCTTGTATTTTTCTGCACTTTTTCTTTCCAGACACCGTTTATCGTGAAATGATGGAAAATCTGCTAACACCATTACTAAATCAGCCTAACCGAAGCCTTGTTCGTTACAGTGTGTATCACTGTCTACCTTCATCGACTAACACCTTCATTGGTCGTGCAGCACACATCGCAATGTTGGACTCCGAGTTGTTCATAGAAAAACTCATCTGTACATCTGCGGCCAAGTACTTCCAATGATTTATGCTATAATTTAAAAATGGTTTCCAAAACCTCAACAATAGACGCAATCACAAAATAAATATTTTAACTTTTTCTTTCTGCTTTGACAAAATTCGAACACGCATAAAATTGAGATGCTTTCTATACTACCAGTACGTATTTATGACATTTGTTCAATTGTACAATAGAAATATCGTATGCTATTAATAACTTGCTCTGAAATACATCCCAGTGCATTAAAATGCGAGACAAGGGAAACATTGATTTCTTAGCCTTAAGGCTCATATATCGGGGACGCTTGAATGATGCTGGGGCTAAGGGGGGGATTGATCGTCGACAATGGACTTTTGCATAATAGACAAACTTACAATGTAGGTGACAAGGAGGAAATAAATCACCACAGCTAAAAAGAGCATACCAAAATTAGTATAATTGCCAAGTTTGGCTGCAAAATGAGAAGTAGTACCGAAAATATGGCCATGCGAAGTTGGCAAATTTGTATACTTTTTTACTACGAGCGTAGTAAAAAAGTATACAAAATTGCAAAATACGCATGGCTATATTCTCTGCACTTTACAATATTTTGCACCCAACTGACTTGGCAATTTGACTAATTTTGTTGCCTAAATCAAAAGTTGGACTAACTCCCCTGACGAAGGCTCTCAGGTCGAAACGTCAAGAAGTGTTTTGTCTATTTTAGGCAGTTGTTATGTGTCATTTGATGCTAAGTTATTATGCGAAAGGTCCATTGATGGTAGAATATCGCAACTGTTAGGCTCTAGAATTTCTGAGCATGTACTTTGAACTTTATCTAGATTTTGGGAGTAGCATACTAAGAGTATTACTTTTTTGTCATTTGATGCTAAGTTATTATGCAAAAGTCCATTGATGGTAGAATATCGCAACTGTTTGGCTCTAGAATTTCTGAGCATGTACTTTGAACTTTATCTAGATTTTGGGAGTAGCATACTAAGAGTATTACTTTTTTTGTACTTAGATATATAGTTTATTTATATATTGGCAATAAAATGATTCAGCGATGGTTGATCATAGTTCTATATAGACTACAGTGAAATTTTTGTAGTTCTTGTTGCATGCGGCGGCGGTGAGAACACAATAATTATATAAAATATTAATTCGCGGATATCAGGTGATGATAAATAATTTCAAAAATAAATTTACGTGGTCTATCCTTAAATTGATGTTGATTTTACAAAATACTTTTTCTCGCGTCGTCTTGCATATACTGTCACTGAAGTTGTGCTTGTTGTTGATGTAACATTATAGTTTTGGTTGATGGGCCATGTTCTCTAAAGCCTTGCGTTGTGCCCTCATGCAGAATCGAGTATTAGAAGTCAACAAAAGTACGCCCTCTAACATCCTACGCTCCTATAAAATGATCGCGATCACCTGTCTTATAATAATAAAAAACTCGCATGCCTTTTTTCTCCTATTTTTTTCCCTGCAATCACCAGAAAGGGTATGCGTGTAATGATATTAAGAATCTCTCGTTCTACCACATAAATATTTAAGTTCAACTTGTTGACTATCTCTCGATCTAAACTATTCTTTTTGTCTGGAAACAAATTTAGTTGACGACACAAATATTTAAATCTGTGATTTAAACTTATCCCTCCTCAATTTGCATAGTACGCCTCCAAAGTCGCATTTGAATTATAACAGCATCTAAAACGCATTTTAGATTGTTTAGAAAACGATATTTTCATCGCTTTCGCTTTTCATGATCAAACCTGATCGAAATTTCGCAAAAAGCTGACGCATTTTAGCAAAATCGTTTGAAAAGTTAAAAAAATTTAAATTCATACATTTTATGCAAATTTGGTTGTTCGCAAGAACCCCGGCAGCTGTCATTCGGTCCACTGATTGGCTAAAGCTTTGCTACTTTCTAGTCCCAAAGGAAAGACAACACAAATATTGAAAGCTGGATTCAGCGCTGTTATGGCCATGTTTGGGTGAAAAAATAACGGGGAAATGTCATTAGCAGTTGTCCTTAGAAGTTGTGTTAACCTAAGGGGGAAATGCGACCGCTTGGCACGGATAACGTTTCGGGGTAAGTGGTATTTTAGAGCTATAAATGTTGATCCGACTGATCGGACGAAGAATTTGCGACATCAAATGTCGCAATTTTCAACTCGAAATTTTCGCGCTTCTTTTCTGCGATATTCGCGAATCTCCGGAAGTTTTAGGTTACCCTTAGACTATACTTAACCGATATTAACTGGCTGACAAATATTAAGTATTCGTCTTCGAAATTTTCCTTTGAATTCGAGCTTTCTGCTTCATTTGTTATGTTTTATGGCTGAATATTTTATACTAATATGCTGACAACTTTTGTTGCAATTAGAACATATTATGTCACAATATTTTAAGGCTATTCGAAGGCTCTAGGATTGCCTAAAGCATTTTCCAAACCTTCTACTCTGGGAAACGATAAAGAGGAATTTCATACAGCAAGTCAGCAACTAGATGTCCCGATGGATAATGTAATTAAATTTTGATAAATCTTTTGAGAACTAAATATACAAACCCCTTTTGCGTCATGGCAAGAACGACGATATGAAAAATCGTGCAAATAAAGCAATCAAGGTATAAATAGTGTACTACAGTACCACACTTGCAAACAAGGTTGATTTGACTGACGAAGGTTTCATACAAATGTATTAAATTTAAAGTTTACTAAATTGTTGATTTGACGTTGATAGATGCAAACATGTCTACATGAATCCCTATTCAAATAATAAGAGTATTTCAATTCATACGTCAATGACCTATAAAGCCAGGCCACTTATGATTCTCTCTATCTATTTCTTTATTTGTACTTCATCTTGCCTGAATTTTGGCAATGACAAATCAACAACCTGAACATGTTTCATCCCATTATATTGTGTATATCCGGCTAATTTTACAGTAATAAAAATGCAGTAAAATATTGATCAAGCAAAAATAACATTATCCATTTTACTGCACTATTTCAAATTTTGCTAAGATCCAACTTTATTGTTTATTGTCTTCCTCGGACAATTGTACCTCATTAAATGTTGTAATATTTGTTAAGCAGGAAAAAATGTAACCACCCGTGAGTGCTTTTTAGTAGTATTAGCCTATAATAAATTTAAATGTTTCAATATAACCAAGTGACAATTGTCTTCAAATAATTTTGCATCAAATGTATGCTATATTGACAATTGCCTAAAATATTAAAAAATAACTTCTTGTTGTTTCGACCAAATTAAGGACCTTCAGGTCAAAGCATCAAGAAGCTTTTTCTATTTTAGGCAGTTTTTTACCACAAATTGATTTGGGTATAAAGTAATTTTTCTGCTTTTTAGGAGTAACATATCAATCCAGTATATATGAAAATTGTTCAGAAGCTGAGTGGGATGAGGTAATGCATGAAGTACCTTACCTTGCCAAATGACATCACAAGTTGTTGATGTAGATTTATTGCTTCTTAATTTTGTTTTCCAGGAATATGAATGGCCCCTTGCTAGTCCTTTGGACCCAAGTGAATTTATCGAGGTTGAAGTATTTAACTTCAACAAAATCTTTAATAACAGGTAATGTATAAATTCCTATAAAAATGTTTTTAATTCCATATTATTTTATATTGTGTTCATATTTATGTTTCATACCTTTGTTCCAGATTGGTTGGTGTGTTTCGCATGGTGTTGCAAAAATTGATACAGGATGGCAGTTTGGAAATACAAGAAAGCTTAGTTGACTCCAATAACACTGTTTTGAAGGTAGAGTGAAAGCACTTATGTGCTTAATAAGTACTTGCACTGAACAAGCGATAATACATTAGCAATAAACAATTTGTGTTTACAAAGAACTATATGGTGTTTTCAGGCTCAAGTAATATTAGAACTCCAGTACCACCCACCAGATGGTAATGCAGACACAGGGTGGGACAGTGGAATACTACCAGCACCTGTACCTATATCTGGGGAACCCATTGAACAACCATATCAGCCATTGATCATAGATCATGCTGATGGGACTATGTCTGAAAGAAGCTTTAGCACAACAAGAGGGGGATCCATGACTGATGCAGAGCGTAGACAGTCACACATGTACATGGAGATGTCAAACCGTCCAGCTGGTCGACCCCCAAGCATGCCCAACATACCAATGCATTTCAAAAATGGTGGTATCACCCAGGATGCTGACTCCAGGTGAGCTAAAAATTACTCCAGTTACAGTGCAGTTGCAGCCAGTGGCAGATTCGGGATAAGTCAAAATAAATTACTACAGCTCCAATTTACAATCATATTGGTAGATTTTTATATAAAAAAGAAATTCTAGAAATAAAAAACCCAATAGCGTTGTTATTATAAAGGTATTTTGACGTTGAAATTTAGCCATGTAACTCATTCTGACTTACCCTGAATCCACCAATGCCAATGGTTGCATAGGAATTGTTATTATTCATAACGTAAATGTTGTCCGTTTGCAATTAAAAATTGTTAGAAAGAAGGCAGGAACAATTTACGTTAGCGAGATGTGGCTTATATTAAAGATAAACACGTCCCAGGACTCGATTGGGACTCGAGTCGTACGTCCATGTTTAACATTATTATAAGCTACAATTCACCGATTTCAAATATTCTTGCTTTCTTTATAACGATTTTCATTACAAATTGGCAATGTTTACTTTATAATAACAATTGTTATAATATTAGAAGAAGAGTTCACAACATTTAATCGGCCGCCTATGATTGTTGAAGCAGCAACTGACAAAAGATATTTATGTATGTCTTATTGAAAATAGTGTACAGAGTACTACAGTGAACAAAAATATATTTGAAAAGAAATTTTAAAATAAATACAGTACATAATCCAGTTATAATAAGAATAATGTTTAAAAGAGGAAAAAAAAGCGAAAGCTAACAAAAAAAGCTTTAAATAATAACCAAAATATACTGACCTTTTCATAGATATGAATTTCAAAGGATATGTTTTCGACTTTCTTGCGCTTTTCATCGGTATTTTTTCCTCGATTCTTTCAATGATTATGGTTTGAAGGAGTGAATTTAATCGTTCAAATTCTCGTTACCACTTTATACTGCATTGCCGTATCGTTTGTTTTGTATTAAGTGAACAAAACCAGCACAAAAAGTCAGTTGAAACGGTTAAATACGAACGGCCGAAAAGCCCAAACACAGCCCAAACGTCCATCGCCATGTGACTAAAGAGCGCGAACACTGAGCTCTATATAAGACGAAACACTGAAACTGAAACAAACTTACCAGGTTCCAGGGCATGCTGGGCATGCTCGGAAACCAAACACTGTTTGAAATGAAGCCTAAGTTTACCAAAAGAGGCCAAGCTACAACTTTTTTTCGGAATACTTCAAAGTCAAGCCGAATTAATATTTTTTAGAAAACGTCAAAATGATTGTAGTTTTTGGAACAGAAATTTTCAGTAACATTTGACTATAGCCAATATTGTCTCGAGAAATAATGAAAGTGTAAACATATCTTTAAAAAGCACTTACTACGTTATAACTTGTCGACAAGCGGTGTTGGCAAAGGTGTGCGAATGTTTCTGAGAATCTGAGGCATGACCAGTAGAGTTCGTATCGATTTTTTGACATGACGCGTAAACCTAGCGTTAACGGCCGAGTAATGTAAAGTGTTGTCCGTCTTTATATAGCAATTTAGGGAGCAGAAAGGAGTCGCTACCAAGCATTAATCAAAACTTGAGCGTCGGTAACACGGAAATTTCTGTCGTGGGACCGTTTGATAAAATGTGGAAGCAAGAAGCTGGAAGTCGTCGAGAATCCTTCAATGTTAGCGAAGTCAAAGGGTAAGAAGTGTCCGTATACATGTAGTCATGCGAATATAAAGTTATCAAAGAGAGTTGGTATATAGGGCCCTGCGCGAGGTATACAAACCATTATACAGGTTATTATAACCCTACAATGAAGGATAAATTCGCAGATAAATTTACTGAAGAGAAATGTAAACTGGGTATGTTAATATTTCAAAGTGTGGAAACGAAAATCTTTACTTTTTGATTTGGAAGATACTAGGCTAGGAAACTATAGAGAAGATTTTTCAGGAGCTTGAGGTCTGCGTTGTCATTGCGCCATGCTCCAGTATATATAAATTGTATACCGCATATATCGTACTTAAGCTCAAAGAATACCAGATAACAGTTTAGTAATCTTTCCCTTTAACATTCTCATCTTATATTTAGTCACAGTCATCCTCGAGTGAGGGAGAGAAAGAAGGAGTCTGTGAAAGAACAGGATTATCAGGTTCAAGTGCGCGTGTTGGAGTGCCGTCAGCTTGCTGGAACACAACTGGATCCGGTGTGCACGGTGACCGTGGGAAACCAGAAAAAACACACTCCTGTGAAAGAACAGACAAATTGCCCATATTGGGATGAGGTACGTACCCTGACGAGTAATTCCCGGCACATTCATGTAACACTTAGTTAGCATTACATATATTAAAACCGTTTGTATGCGAGCTAATTCTGAGCTAATTCTTTGTCTTTCTAGTTCTTCGTGTTTGATTTTAAAATGCCATCGTCCGTATTGTTTGACAAGATTATCAACCTACAGGTATAGTACACCGTAGTTAATAATAGCCGCGTTTTTAAAATATTTAAATAGATAAGTGGCAACGAAAAAAAAGGATACCTTTATTCTACATACGCAAGCTTAAATCCCGATTGAGACAACGGATTTTCGTTAGTTTTTGTCACTGTCGGATTGATTTGTATTTGAAGTATGTGGGTTGTGTTATGCAGTGTTAACGCACCATTTAAATTGTATATTTAGGTCTTTACAGGACGAAATCTTGTGTCTCAAGGATCGTTGATCGGATCATTCAAGGTACTACACATTCAAATTTCTTTTTTAACCATTTCTTGGCCATTTTTTATACTCAAAAGGCTAAAAGCATGTAATATTAGCATGCAATGAGAGGTCGTGAAGTGGAAGAAATGCTTTGTTGAACGTCGCATGCCAGATTCATCGGGAAGGTATTTTCTCCGCATGCAAAATTCAATAGTTTTCTGTCCGTTTTTAGTTGGATGTGGGAACAGTCTACGCGCAGGTGGATCATAGATTTTGTCGTCGTTGGGCCGTGTTGACAGACCCCGAGGAAACTCTGGGCGCATCCGGGGCTGGAGTGAAGGTACTGCACCATAACTAATATAATTAACTGATCTATTATAAAACGAGGGATATGCTGGATGTGAATGGATCATTCTCTCTCATTAAATTGAAACAAATTAATAAAATGTATGTAAACAACGTAGGATCATCTCATACGGAAAGACTGTGATGCTAAGAATGTTATGTCATTTTTATAGGGTTATCTTAAAGTTGATATAACAGTACTTGGTAAAGGCGATCCTATCAAGGTAATCCCAGTCCACAGATGCCTCATATACGAAGGTGTAGAAAATCTTTGGATGTATATCTTAGAATTCTCCGCGAGTTTAAACTTCCGTCGTTCCTGTTTTTTAGGAAGCGCCTGCGATTAAGGATAATTGATGAGATATTGAAGGGTTAGTTTTCTTTCTTTCAAAGAAAATACCAACAGAGTAGTTTTATGAAAGAATAATTTTACTCTTTACTGTCTTCACACGCCACAGAGCAACTGTGCTTTTTAAACGTATCACTATATCACCCTCACTATAAACGGAAACTGCCTTTATTTAGAAACTTGTTGCTGCCTGAAGGCGTTCCTGCTGAAAGACCCAAAGCTCAAATTGTTGTCAAGATCTACAGGGCGGAAGGATTACCAAAAAGTATGACTACTCTTTGTATTATGAATCAGTCGCAGATAAACATTCTTAGATCACTGTATATAGTCAGTCAAAGGTTTTTTACAGTTGCACTGTTCGGTTACACTTGCCAACTGTTTCCCTCTAAAGCTTGATCCGCTATATTCCTGTTTTCATTTATAGTGAATTCGGGCTTGATGGCGAACGTTAAGAAAGCTTTCACAGGCGAGGTAGGTTGGACAGGATTATATCGAGTATAGGCGTACGAGGTAAGGTTTGAGAGGGACCCCCAGACTGAGCAGAATTTGTGATAAGTAAGGTAATTAGTACTAAAAATTTCGGTATTTTTTGCTGAGATAATTTTAGGCCTGTACGCATATGAGGGGTGATGTTATTGTATGATTGACTCGCTCACTCGCCTGTTAGTTGAGATTTAAAAAAATTTCCCCTATTTATATCCGTTAAGCTTTAAACGCCTGCCCCACCATCCGTATTGATCAGTATAAATTTGTTTCATTTCTGACAATTCGATAATCGTCTTCTGTGTCAACCACATTAACTTTTCATTTTATATAAACAAACACCTCATCATATGACACAATGATTCAATTTCCCATCGACTATATGTATATAACCGTAACTAAATTTAAACAACTAATATTTCTAAATTTTAAAATTATTATAATCATAACCGCCATCATTTAAGCGCTAATCTAAATATTTTGTTTTATGCTCCGTTGAATTGAAATCGGGATGTCTTTAAACAATAGATGGTAATGTGTAACTAAAATTTAAATTATCGTATTAAAAAGCCAATATCTAAACGTTATCGATTAAATGCAGTTTAAACTTAAAAAAATTAAATAAATATATAAAATAAATTAAAATAAACATAAAAAGTATGCACTAAAAAGATATATTATAACTGTTATATTATAAACTGTTAAAATTATTAACTTTACCTAATTATTCTTTATATTTAACGGTCCAATTTAATTCTCACCATGCACGTGATGTGCTTTCCGTGGTCATTTGTATCTTCACACAGAAACAGATGAGAAAATACAGCACTCTGCACTTGCATCGTTTCTATTATTCTAAATAATCGAAACAACGTAATGTTTTTTATGAATGTAGGTGCGAGATCTGGCCGACCCATACGTTGAAGTTTCTTTTGCTGGTCACAAAGTGAGTTGGATACACGTTTGTGTTGTTTTATTAAAATATGCTTTTTTCCATCCAGGAAACAGGAAACTTAGGCACTACTTCGTAAAATATAACCTGGTGATTTTGTCAAACTTTGCAATTTACCTCGATGATATTTTGATTTAGCAAAGGACGTCGGTGAAGAAGCACACATATGAGCCGGCCTGGAACGAACAAGTTGTGTTTGCAGAATTGGTGAGTTGCCATAAATTTGGCTTCGATTGGATGTCTTAATTGGTTACAATAGTAGAATTTAAAATATTTTGCGTTTTTTTTGTTTAGTTTCCACCTCTTTGTCGACGGATAAGAGTTCAACTAAAAGACAGGTAAAGTGTGTAGAATATAGAAAGTAATCAATACAGTCATGAATTGATCGTGGTTTAAAAGGTCATTCACACTAAATCTACCTTTGTGACTGAACAAGACCATCAGGCATCAGCTTCCTGTTGAAATCTCTCCCAAATGCATCCGCAATTTATGCTAATATCTTATAGTGATTCAGTGTCCGATGAGGTAATCGGAACACACTTCATCGATCTTTCTGCCATATCAAATGATGGTGCAAACGGTAAGCTTTGCTCAACCTGTTATTTATTCAACCTCAACGAATGTCATATTACGTATATCCCTTACGGTACTGCACAGTAAAAGCCCCACGAAATTTGGGACACGAGAGAAGTTGAAACGCCCAAAATACAATATCAAATGCACGAAAGACAATTTCAAACACATTCTGTGCAGTACTGTACTTACCATACAAATGTTCAGTATAAAACAACGCCAGTTGCCATGAAAACTTGTACGGGAGAATTACTCACCATCACAAAAATTTTTTAACCATTCATCACAAAACCCTACAAATAAAGTGTGAAACACGTTAAATTGACGATAACTCGATCGAAATCATTAAAATTACCTTGTTTGAAACGAGACCACTGATACATCTCTTTAAAACAGTAACATTTCAAACATTAACAATATTCAATAACTATTACTAACGTGAATTCGTGAAACTAAACAAACGTAAAGATTTTGATATCAACAAAAACTAACTTGCACCCAATCGTTATTCATAAACTTGCACATGACTATAACTTCAAGATAAACGTTACTTACTGTAACTTACATGATGCGACACTGGTCAAGACAACGTTATTTTGTGTCGTAATTGTCAACCAAGGTTAAACCACGTGAATCATTTCAACTCGAAACTATTAACTATGTTGATGTTGCTATAAAAATCAGACGTTGATGTGTACTCAATTCACAGGGAACCATAGGTTTCCACTTACGACTGCTGTTTGTTTCAACAACGATCTCTGCTAAACCTCTAACGATGCTCAATAGCCTGATCTGTTCTTGTTGCGTGTCAACTTTCTCCGTCTTTCACTCCATTTCTTTATTCTTTATAAATCGTTTTCTTTACTTGGTTTTTTTCATAAAAATCCATCTCCTTTGCAACTCCCCACTTCATTATTCGTTTATATACAGAACTTTGGATCGAAGATATTGATTTTTCTCTCTCTGAATATGGCCATACATTTTGTCATGAGGGTTCTTGATCCGAGACTGAATCGCAGAATCGAATCTAGATCGAAACAACTTTCGAAGATCTTCCATCATGCATACATGCATGGGCTTGCATAGAATCTGGATGCAAATGTTTCAGAGATCACTACTTTCTTCTTTAGTCTTCTCGGTCTCAAAATCCTTAATGAACCCTTGCTTCTTTGCCAGGAAGAATTTTATTCCAGGTTTCGTCTTCTTCCTAACACATAATTGCCTGCACCTTTGCACCATAATATTGTACAGATAGATATATAGGGCTATTGTAATCCGCACTGTTATTTTGCACATTTCAGCACTGTCAATAATTTGCACCATTAACCAAACTAGGACTATCAGGATGTATCAACGGAGGGGTTTATAAGTGTTTTCGTAACTTATAATAGGCCAGATGAAGCTAATTGCTTCTTTCAATACGCCTATCAATCTATCACTGAATGCTTTAATTTATTTTTGCTTCGTAGTTTATATCTGGGAGTTTAGGATGTATATATTTATATATGTATTGCGGATATTTTCTCGAGTAGGATGGAATGGCGACCTTTATCGTACTGGGTCTACAGCAAAATCAAACAAGAAGAGGAAGGGTTTGTAATTTGCACCTTGCACTTATATTGTGAGAGATATTAATTTACGTACATTCTCTTTTAACCATCATTTTCTTAATGCACTTACTCTAAGATATGCGACATTCAGTTTCTCTGTTCTTTCTCCGGATTGGTACATTTAACATCTTTGCTGGAAACTTTTACCTTGATCAAACGATAATACCTAGTTAACGCTCGTTAAAATAGCCTATATCTCTTAACTCATAATCATAAATGCACATAAGACCGCTGGTGGATAGAAAGGCCTGGGTCAACCGCAGCCAGATTATTTACCATAATATAACTTAATATTTTTTTGTAAGAGCATGCATTTTAACCGATGCCAAAGATTCTAAGTCGCATGCGTATACAACAGTCGAGGTTGCACTGTTAAAATATATTAACATAAGTATTTAAATTACTAATCACCTCAACTTTAAAATAGAAGTTTTCTTTGACATTTCTTAAATCACCGTCTTAAAGCAATAACCTTCATCTCATTGGTAACTTTGGCTTAGCAAATTAACCATCAAACACTCTGATGCATTCGCAAACACCTTCGTTGGATTTTGATTGCACACTCCGTTTGTTGTTTTATATTTTTGTTCTGTGTACTGATTGTGATTTTCTATTTTCTCTTATTTCTGCTCACGCAACATTACTGGATACTGTGTTATATACATCACGTGTACATCACATGCATAACTTACAGCTGATCGCTCATCATCAGCTGATGTTGGTAATTATCATGTATACTATATATTTGTATTATGACTAACTATATGTTAACTAACGTACTGTCACTAACGTTGGCAAGAAAAGCAAAACAATTGTTAAAGTAATCATCACCATCATAACAATCGTCATTTAACGATCTCCTATAACCATCATCGATCACAATCGTGATCATCCGCAAATCGTCAGTACCATTATCATCACCATTATCCCGTCCGAAGTCGATTAGAAACTGTGAATTTGTGCTAGCCAGGATTTCAGGTGGTGAAGACTTTAATTTATATTTGATTTTGCCAGATTTATTTAGATACACATTGAATTGTAAATTTCTGAAATTGGGAGATTATTTTAGTGCATGAGAATTAAGGATCAACGTTCGCTTTTTCACAACACTCCGCTAATCGACTTCGGCCATGCAATCGTAGTGTAGATGACAATATTATTCATGTTTATGCTTGATTTAATGCTCTGTTGGTTACTGATGCTCCTTGGCAATGTGTGGGTATGAAATATGAGCAGTTTTCCGTTTTGCCTACGAAACCGGTAAATATTTAATCTTTTAATCATTATAAAGCTAAACGATAAATCTATAGCTAACTATAATAATATAAAAATATATGATTAAATAGTTATATATGAGATAAAGTAACTAAATAGTTAATAATCAACTACATTAGTCTATAGACTATATAGAGTCTATTAGTCTATAGACTATATATAGAAAAAACTTAAAATAAAATAACATAAAATGAAATAACATTAAATTGGGATTAGTATAGTATATATACTAACTTATCAAAAAACAACATCAGTTAAGATTAAATTAGAAGTCTGTTTACAGCTAAATTTGAAAACAATAATATTTTTATAATAACAAAAATTTTACAACAGTGTAGTGATAAAAAACTCAACTATATAGGAATTATAAATTTTATCTTAATCAATCATATATATATTCTAGTACCTAAAACGCCTTTTCGGCGTTGTTAAACGATGCATGATTAGTACAAATTAAAATATACCCTAATTAAAAACTTTAAAGAACATAAATTAAAGTATTCAATGAAATTGAACCAAAGGCAAATTCAATTGGAAAACTACCTCGTGGAAATCTTCATACAGAGATCTCTATTTCATCATCACCATTTCGTTCGGAAGCCAGATATACCCTCCCATATTTGTGACCATGTATTTCTCATACGCGATAATATCGTTGTTTAGGTTTTATGCCCACGTTCGGCCCTTGCTGGGTGAATCTTTACGGCTCGACAAGAGATTACTCTCTCTTCGATGAACATAACGATTTGAACAACGGCTTGGTAAGTGATGCATTTTCTTATGCTACACAGAAGAAAGGTGATGGCATGCCGAAATTATGTATTGAACGTTTCTCATATCGAAAATACGTGCTGTTGTATTTATCCAGGGTGAAGGCGTCTCCTACCGAGGTCGCCTTCTTATGGCCGTCCAAGCGGAAACTGGTGAATCCGCGTCGGACTCGGGAATAAAACAAGTTGAGGTGGAAGCTGCCGCACCCATCTCAGAGGTTAGCATACAAAGAATCACGATTCTATTATCTACATGCATGCAGCCATGATAATTACTGTAAATAACTTATCATCTTGCGTGATAAGTTATTATCTTCTCTTTCGCTGCATATCGTACGAGGCTATAAATCTTCTCTACTTGCATCTATATATATATAGGTTACCGTATTCATTTCGGCTGTTCTGATCTTATGCGAATTGTATGCATTTATAGACTGCCGCAGGAAAAGAGGAACAATTTCAATTGTTCGCTTGCCTCTACGAGGCCTCGATGATTGATCGTAAAGTTGGCGACAAAAACATTCAATTTGAGATGACGATTGGTGAGTCTGAAAACCATGCAGGAATGATGCCTTGCCTTTGTATATAGGAAGAGCTGTGCAAAGACGTGCTTTAAAATCGCTGTATCGTCACCTATGTTTTGACATTTATATTTACCGTTTTCATCTCAGGTAACAACGGTAATCAGTTGGACAGAACGGATGAGAAGGTTGCCAAAGAATTGGAAGAAAATCCATTTCTTAATTCCCTCACGCCTCCCGTGCGTCCTGTCACGAACAATCGCCAATACTATCACATTCCCTGGGACGATTTCAAACCCTGTCTTCATATCAAATTTCCATGGCAGGACCACAGACGTCGCTTGTACAATGCTAACATCATCTACAAAATTTGTGAACGATTTGTAAGTATCGCATGCAACACTCAGAAGCAGGATTTCCTGACTGACGTAGTAATGTGCACGTAATCACATGTGAATTTTATGACTATAGGAAGATGGCTTGGTTGACATCTTGGAAAGAGTTAAAATGGATCTTCCTGATACCTACAAATGGCTGAACAGGGTTCTTGGAGAACTTGTAAATGGCTGCACGTAAGTTGAGACTAATATTTTAAGCGATGCTGGCTAGAGTAATGGCGCAGTCGTATAGATTTCATGTACTTGAGTCAGTCAAGATATGTGTCGTTTTGTTGTATGTAGAAATTACCTCAACTTGATGAAGTCAGTCCCTGCAGCTGCTCACATTGGACGAACGAAGCTCGATCAAGAGAGATTAAAACTCTGCAACTATGAAATTGTAAGTTCGAATGCATAACAAGTCGTAACAGAAAATTTACACGCTTTTACAGAGCTTTATAGCACTGTCTATAATTACGAGGTCTGTCTATGATTATGACTGCGAGGCAACCACAGAAAGTTAGGGGACTATACCACAAGCCTTTCTTTGCCCGCGAAACTTTTTGTTAAGTACTTGCCGAGTGCCTTGTCACCAGAAGAGCTAGAGCGATGGCAATGGTATAGATTATCGTTTCGTCCTCTTAAGATACAAAAGAATATTTATGATGATAACGTCCTTTGCAGGAAGCAGTCATGCAGGCGGCATCTGATCTGAAATTAATTTGCAACGACGACGTGCATGCAAAAGAACATATGAAGACCGCGAACGGATTACTCCAAAGATTGCTTAATATTGCAACGGAGGTAAATAGGGATCGATGCATGCACGTACGGCTTTTATTCTAAGACCGTACACCCACTCCCATGCACGAAGTCATTGACACAGAGATTCCTATTGAATAAGAGCGTTTCTCAATTCCCCAGCCCAGTGGGAATAACCTCGTGGAATAGTTACTAATGTGATGGGAATTAACCGCTCATGAGTTCTAGTGTGAGTTTTTAGAATACAGATGTGGTGCCGATGATTATTGTTGCGAAGTAAACCTTATTAACTGTTAAATAAAAACAGTTGTCGTTTCAAAATTTTGAAGATCGATACGAAATAGATATGAAATAGAATCCATTGTCCATACGAAACGCTAAATCATCACAAAAAATTGATCCTTTACACATTTGACATTACTCTATATTTTCAGCCCCAGGACAGTCTTCCCGATATCTTCGTCTGGATGTTGTGTGGTAACAAACGCGTGGCGTACACGCGGATACCAGCGCAACACGTGTTGTACTCGCTCGTGGAAGAAGAGCGCGGGAAGGACTCGGGACGAATGCAAACACTTTTCCTCAGGGTGAGTTTTTGAAAAGAGACACAGTGATATGTTAGAGAAAGCTTCTTTCCGACATTATTTTTATTCGTGATTAGTGTAGAAGAGGTTGGTGACGTTGAATCATCCCCTAAACGTGTTACTTATTCTTTTTTTTAGTTACCAGGCAAGCGCGGTGAGGGTCCCAAGGGTTGGGCGATCCAATCAAAACTGAACATCATGATTTGGTTAGGACTGCATAAACACAAGAAAGACTATCTAAAAGATGCCCCGAAAGGTTATGACATGGTAAAGTGGCGATTTCCTTTACGTTATAGGTTCAGCCTTTAAATATTTTCAATATATTATCGGCCATCTGTCAGGCAACTGGGGGCGGACTTCCGGGTACGCAGGCTTAATCAGCAATGGAGCACGTAATCCCCTACCCTTGCTCTGTAACTGACCAAAATTTTTTTTTAATTTCCAGCCACGAAATGCTCACAAACTCATGGCTCCACCTCCAAATGACCTGGTTTACAAAGGTTAGTCGGTTGAATTTGTTCATAGATTAATTAACGTTTTATCACCTCGCCTATGCACGAAACCAGTATTTATCTTACTCACACCACTTCTAAAGTTCAAGGGCATTTGAAAAACCCTTCAAATACAAGTGCAAAGTCTTGAAATTCCACTTAAAACATCTATTTTGCTTCTTGAGAACTCCTTAATTAATGCCAAGCATTAAGATGGCTTGAACATGTTTTTCACTTGAATTGTATTTTTTCTTTTCTCAGTGAAACAGAAGTTTGTGCTGAGGTCTCATTTGTATCAGGCTCGAAGTTTAATTGGCAGTGACGCTTCAGGTTTATCAGGTAAAGCAAAGAGATAACTGTCAGTTGTTTGTCTATGAATCTAAAACGTATTCTTTGCCAGCGACGTTTAATATTTACTCTTTAAATGGGTTAAAAGAAGTTAGTGATTTCTTCCAAACTTTGAGATCATTATAAACCCTGGCATGCTCCAACGTTTTTAAGAAATCCTTTTATCTTTCTTACTAGATGCATTTGCCAAAGTCATTTTCACCCATTTCATTGCCGAGACTCGAGTAATCTGGGAGACTAGAAGCCCGACGTGGGACCAGACCATAATCTTTGAGGATATTTTCCTCTGGGGAGATGTCAACGAGATTGCCGTGAACCCACCGACGATCGTGGTCGAGATTTTTGATAAAGACATCGGAGTATGTATCGTTGGATCGTTTTTATTTTTACATTAAACAACATGTACAAATTAACTAAAATTGAACCCTGCAATTTTACTCATTCTAAGATGTTCTTCAAGCAGTTATGTTAGGATCATTTCCCACGAAAGTGAAATTATATCGAACAATTGAAATTGTCGTTTCTCATTTCTACGATCAATTTTTCCTTTAGGGCGATTCAGAGTTCATCGGTCGCGCTCTAGCTCGACCTATTGTGAAAATGGCGTGTGAACCTTACGAGAAACCTTTCTTTCCACCCGCCTTGGAATGGTTCCAGATATTCCGCGGTGAAGAGAAGGCCGGTGAACTCCTGGCGGCCTTTGAACTTCTTCAGGTTTGTTGACTAGACGTTTCTTCGCTGTTCAATTATTATCAATGTTATCGTTTCTCTTTTGTGGATGATAACTTTTGTTCCACTGGATATGACAAACATATTTTCATTTTGTATCACGGTCTGGTTTTCGTAGGTCACCGACGGTGCAACACACATGCCCCCAGAGGTTGAACCGGTCAATACTTCCGATGGTCCGATATGTCCGGTACCTGAAGGAATTCGACCAGTGATGAAGAAACACAAAATTGAGGTGTGACACCCGCATTTATTACTGCATATGTTAATTCCTAGTATGTTCAATTGTTTCAGCGCCTTTTTCTGTAAAAACCATCACCAACTATTTATAAACAGAAATTAAAACTGTGTAATCTTTTCAATCAATCATCTCCACTTCCGTGGCAAGGGTTCCATTCACTTTAATTTAGCTATCTTTCCATCGTCCTGAAATGTGTACAATCCAATTGACCATCATTAATTGTCGTATGTCACTAAACTTTTTTATATTCCCAGGTGCTGTTCTGGGGTGTTCGTGAAATGAAACGTTTGAATCTTCAAACTGTTGATCGTCCTCAAGTGGATATCGAGTGTGCTGGTCGTGTTATCCAATCAACGGTCATCGCGAACGCTCGACGTAATCCGAACTTCCTAAATCCTGTTGACTTCTTTGACGTGGTAAGTAACGCCTTTCAGCTGACACTGAAATGTGTGTTCACATTGCGCGTTTTCATTTATCCAATCTTTGAACAACTCGTTTGAGGCAATTTTGTTGCATCTTCATAAATGACATCTTGATAATTTTCTCACGAATGTTTGTATAATTGCAGGAGCTGCCTGAAAATGAACGGTACTGTCCTCCGCTGACCGTACGCGTTCGCGATTGCCGGACATTTGGCCGGTTCTCATTGGTCGGCACTCATGTGCTGAACTCATTACATCGCTATCGATATCCCAAGGAAGGAGATCTCATTGAAAGAGCATCGATCAAAGACGTCACAGGTAATGTATGCTTTATTCCCAATTTGTCGAACAACTTGGTGCAAGATTCTTCACTCAATAGACTCGTAACAAATTAATGGCCAATCAACGGAGTTATGCATTTGCACTACAGTTAATAAACATCTTAGTAGAACTTTCTTCTACCAAAGAGTAGAATAACTCAATCTTTGCTTGGTATTCAGTGAAGTCTAATGAATGTGTGTACTTTTCTCTTCAATCTAGAAGAGCCTCAAACAGACCCGAACGCTCCAGCGCAGACCGGAGATGTCGTGGTGAATATCGATGATGCAGCTATCGGCGAGGACGCTCCTGAGGAACCCGCAGCTGCTCAGGTACGTCCGAGTTCTTGGTAGATCAAATATTTGATGTTTCATCCTTTTCTTACAGATCATATTCTAGAAAAGCGACATTTGGAGCCGTGTTTGCGCGGTTGTACTGCACGAGCTTTGTCAAAGGACTGCTAAGCATGTTGTATAAACTTTGACACTGATTTATGGTTGTACTCTCTGTGTAGGAACCAGCGGATAAGGGCAAGAAAAAAGGAGAAAAAGAAGAGGAAGATGATGATAGCGAGGATACTCTGGACTGGTGGTCAAGATATTATGAAACTATGAAGTTTATCGATGCTGAAGCGGAAGATAAGAAAAAGGTAATAAAGTATCATTTAATGAAGCTCCGTGTATAGTTTAAAACCAAAACTTGTAAAAATCGAAACTTGTAAAAAGCTCACGATTTTGTGTCCATCCAGGAGGAGAAACGGAAGAAAGAGAAGAAGGAACAAGAGAAAGAAGGGAAGGATGATAAGAAAGATAAGAAAGATAAAAAGAAAGAAAAGAATGTTCAACCTGAAGTCTCAAAGAGACCGGAACGAAAGAAGAATATTCCTTTGATTAAGGTAGTATTTTTCGTATCTTATATCCTCTGCATTTTAGAACTCCATTGTTTAACCGTGGTCTTTCTGATCGCTTTTTATCACACATCGGTACAATTTCAATCTTTTGTCTTCCTCTTTTGTTTGATGTTTCCCCAACTAGGATCTTATGTCTTCACAATTTCTTCAACTCTCTTCTGCATGTTCATGCCATCCTAGTTTTTTCTTAACCGCTCTGTAAAATCCTCATCGAATTTTTCTCAGTATGTATGTATATGTATTCTTGTCTGACATTAGCCTTGTTTTTCAGATTTATCGCACAGAGTTGGAAAATGTTGTGGAATTCAACAACTTTAACGATTGGCTTCATTCCTTCTCGTTATATCGAGGCAAGAAAACCAGCGAGGAGGATGATGATGAACACAGAGTCGTTGGAAAGTTCAAGGTATTTTTGCTTTCAAATAACAACTCCCTCGAGTCCTAACCAAAATTTGGTCCTGAGTTTGCAAGTTGTATGAAGCCTTCTCTGTTCATCTTTGTAGTATAAAAAATCATAATATGTTAATACATTTGCCTTAGGGATCGCTGAAAGTATGGCAGTATCCATTACCTGAGAATATTGAGACTGATCCTGTTATTGGTACTTTCCGCAAGTTACCCAGCAACGAACCAGTCAATGTCTTGGTTCGTGTTTACGTCGTAAAGGTATATCGTGCAAATTTGATGTTTGTACTACTTTCTATTTTTGGTTGGGTTTAGTGATCAAAAGTTTAATCGGACTAGTGGTTTCCGTACCATTCCCAGCTATATTCGGTATGGTTGTGTAGGGTAGAATACTGATGGACTGGTACGCTGATGGTATGTGGTGGTAATATGGTTTGGTGGGGCAATATGGGTTTTGATGGCTGGTATTTGTGTGGCATGGTACTATACAATAATATGGTGTTGGGTGAATGGTATCGTATCATGTGCTTTTGTATGAAATCGGATTTTGATATGGTGCAGTGTATTATTAAATTCTTGAATTTGATTTGAGACTTTGCCGTCATGGATTGGTGGATTAACAATGAGATTAATAAGATTGAGATTAATAACAATGTGATCTAATCCTTAATTCAGACACTCTTTGGAGTAATGGAGAAAAGTTAACGGATTGATATATTTAACAGATTTTAATCAAAATCATATAAATTTTTGTTTACTGATTTTGAAATAAGCCAAGAAATAAAAAATAACTTCTAGACCAAATCCAAACGTTATTTTATCACCCGAAAAATTTTGGGTGTTTCTCTCTGTTTTGGAAATAAAAATTTCAATTTAAAAGTATTAAACTATTTTCCACGATTATAGAACAAACTTTTTTATAGAACAACTCTTTTAATTTTATACGACGAATGTCTTAAAGCACTAAGTACTTCACTCAGTTAGCTTGCTTGGATACTTCGTAAACACAATATGCCATGCATGGGTATTTAATATTCTCAAACATTTCAAAATGTGTTATGTTAATTGTAAAATCACATTACGTCATACCCAAACGTTTTAACACGTGTTCTAAAATGATGGCTTCGTGAATTGTAAAAAATACGTCATATTGGTTACTTAAAACTTCAATATTTAACAAATGATGTTTGTCGCATCGTAAATTTTATACATCGGCATAACGTATAGCGTAATATTAACACTTTGTCTAATAATAAAAATCTAAACGAAGTTTTAAACAATTAAACATTATCTTTCAGGCATTAAACCTCCATCCGTCTGATCCGAACGGCAAGGTAGGTTCCATTCCCCAATAAACTCCTATTTGTTCATGCGCATTCGCTGTTATTCTAGGCGTATGATCTACACCCAAGCGATCCACTCGGGAAGGTATGCAAGCTAACGACGCATGGGAAGTGTTATCGATCTAAAAAACCTATAGTCACGGGCAGAAAATTTGGACAGTTGTACATTTTGCTTAATATCAATCTTTTGATCTGAAGCTATTTTAGATTCTGCCACCGCTGCTATAGTTGGTTTTTTAAGTATTCTTTGCTAGACGAATGGTATACTGTTTCTAACATAAAGGACCATGCAATTACATGTTCTTCCATTTCATTTTAAAACACTAGTACTGTTGTTTTTGCAATGTTTTTTTTCTAATCAGTGATTTTCATTGTTCTAGGCTGATCCATATCCTGTGGTAACTCTGGGAAAACAAAAGGTGAAGGATCGTGATAATTACATCTCAAAACAGTTGAATCCAATTTTTGGAAGGTGAGAGACTAGACATTTACGAAAATAAAATAGGGACAAATTGACAAGGATTAAGAATCTGAAACAATATTATTATGTATTTACATATTCACTGTCCGATAAAAGTAATTTACCTGAAAAAGGAGGCTTTAAGAAGAACCTCTCTTGCCTTGAGGTGCCGTTAACACAATCGTTTAGGGTTAGTGTAGTGACTGTGTAACTGTACTGTTTCATGTCACTTCTCAGAGCAAATCTATATATTGTTTTCCCAGTGTTCTGGCCCGAGAATTCCTATGCTATGTCACGATGTTAAGGGCAAACCAGAACGTATAATGTGTTTTGTTTGACCTTTGACTTTTTCCAACCATTCAATGATTCAATTATATTCTGTATTCTGTTTAGAACATTCGAGTTCGAGGCTCTGATTCCCATGGACTCGATTCTTACCGTTGGTGTGTATGACTGGGATCTAGTCGGCAGCGATGATTTGATTGGAGAAACGAAGATCGATTTGGAAAACCGCTTCTACAGCAAACACAGAGCCACATGTGGATTACAAGAACAGTTTTCAACGTATGTGTCTTTTAGTTACAAAATAATGATTATTACTTTTTGTGATGGTATCAGTATTAGGAATTCGGCTTGATATGAGGCAAAGAAAATATTCTCCGGTCGGGTTAGCGTCACTGTAGCTAGGGAGGGGGGCTTTCGGAAATATCGAAAATTGTCCATTGAGAAAAAACGGTCCGCATTGTTTCAGGCCAGACACGTGCATAGCTTTAGTCGTTAAAATACTATCCATGCACTGAATTGATCGAGATCTGCCATGATTTATTTAAACTATTCCATATCATGGTAGATTCGGCTTCAACAAATGGCGTGATCCGCAGCGACCTACTCATATTTTGGCCAAACTTTGTAAAGACGAAGGCTTAGACGGACCTCATTACAACAATGGCAAATGTCAAGTTGACGGAATCACGTTCCGAGCTCCTGGACAGATCCAAGATGAATCCGGTAGGAAAAGACAAATACAGTATCAAAATAACAATGTAGCATACCTTCCCTTCCACTAAACATAAGCATTAGATTCAAAGCTTCTAACTTGAATATGTGGAAGACGCTTTATTTAAAGCGGTGGAAATTTTCTTCCGCTTTTTGATTGAGCCAAAACTTCAACCCTGCTTCAACCCTTCCCTATCTACCGTCCAAGGCCTGTTGCCAACGTAACAAGGAAAAAGAAAGGTCTTTCGTGTTTTATTGACATGTATTGATGTGTAGAAACATTTTGTAGGTAACTGGAAGCAATCGGACGAACCATCAGCGCTGATGGTTTTACGAAACATGCACAAAGTAATGAAAGAACATCATCTTGTTCCTGAGCATGTTGAAACGAGATCTCTATATTGCCCCGATAAACCTGGAGTGGAACAGGTATAGCAAGATATATATCTATTTGAACACCGAGTACATTACCTACTTGCCAGACGATTTAACATGGTGAATCGTCTATTTGTATGTTTCCATTTGTTTCTATACTATTACTTACGGAGGTGTGACTTACTCTTTTCTTGCAGGGCCAGATTGAGATGTGGGTGGATATGTTTCCTAGAGACATGCAATCCCCTGGCGCTCCAGTTGATATTACACCAAGGAAACCAACCAGGTGCTTGTTACGATCAGAAATTATTGTGTATTTTAAGCGCATGCGTATAGTTGTTAATGCAATCCTTCCAAGAATAACGCCATGATACCGAACCCATTCCTTAGTCCGAATTGTTCAAAGTGAAAACAGGGGGTTTAAACACATATACAGTTGGTATACATGCGTTGCCAGAATTTGTTAACGGACAATCCTTTCCCCTCCTATAGTTACGAACTTCGAATCATAGTTTGGAATACAGATGAAGTTGTTATGGATGATACAAATGTCATCACAGGGGAGAAATGTAGCGATATCTTTGTCAAAGGGTAAGTATGCACCAGTATTCAAATTCACCGGTTCAAATTTAACTTTTACGTTGGAGGATATCTATTTCCCATGCAACAAAAATAACTATTAGGAACTGAGTAAGAGCAATTCTCTCAATTCTCAATAATCTTTTGTAGTTGGATCGAAGGAATGAAAGATGAGAAGCAAGAGACAGATGTTCATTATAAGTACGTTTGTGTTCGTGATATGAATGCATGTAATGAGTTGTAATATTTTATGTATTCTGGCTGAAGACTAGATGTTTGTATTCAGGTCTATGACTGGCGAAGGAAACTTCAACTGGAGATTGATTTTCCCCTTCAATTATCAACGAGCAGAAGAACGAATCATTATTACGAGAAAGGTAAAACACATCAAGTACTACTGTTTCACTGCCAGTTTTGAAATCCTGTCCTTATCTTTTGTTACTGGGGCCGTGAAAAACTCGTACAGCAGAGCTTGAGTCACCATTTTGTATCTTTAGGCTTCCTTCTTCTCCTGGGATGAATCTGAAGAGAAAGTTCCACCTCGTGTTGTTTTACAAGTTTGGGATGCAGACGCTTTTTCAGCAGACGATTTTATTGGTAAGAATTTCCGGCAAAGTGAAAAGCAAAACTTTGCGTTGTCATCACTCCTCGTTCAGCACATATACAATATATTGAACGATATTTCCCTTCCAAGGCGACCTTGCGTTGGATTTGAATCGAATGCCAAGAGGAGCGAAATCGGTGAAGACGTGTAACCTTGACATGGCGAAGAAAGACGGAACCATTCCACATATATCTTTGTTTAAACTGAAACACATGAGAGGATGGTGGCCCTTTACTGTTAACACGGATCTTGAAGAGATTGAACTTGCTGTGAGTGTTGCAAACAATCTTTTTCACAACATATATCAATGAATAATGTATTTATAAGAATGTTTCGTCGGCATGCTTAACAACAACAACGGCTACCGTAGTTCTTCATGTTTGTTTCTACCGAATCTAGGGTAAATTGGAGGCAGAGTTTGAATTATTGACAGAAGAAGAAGCTGAGAAGAAACCCGCTGGTAAAGGACGAGAGGAGCCTGAACCTCTTCCAAAACCAAAGTAAATCATTTTGATTTCATATTATTTTACAATTGTTAAACTTATTTTGCTGCGTGTTGTCATAGTGTTTTAAACATTTTTCAACATCTTATTGTTACAGTCGCCCTGACACTTCGTTTGTTTGGTTCATGAACCCACTTAAATCACTTCGTTACATGTTGTGGAATAATTATAAAATGTGCATCGTTAAATTCCTTGTCATCTTCCTCCTGCTGGCTCTTATGGGATTATTTTTCTATTCTATGCCGGTAAGTTTGCAAGGTTACTGATTACCAGGAATTGACCGTAACAAAAGAGACGGTATCCTGCACATTTTACCTCAATATATTACAGCCAGCATTAATGATTCATAACTGATAGGTGTCACAACAAAGAAAATAACCTCACTTTAATCTCATCAATTTTCGTGCAACTTTCTTTTCTTACCATTCGTATAGGGTTATACGGTCAAGAAGATCTTCAATGCCTAATCTCGACTGTACTGTCATGACAAAACCACCAATTATACTTTTAATTTATTTCAAGAGAACTTGCCATCGATAAATAATGTAATGCGTAAGAATACAATTTCTCATACGAAGCGCGGCACGTAATACAGCTGTAAGTAATTATGACATGCATATGATAAATCCTGCGTGTTTGTAGGTATTTCACGTCTCTTAATTGATATATCGACGAGAAAATTAGCATGCATGACAAGGTTTAAAGTGAGATCTCTATATTTCAGGAGGCAACTGGAATGCAAACATATTCTTAGCCTTAGCTTTCGGGAAGTTACCAACTGTTGCTACTTACTATAACCATAAACAATTTTGCAGATCAAAATTGGACGTTCGGATTAATCATATGCACGCCTATTACGTGTCAATAGCGTATGTATAATAATTAAAAATATATAGTATAATATATATAATATTTTAAGATAAAAAATATAATTATATATGTCAAGTTACTGGACTATTACAAAGTCTAAATTGCATAATAAAGCTTGCTGGAAAAGCTTCAAATTTAGTTTTGATGTCGTGTCTTTTCTGTGGGACCACGAATAGAGTATTGCAAATTTAGCTGCGATCGGTGTAAACATTTATATCATAAACTCCAACTATCATTAAGACAAGAAGAAAGCTTCTGAGCAGTTTGCAGTGTCATTTCCTCAGGCCGGCTTAACTGGTAGTAATTATTCGTTAGAAATGGTATGGTACAAATTAGTGCATTTCATAACACAATGGCAGTACAGGAAGAAATCTATATCATCGTTATTTATCGTAAGTTACGTAGGAAAAAAAACTTGGATTGAACCCGACGAATACGCGGGTAAATAAATTGCGCCGATTATCTCCTTACGGGCAACTCGCGACAGTAGAGAGCTTAGGCAAACAGGACGGCACCTTCGTAATGGCGTGTAAGAGATGACGTTGCTTCCGCTTTTGCTAACCATATAATATATGGTAACATGGATAACACGGAGTTCCGGAGCCGGAGTCTCGGAGTTGGAGTCCCGGAGTCAAAATTACGGAGTCTGACGTAATAATAGTGAGCTTAAGCAAGTGACGTTTTTGACAACACGTACGTTGACCGGAAGTAAAGTTTTTATTTTTCACCAATCACAATTCTTGACCCAGTCTTTTGGCGTTACTCATGCCGTTTGTGATGTCAAAAACGTCACTTGCTTAAGCTCACTAATATTGGAAAACACGGAGTCACAAATTATGGAAAACACGGAGTCTTTTAAAAATATGGAAAACACGGAGTCTGTTAAAAATATGGAAAACGCAGAGTATAGATGTTTGGAAGTCTGTCAAGCTCAGTGGTCAATGACTCCACGTGAATTATGCAAATTTGATAGCGTGTTTTAAACAACATGGCGTCAAATTCGCGTAACGTTTTCGGCTTTTTGCTATTCCGCAAATTCCGCAAAACGAACGAAAAACTTATCCTTAAACATAAAGAATATTCCTCAATTTAAATGGGAGGATATTCGGTAGACAAAGAGGAAATTGGATGTGGCAGTTTTGGTGTGATTTAAGGTGATATAAGGACACGTAATGTAGTTAGCTACAACAATAATTCTAGGACTTTGAGCAAGAGGCATTATAGCTGTAATCTTTTGTTATTGTGTATTCTTTCTTTTATACTATTACTGTGGTATAAAAAATTAGTATAGACTTATGAGCGATCCTTCATTTATGAATATATGTATAATTTACGTTGACTCCGTGTTTTCCAAACATTTATACTCCGTGTTTTCCATGTTTTTGGCAGACTACGTGTTTTCCATAATTTTTGACTCCGTGTTTTCCAATATTATTACGTCAGACTCCGTAATTTTGACTCCGGCTCCGAAACTCCGGCTCCGAAACTCCGGCTCCGGAATTCCGACTCCGTGTTATCCATGTTGTGATGTGGCAACGTTCGGAATCAAAGCTAGATATTTATTTCACCCGCTCCTCGTGTTGCAAAATAAAGTCATCCTATTGGCTGAACACTCCCGGCCTGACAGCTCAACATTGCTTCTGATTGGACGAGCATAGTAATTTGAATAATATGATTAATTCTTTCCTTTCATTTCTGATGTTCAGGCTCAGGAGAAGAGAATTAATCATATTATTTAAATTACTATGAACGTCCAATCAGAAGCGTTGTTGAGCTGTCAGGTCGGGAGTGTTCATCCAATAGGATGACTTTATTTTGCAGACACGAGGAGCGGGTGAAATGAATATGTGCTTTTGATTCCAGTTTGAGACATCACTTCAGCGCTGGTCTTCGAAGAATAAAGATGAGTCTCCTCCATGCCAAGAAAATTTCAACAGAAATTGCTATCAGATTGCTATCGTCTTCAGCAGAAGAGAAGTTTAATAGAAGTTTACTATCTCTGACAGACTGTCGTTGGTGTAATACCAGGTAATATGCCTTTCCCTTTGCGTGTTTTATCAGCTTGTTTCATCGTGAGCTTTTGGGCTGAGGTTCCACGTGTCTTTAGTTCACGTCTTGTAATGCCTCTCTCGTGTTGTGTTCAGCTTCAAATACAAACTTGTATAGCACTAACGTAGCTTTTATTCTTTTCATGCAGAATTTTGACGTATTAAAGCGAAGTTAAACGATGAAATTTGTGAACAAGAGATTGACGACCGATGAATTGTGGCTGAACTGGCTCAAGATAACTCGCCTTTGAAGAGAAAGCAAGTCTAGGCTTTTTCTGGGGAATATTGATGATATGAGAAAGGTAATATACGTCAAATCTTACCGTTGGCCGCTAACCTTCCCTCTAACCACACGCAAATTACGTTTGAATTGAGTTCTAAAGACCTAAGCAGTGAACTAATGGTGCCTTTTATTCTTCCAGGTGGAGTTTGAGAGCTTAAAACCAAACTGAATGAAGTGAAGTGGGCAAAAAGTCCGTTACCGTAGCTGAAATTGCCCGAGACGACTCGCCTTTGAAGAGAAAGCACGTCTACGCATTTTCTTGGGACTTGTTGATGATATGAGAAAGGTAATATACGCTAAATCGTATGTGAGCCGCTAACCTTTGCTCCAATCGCAAGCAATTACCTTTGAATTGAGTTATAAAGACCAAACCAGTAAACTAACATTGCCTTTTGTTCTTCCAGGTGGAGTTTAAAAGCTAAAACCAAACCGAATATAGAAATGAGCTGGGAAAGAAAACCCATAGCTGAAATTCCCCGAGATGACTCGCATTTCAAGAGACGGCAAGTCCAAAGCTGCTCTTCAACACTTGTTGCTGAAATGAACAGGTAATTTTGGGTCTATTTTATTCAAAATAGAATGATAAACTTGAAACACTTGATCAGGCATCATGCGTCCTCTCAACTGAGTAATCACCGCAAGTTTTCTCCCGATATTTAAGCTCCCTTCATCGAAGGTAAATCCATGAAATCGCTGTCTATAACAAGCATTCTTTTGGTTTTATTGCAGGTAGCGATTTAGCGGGTCAAGCCATTTGAAACAACGACAAAACCTGTTCATAATAAAACGTGAGTATTAAGCAATTGAACATTTTTAGATAAACCGAACAATGCTGGGAAGTTTATGCATGATTCAGGTCAAGAACGACAACGGCCGCATGATAATTTGATATGAATAATGGCAAGGAAATTCTTGAAATCCCAGAGGGTTTTATAGATGTTGTTTTTTAATTCAATCCCGATCTTACGCGTGTTTCTTCTCAATAAAAAATGTAGTTTGCTTATTTCTTTAATCTTATTTCAGGTTGATGGGCTCTGTTGAGCTATTACCGACAAGCCAAATCGACGGCAAATCTACGTCTAAAGTAGGCAATCTCGACGGCAAATCTACGCCTAATGTAGGCAACCTCGACGGCAAATCTACGCCTAATGTAGGCAACTCGACGGCAAATCTACGCCTAATGTAGGCAACTTCGACGGCAAATCTACGCCTAATGTAGGCAACCTGGACGGCAAATCTACGCCTAATGTAGGCAACCTCGACGGCAAATCTACGCCTAATGTAGGCAACTTCGACGGCACTCTACGCCTAATGTAGGCAACCTCGACGGCACTCTACGCCTAATGTAGGCAACCTCGACGGCACTCTACGCCTAATGTAGGCAACTCGACGGCACTCTACGCCTAATGTAGGCAACTCGACGGCACTCTACGCCTAATGTAGGCAACCTCGACGGCACTCTACGCCTAATGTAGGCAACCTCGACGGCAAATCTACGCCTAATGTAGGCAACCTCGACGGCAAACTCGACGCCTAATATACGCCAAAACTACGCCAAATCGACGCCAAAACACAACGTTCAGCGATGCCCGGGCATCGTTACAGGTTAGAGTAGCCTGGTGGTCAAAAAATGTGCATGCAGGGTTAGTCTGTGCATGATTAACTTAACGAAGTTAACTAATTTAGTTAACGAACTTAAGTTAAATAAAGTTTTAATTCAGTTAACTAAGTTCTGGCCACCAGGAACATAGCTAATGCATGATGCATGTGAGCAAACGTTTCTTAAATTCGGTTAAATATTTAATCGGTTTTGCGCTTAGGACTGCTCGCTTGTGCTTAGGGCTGCGCTAAGGTTTAGGTTGATAATTTGCTGTTAAAACTGAAAACATATCACAACTGTTATATATACCCATATTTCACTAAGAAATGGCTAAAAAGCCATGCACATGCACTAACACAAACCAGCCACAAATGGCAGACATAATCCCATAGGTTCTTTCCTCTTTCTCTATCTTGTCCTGATTGAAATCATCTTCGGCTCTTGAAATCCGGTCAATTGCGGCTTTCGGAATTAACATTAAAATGATAACTATAGGGTCACTATTCGGTCTGGTTGTAAAATTATTTGTATGTAAATACGTTTTTGATTTCTCAGCAAACATTGTAAATATAGATTATATCTTGCCTTACTATATTTTGTAATTGAACATATAATATTGTGTATGTATTTATGAAAAAACATGATTTATATCAAAATATGTACAGATACAAAACATCATGCACTATACCTCATGATCTTGTAGCTGCACATAAAATAGACACGCACACGAGTAAATACATTCATGCAAACCATGGCCTATATAATGGCTTCTAGTTTATATCTCTCTTATCTCTTGCATTCACTTAAGGCTACAGTTAATATTTAAGCCAGAAACATTGATTTTACGGCATGTCTTATACTGTCTTGCTATTCTGAAATACATTAATTTATGCAATCAAAGTTAACACACACATGCTCTCAATTAATGAATTTGAATTTACTTGAAGAAAATAAGGAATGGGTGGGGGGTGCATGCTGTTATCTTGAAACGATATATGCCTTATTTCTACTATAGTTAGAACTTAGAAACCAATTACGAGACAAACATTGGCAGTGGCATTGTAACTTTATTATTTTTCCAAGGTCTCTGTGAGATTTCCAATCATTTAGCTTCGTCGAGCAGTGCTTATGAAAAGTAAGGCGCCACTTTTTGTCTGTACTGTTTGACTTTGCTATGTGGTTCGAAGTGTTAGCAGGTGTCTTGGGATATCTAATAACGTTGCAGTGTTATATTTTCATTGCTGTTTCTATAAGAGCAGCTTGCTTTGGCTATATGCCTTAGCTCTAAAAGTTTTTAAACGAGATTTTCAAAAAAAAAATGTACTCCTCTGGCTGTTTCTATAAGAGCAGCTTGCTTTGGCTGTATGCCTTGGCTTTGAAAGTATTAGTCCAGTTTCTCTGAAAAAAGTTGTACTCTTGGTGCTGTTTCTATAAGGGCAGCTTGCTTTGGGAATATCTCTTGCATGGTTCAAAAAATGTTGACTAAATTTTTTGAAAAAAAATATTTACACTTGATGCTGCACTTGGTTTCGACAGTTTGTTGCTTTGGCTATATGCCTCAGCCTCAAAAATATGAAGTCAATTTCTTGTATTTTTTTCCAAACCTTGTTTCTACAAGGGCAGCATGCTCTGGCTATATGCCTCAGCTCTGAAATGTGCAATGAAGTTTTAAAGGACAATTGTGTATGCCTTCATGCTGTTTCTTTAAGGGCTCATGAAATATCTTCAAGTTAACTCGATCCTTGAAATATGTGTGCTCAGTTCGACAGCTTAAAACGAAACTATTGGGAACACTGCCTATGATTTGTCAGCAGAATAATTTTAGTTTTTGGCGGACGAGCGTAACTTGAATCTAAGCGCTCGGAACTCAGGCATTTTTATGTGTTACTATATTAGTTCGTCGACCTCATAAGCTTTATTCAGCTCTTTACCAGAGTTAGTGGGTTAATTAAGTCTATAATAGAACAAAAAAAATACACAATAACTTAGAAACACTTACTCACATTAATGCATGTTTTACTGATCAGTCTTAAGCATTACTCAAACGCAATAGCACACTGTAAAAAGACATGAACAATTTATACTAAAGTATGCCAAATTAACATTTACCTGCATTGTTCTATAAATTTAAATGACAAGATCTTAAACACACCTACTTTGTAACGGGTTTTAGATATAATAATTTTATGTCTTCGCGTATATTAATGATGTACTATGTAAAGAAAACACACACGCTTTGTAATACATGTTTAGTGAAGTATTAATAAAAATAGGACCAAAATTGTCCGTCTCCTCTCTCTTGATTTCAATATCTTTAACACACGCACACACGCTTTGTTGTAATACATGACTTTGTTTTAATAAAATCTCAAACTTGTGTACTTTGTGTTTAATTCCGGCTTTCGGTGAGGGTTTTTCTCCAGGTACTCTGGTTTCCCTCGTAAAAAAACAGTGTCCGTGTGTTCGGAACCGTGTTTACGGTTGGTTTTCCATACGAAAATTGAACTTTTCACGAGTAAAATTGCATGAAAGCTAAACATTTCTGTTGACAATTTATATCCGCATAATTAGTATATCTCGTTATACTCGATAAAAAGTTTAGAATATTTTCGCAATCCAGTAGACATTAATGTCTGACGGATAAGCCCTCAGAATAGAAAACATAATGGTCTAATGTAAGCTGACTTGTACACACGGTTACTGGGTTCAATTCCCGGAACACTGTTCTTTGTCGCGATAAACTTCATGTTCTTCAATTAAAGCATGCAAAGCTTCGTCTTTAGACTATAATTTCACTTGACGAGTTGTTGATGAGCACTTAACTGATTTTGAAAGACGTGATACAGCCAAATTGAAATGCAATACTCCCTCATCCTGGTGCTTATAAAGGAACGACCACATTCGCCAGATGTGACTTTAAACGTGAAATATGTGTTCTTCAAGATGTTCTCATTTGGCTAATTCTCAAGATTAAGACGAGATAGTTGAATATCAATGAGAACGAAGAGACAATCCGATTGGCTATAAAGTGATGCTGAAGATTTCTTAGCGACAAAATGATGCGAGCTTGTTAAATCCTTACCTTACCTCTTACACCTAACTGTGAAGGGGCCTCCTTCTAGAACCAGCGCATGATGCACTGAAATTACATTTTAACTTTATTAAATAATTGAATTTTTAGTCCGTTTTGTCAGATCAAATTTTATCTTTATTTATGTTGTCAACTATGACCGCAGGAAAACTGGACGGTAATTGTGATTATTTAAACTGATGATATTTGTACTGGTATATGGCATCTTATTTTCTTATGTTCAGGATCTCTGTTGCTGCCATGCTAGTCTTCCTGGACGAAATCTGTCATGCAGCCCAAGTTAATTCTGAAGAAGATATTATATGAATGTAATGACAAATGTCATTGTTTCAGCAGTGATGTGCTGTAAGGGAACCGTGTGTTTAATGTTTTTGTGCATGAGAAGGTTAACGGGTACTCCGTACTCCGGTTCCTCTTGACTCAAAATTTTCAAATAATCACTCTGCAGTTGACTGTATTGTTTAATAAAAATAGACAAATAAGCCAAATTTTAAAAAAGCTTGAGGCGAATATTTGTTATCAACTACTTGTAAACTATTTCAAAGGCTTTGCTTTGTAGTTTTTTTAAAAAACATTTTAATGCTGTTGTGTTTTCTTTGATTTGGTGCCCTGAGGGAATGTTCTTGCTGCCGGGGTAGATTTAAAAATGCTGTCGATAAAAGGTAAAAGAAAATCGTAATTTGGCAAGGTGAGCATATTACTGTTGAAAAAGAATAGTTTGATAAAGATGTAAGTGTTCATGTACTGACATTACAAATACATGGAAATACCTGCCAGATTTTTTCAGTATCAATGGACACTTTGGTTTCATTTTGTTAGTTATTCTATCTAGTTTAAAGAATATAAAAAGGCAACTGAATTCTTTCTTTCGTCTGGCCTGAGACATAGACTTTTCCCTAGCTTTATTCTCAGTGAATAACGCTTGGTCGTGTATTCTCGTACAAGTTTAAACGGTTTAATCTTTAAGATCAAATCATCAACATTCAAAATCTCGCTGTTTTAATAAATATATACCTTCTGGAAACCTCGTTAGTCGTTACCACGCGTTAGCTTTCTCCCCCGTAGTAACACTGCATGATGATCCATAGTAGATGATCCATAAATGCTTTGACCTGCAGTTCAACAATGCTTCTGAATAAACGATCAGAATTCCAAGAATACGACAATTTCTTTCAAGCCGGGAAAGGTTTTTATCAGAAATGAAACCATTTGAAATTTTAAAGGCTTTCGCATATGAGCATGTTAGTAAAAATTTTTTTGAACAAAATAACCTATAATAATGCAATGGTTATTATATAGCCATTCGACCGAGAATACTTCGCGCAAAGATTAAAAATATGCCTGTTATTTCTGGTTTCAAATGTACTTTCACATAAACACAGTTTACAGAAATACATAAATTCCACACAAGATTTTTAGACTTGTTCATGTCGTAGAGCAACAGAAATTCTTCGTCGTTTTACTATGCCCTGGTCGTTGGCAAGATAAAGGGCCTCTCGTGTTTCACGAAACGTACACATAGCTAAAATCAATCTGAAGTCATTTTTTTTGCGTAATGTTTTGTGTATATAGAACGGCGACGCAATTGCTGACGAATTGCTCGCATCAATTTGCAACAATTGCGTCAGTGATTGCGTGACCATTAGCCGGCGCCGTCCTATTTGCGTAAGCTCTCTATTATTACGTCAGACTTCGTAATTTTGACTCCGGAACTCCGACTCCGGAACTCCGACTCCGTGTTATCCATGTTCTGACTCTTCCACAGTCCCTAACAAAGCGATGAAAATTGATGACGCAAAGAATCATGGGAATACCCCGAGGCTATTTGTTGGGCGCGCCCCATCATCAACCGCGCAATAGGTAAGCGACTGGGGACGAGTCAGATTCATGTTACAATTTTTGAATTCCCATTTTCCAGTAAAATGTAAATTCCGTTATCCGATTTGTCGATGTTTACGATAATTTAGTAATTTGATACTTCAAATATCACGTGTGGTACTCGAAACTCGAGGAGCCGTTAAGTGTAAGCATACTAATTAAGACTTCCTGGTGATTTTAATAAATAAATTTAATTGATGTTTTGTTTGCTTCATAATTACTTGCTTGATTATTTCCATTCTTTTTAATATAGTACCAAGTACTCTGAAATGGTCGCATGGTGTTTTGAGAACAAGAAATGTAAATTAAGGTAAGGGGAGTCGTTAAGACAACATGATTCGAAATAAGACTGAAATCATCAAAAGTACAAAGTGTTAAATAAGAATAAACTCAAACAATGGTCAATGCTGATAAGACTCCAATTAAAATCATTGACGGATTTTAAGAATTCATAAGTGTGCATTATGTCATATTTCAGTGTTTTAGTATGAACTACATTAAAGTAGTTAAAAATTCCCCTTACTTCTGTAGGGGTAATTGTAGATAGAGTTGTAGATACACCTGAGTCCCTTGTGCAACTTACTTTGGAGCAGTATGCACTATATGCTGCTTGCCTCAATTTTTGCCTGATTTTTGGTGCATGCTATTCTAGGGCATGGATGCAGTATTGTAACTGCCGATATATAATGGCAGAAATTATAATGTTTGCTATTTATCAATTACTACCCAAATCTTGCATAATGCAACTTGGGCGTAATTGCTTTGCGATTCCTGGGGCTGGTTGTATAAAGCTCTTGTCCTGACCTTAACTACAGTTAAATGTTAAATAGTCTTTTATACAACCGACCCCTGGTGTTAATATCCGAGCTAAATTAGCACCACTTGGGTCATCATAAATCTCCAGCAAAAGAAATTGATTTATAATCAAAGTTTAATAATAATTTTTCTTAATATTGTACCTACAATTTTGCTTAACATTTTCAATTGGTGTTTAATTGCTGTATTAAAGTTTATATTTTTATCATTATTACTCTTCAAACATAAGTTATTGTTGTAATTGTTAATTATTAATCTACTTTTCAAAGTACCATACTTCAATCATAATTTCATGCATTAATTAGTCCATAATTGTTTTGTAATCATCATGCTGCTAGTTCTGAAAAGGCTTAATTCAATACTCTTGCATTATATATGTTGCACAATTGTTCAAGACATTTTACATTTAATGGCAAACTAAATGACTGACTACCCTAATCGAATATTTTCCACAATCGATTATGCTTAGCAGGTCAGATTAGGAGTGCAAATGTGAAGGGTCATCTTCGAAACACCATTGTCTTTTCATGCACGTCTCTTGGAGTTCAAAGTTTTTTGTTGGCAAGTTTGCTGCCTGTAAATAGTTCCCAAGGTCTTTCCATTTAAGATGGCTAATGAGAGTATGACACTTCGGTGATTATATATATCATCAATATATGATTGGATGTTGGCCGTTGCTTTTGATCGAGGTTCTTAGGAATTAGTTAATATGTCTTTTGGTATTGATCAGATGCTGTTGAATTCATATATTGTTCAGTATTGATCAAATTTTTTATGTGCATTTCCTTTGGTATTTGTCAGATAACAGTATTGTTTATTTAGATGTCTATAATTCTTGATTGATCACATGCTGATTGATCATTTCTTGTTTACGGTATTAACATACCTGACCATGTTATGTATGTAGTTGTACCAGGTCAGTGTTGAAATGTTTTTTTGCTTTATATCTGTAATTTATTGTGCGTAATTTTCATTCACTTTGCTATCAAGAATTGTCCAAGATTATAATGGTATCTTTCCTTATGCTCTTTTTTGTTGCAAAAGTGCAACCCGTTGTTTGTACAATGATCGCATATAGTTTGTACAACTGGATCGTTCCTCCATGTGTGGGCAAATGTACAAGATTTGGAAAATGTTTCTTTGGAAGATGACTTGTGTTTCAAACATTCAACCGATTTTGGAGCTCCTTGAACTTGGGCTCCATGATGTACTCTTCCAGTTTTCGGATCAATGTATTTGGGAGGGAAGTCTTTTTCACCTTCTTTGGTTTTTACAGTTCTTTTTCTGAAATTTGTATTTTTTTTCCACGCTTCTTCCATGCTGCTGGTGTTTTGTTGAGGGTCTCTTGACGACATAGCGGCACCAGTCATTAGGGATTTTTCAAACGTTTTGTGATTTTCACCCTTTTGTTGTAATGCTTGGCTTCCAGTAGCAGCAGTCCTGTGTATTTCCTTCCGACCATTGTTACCTGGATTTGGCGTTGCAATTTGTTTCCGGATGGCTGTTTTAGCTTTCGATGCTAAAACTGATTTCTTGTGCGAGTCTCCGAACTGCCATGCATGGCTTGGGCCCTTCGAGCTTCCGTTTTTTTGAGGTAACCCCCTGGCATCATCATTTTTGAACTTCTCTCGAATTTCATTGTAGGTATCCTTGTCGATAGGGTCGTACGCGTAGGGCCCAGTGATTGTGAATCCAAGACAAAACCACAGTTCATCTCGACTTTCATGCGGATATCTGTCATTATCGAATGGGATTTCAATTCCTCTGTAATCTAACACGCCCCTTTTCTGAAGATTCTTTTTCCCGCTTAAACGTTCGAGTTTTTCGTAGACGATTTTGCTACGCCAAAATTCTGTTTCAAGCTTTACATATCTGCTACGAGAAATCGCTATTTTCGGTTCATCCGCGTCTTGGCTGACGACGTGATGTGGAGGGATGATCGATTTCAAACCGATGCCTTTTCCCAGAAGGTATTCAGCCCCAGATCGACGATATCCAGGATTTGATCCCTGGAATCGTTTTCGACATACCGCAACTGAACTTTTAACGACTGCTACATCTGTCTTGAGCGAACCGTTTGGCACTGGAAAGTGAAGCATGTAGCTAAACATGTGAGCCCATTCTGAATCTGGGTACTTTTTGCACCACTCTTTAACTAGTTGGGATAAACTATCGAAGGTGTTATATTGTTGCAAGGCTGCTTTAGCACATGTTAGCATTGCATTGTGGCTGCTTGTTTCATTCGGAATGGCGTTGCTCAATAATTGATATATATTTTCAATTATGTCCGGAGTAAGTCTCATCCACGAACTGAAAGGCGATTCGTGGTTCTTGTACAAAAGGTCGTTAACAATTTCTTCATTCAATACGACTCCCTGGTCGAAATTTGTTCTATCCAGATTTGTCACTTCATAAAACCTTGTGCGTAGCTTCATTGCCCTAATTTTCGCATTTTCTAATTTCTTTCTTTCATGTGCTTTATAAGAAAGCTTACGACGGATCTGTATTTCTCCGAGGAAGTCGTTTAGAAGCTGAACGGCAGTGTTTAATAGGGAAATAAAGTAATCATTGTTTTCCTCAGTTATTACTGTTCCCAGTTCATCCGGATTTTTTTTAAAGGTGACATATCGTTTGAAGCTTTCATCTTGCCCGTTCGGATGCTGAGCAAAAAATGGCAGCTTTTTGAACATCATTACAAGAACAACAATTGTTTGGATTTTTCCAATAATACCATAAAGATAACTGTCACGGTTCTTATCCTTTAATGCATTTTCATACAGATCAATACCTTTCTTTGTAGTATTTATCGCTTCTTCGATGACCAGTTTTAGCTCATTTATGTCGTGACCATTATTGTGATACAGGTATTTAAGCTTCAGCCTATAGAATGTCGCTTTGGTTACGAGGTGATGGATATAAGATTGTTGCAGTTTGGTTGCTTCATCTATTACTCTGTGGGCAATATCGAATCCAATTTCTGGCGAAACAATGGAGCTATTATCTCGATTGATAATTACATTCACTCTTTCGACGAGAGGAAAAATTTCTTTAGGAATACAGTTCATTCCTATTTCGTATGCAAACATCCTGGCAATTTGTTGTAACGTATGTGCTTTATGATGAATGGTTGTGACTTCTTCACTTAATGTGATTAAAAGGTCGAGTGCATTTTTCACATGTTGGTCTTCTTGGTTTGGTAAGATATCTAAAATTAATTGCGAATATTTTGTTCTTACTTCCGGTATTTCAAGGAATTCGTCTTCAATTCCCTCATTTTCAATATCGGACGGATTTTCAGCTATCATATCACGTTGTAGTAAAACAGAAACAGTGTCGTCGATTAAAAATTTCCACACATATGCTCTTCCTAGGCCTGTATTCATTTCTTCCACCATTTTTTTCGCAGTTTTGAAAAGATCAATTTCTTCTCTTACAACTTCCCCGACAAGAGAGTGGGCTGGTCTCCATCCATGATATCCCACTGACTCATTGCGTTCGTCAAGGAGTATACCCCCAAATTTGTCATGAATTTTGTCAATCTTTCTCTCTTCATTAGTCTTTAGACCTCCCCGGTAGTACAGGATTTCTTCGACGCAAGGTTGTGGGTAGATAGCTCGCCTTTTGCTGTAATAGTATAGCAAACAGCAGAACTGAAGAATCATCTCGTAGGCATCGTTTAACTGGTCATTTAGACTTCGGGATAGTACCTGTAAAATGTGTTTCGAGAGGCGAGGTTTAATTTCAGCATATTTGCGACCAAAAAGTTCCAGTCCAAGCCATACAAATCTTCTCTCACGATCCAGCACTTTAACTGCCTCTTTTGCTCGCTCGCTTTCCAAGGTACTGAGAACTCCTCGAACTCTGTCTATTTCGGTGTTATCTAACTTTCCAAGAGTGAAATCGTTAGCCTGATTTCCCGTCGACTTATCGAGTGGTGTGGTAGTCAACAGTACGCATTTGGTTTTATTCTTTGATAACAGGTCGCTTAGGTGATGCACTTGCTTCTCTGGAAAATTATCGACCAGTATTAAAACTGGAGGTATGTGCGCAGGGTTTGTGTCCAGTGTTTCGTACAAAAATTTTTGCAATTGGCTGATCTGGTATTCTGTTTTCTCGCTGATCTTTTTTACAACTGCGCATCTGTACTCCTCTTTCTTCTTCCATAGTATCTGCCTGCCAAGTGTCGTTGCACCTGAACCAGATTCATAATTCAGGGTGACCGTTTCTGTATATTGCTCCACTGTTTCCATGTCTGACGAAAAATTTTGTAATTCTTGTAGATGCTCGTCAATGCAGCGTATCAGCTTCGTTTCCAACGTTCGTTCAATGGCGTCCTTGTGAAAGAGATTCATTTGACTGATGGCATTCCCCATATAGAAGCTTTCCTTGGCTTTCTTTATGTCCTCTAATTCACTACTTAGATCTGGATGCGGGATATAAACCTCAAGGTCCGTCAACGATTTGATTCTCTTGCTAAGTACAGGACGCAGTCTTCTAGCTAAGTAAGGTAGTTCTGTTGTTGCATCTGGATCGTCCAACCCAATTGGTCCAAGTAGTCCTTTTATGATATCTTTCAACAAATTAAATTGTATACCAAAGATAGAACAAGGAGGTTTCACGTTCTTACTTATATCATGTTTTAAGGATTTGACCATTTGAGTTCCCAGTTCTTTTCTTTCAGTTATTATACTAATATGCTTGTTAGCATCACTTCCAATAATACTAAATGAGGAATCGACGATATCAGCCATTTCTTGCAAATTGTCATTACTCAATACGAGAAATACACAGTGGACTCGGCCAGTAGGGGTTTCACTATAGGCCGACAACGCTTTGTACAGAGAATTTTTAGAGAACATGGTCCAGCTGCTTTCATGCATCTCCTTTGTCCGAACTATCCACGTGGTGTCAACTTTCAAGATTGATTCATTGACCTTCGGATCTTTAAAATCGTCCAGATACTTCATGCTTGGCCTTAAACAATCATTTGTTTCATTAAGAATATAATACAGGCCATCCTTTTCTGTTTGTAAATCGAAAAGGTCAAACACTGCAATCCAAGGGATTTTCTTAAGAAACGAGATTGTATTTGATCCTCTGTATTCTGGAGTAACCCTGTTGGCTATCAGAATATAGCTATTTTCTTTGTAATTAAGTTCTCTCAAACTCTTTCTGACATTAACGCTGAGCGTTTGAATGTTCAAATCTTCTAAAGAAATTCAATATAAAATGAGTTGTTGTGTGAATTATTGTTACTATATTGGCTGTTTTCACTATATCTTATATATTCATTAAGGCGTAAATTTTTTTTACTTTCAATATCTTACCTCTTGTATTGAGTGCTTCCTTCTGTTGTTTGGCTTTCGTATTTTCTATAAAGTTTACATATTTTCAAAATTGAGTGAACATAAACGTGGCGATGGATTTAAAAATACAAACATTTGATTTGCTTTTCGGCCATAAAATGGCAAATTATAGGAATTATTCTTAAAGTTTTTTTAAAGTATTTTCCAAGTTCAAGTTTACTATACCTTGCCATTCTCTGTACTTCTGCGAAAGTGGTTCTTTCACTTGCTTTACCGTATCAATTGCTTTAACAGACTCTGATGATCCACAAGTCCTAATTGCAGGATCTTCCCACTTGTCTTTCTCCACCTTGTACAAATCGTGCAGTCCACTTTTCTCACTATTTCGTCCTTCTGAGAGTTAAGATAAATTAAATTTTGAACGACGTTCTAATGAGCCGCATGCGTTTGAAAAACTACATGCTAAGCTGATGGGCTCTTGATTTTTATAAGTCGCGCGAATTAAAGGCTGCATGATCGAGGACGAGAATGACGCGATTTGATAATAATAAGGTATTATTAATTTTTTTCTCAATGAACATAGTAATGAATACACGAACTAGTAATTGTGATGTTTATGAGTGCATAACAAACTTTATTTCCACAATTTATCTGATCAACTATCGTATATGGCATATATATAGAGGCATGCATGGGGATAGCGAGTTCGGACTGGTGAATGCATGTGAATGTGACTTTTTCCTTAAAAAGATCATCACAAACAACACATGAAATTTAGATATTCTGAACAGCTGAAATCAGCGAAGAAAAATGTATGCACCTCTTTTTTCAGTCCATTTCTGAAAGTAGTATACAAAATCTTTACAGAACATCCATTCTCGCTTCACTTCAATCTCAATAACATAGCGTGCTGTTCGTTTTCCTGATTCCCATACCGGAACAAAATGTATATTAATACAATTCATGTCACCACCTGTCGTCATCTTACCATTATCACTCTTGATGTGATCGCCCAATGTTCTTTGGTATGCTTGGGTTATTTCGTCCCTAAAGCCTTTGACTTCCAAACCAATGATCTCGCCGCGTTTATAATTGGTTGTTTTATCATATGAATCTCCAATTCCAAAGTATATTATTCCCCGCTCACCACCATTTAGAATGCCACAGATGAACTTTTTTGCTCTTTCCATAATTTTCCATGGTAGTTTTAGTGCAGTTTCTCCTGTCAATGCCTTGTATTCGAATGTTTTGTCTTCCGTGTTTGGAAGTACATTTCCCTTGGTGTAGTGATAGTTTTCTCCAGGCTTGCTGAATGGTCTACGGTCATCTGTTGGCATAAACAACTCGTGATACAAAATGCCATTGGCGGATCAAGGGATTACTGCAGGTTTAATTTGCCATCGCATTAGGTCGTGTTTGAGTTAGGTTTATTAGGTCGTGTAGTATATTTTCCCTAGCCCTAAATCTGCTGTTGCAAAAGGTAAACATGATACAAACAAGGAATAATAAAATCAGGAAATCTGTCATATAAACATTGTACTGACATACCAATCTTTCCTTCAAATTGGCTAGGAGAACTTTTTTCATTCTCAGACAATGTTTTTCTATCTTTGGATTCTGAGGTACTGGCTACACCTGCGTTGATAGCTGGTTCTTTGCTTTGATCACTTGAAACATTTCGATCTATTCCATATGGGCAGCAGTGAAATAATTGATTTATTAAACTATATCAAGATTTTAAGAACTGCATGTGGAGTTGTTTGGTAAGCCTATAATAAATACTAAAGCAAAGCTCAAGAAATGACTTTCATCCAAGACATTTATTCGTGGCGTTTCGTTGTTCAAATATATGGCGAGTTTAAAAAAAATCAAAGTTCGACAGAAATACTCGCATCTCTGCAGTGTGCATTCACTGGGTAAAAATTATGGGATAACATCTACAGCAATACAAAATACCACAAATATATATGCATATATAAATATATAATAGCTGTTTTCACGTTAGAATACGGACAAATCGTCTGGACTAATAAATCGTCCTGCAATTTGTTCGTCTAATATGAATTCTAGACAGACAGAAACACGCCTTTGTGTCTGGGACAAGTCTAAATAAAACAATATGGCTGCCGTACGAAAATATCTCTGGGAAATACCCAGTGAACTGTAATAAAACCTGGAACGCTAACTCCTACAGAATAATTGTATTTTGCATAGTTCTAGACATTCCTATAGACAATTATTTTCTACGCCTGTCTCAAACGTTAAAAAACTCAGAAAAACCACCCTCAAATTTGGCGGCCAGGTTTTATTACAGTTCACTGGAAATACCTATTGGTTTGCCTCCTCCGCAGGTATCTCTAATGCATTAAATTGTGTAGTAAGGTAATAATGTATTAATTTAGTTTGTTCGTGTACTTTGTTCATGCAACATGTATGAATTGAAGACATTTTTGATCATGCAGTGACTTGTTTATCAAGACGATTGAATCGTGCCGAAAACTCGTCTTAACAGACGGAAAAGGGGTCGGACAAATTTAGACGTTTTGTTCGTGTGAAATGTTGTCCGACTCGCTTTCACATCATCAAACGATTTGTCCGTCTTCTAATGTGAAAACGGCTAATATACCTGATATTTTTCGGGAAAACCATTTTTTACTGAATTTTATTGCAGCACCACATGAAATTTCCACAGACTGTAATTGAGAGTTAAAATTAGAAACTTATGTATGTCCTATCATTAAAACTTTAAGTCATGCATATGGGGATATCAAAGGAACTAGATTTAATCACGAAATATCATACTGACATTCCATATGTATTTTTGTGCGCCTTATTTGTGCTCCTTATTTGTGCTCCTTCAGGTGAACTAGTCTACGAATACGCATATTTGCCCAATCATTATATTGTTCGGTTAAGAAACTTACCCTTAATTCATTGCGCATATCAGGCTCCGTGAGTAGATAGTCAAGAGCGTGATCCTGTTGATAACAAAAAAGTAACTAAACCGTATTCAATCTGTCCAGTCGTAATAGATGTTGGAAGGCTCTGAAACTAAGAATTTGATTTCTTATCACAGAACAAAGACTTTAACTTCACATCTAATTTGCGTTTACCGTAAGTTCATTTTCTTTGAAAATGTGCAGCAAGTCAGTTCTTCCAATTTCCTTCAATATAGAAATGATTTGTAGAAATTCTTTTTCTTCTTCAGGTAAACTCATCCCTTTTTCGGTGTTAAATTTCACTACGCCCAATAAGCCTTTAGGTAAACGTTAAATTCTGTATCTATACATCACTTTGATACTCTGCATGGAAATAAGAAATATCACAGAAAATTAGGAGATGCGTGAAATTGAACCATGTGAATTTGCATATGTATGCTATTTGTTGCATTTATACATTACAATACGAAATACTTACATTTCAAGAAGGAATCGCTACTAGCCCGGGAAAGGACAAGATCAAGGCTCTATTTGATTTTACAATCGTACCTATTGTCACCTCTAACTTGTAACAAGCATTGTTCACTATATAGTATTCCTGAAGACTGGAGAAACGGCCGGGCATTAAGATATCCTAAACGTCTCGCTGCTTGAAAACTTCACATTTCAAAGAAAAATGTCGTATAAAATTATGTTAATAATGATATTTATCATATGATATGCAGTGTTTTATTGGCAAATCCGCCGTGAGCAGCGATAGTAACACATTTTGCGATTATCGTTTTTGATCCACCAATCAGGAAGCAGGTATATGTGCAGCCTGCGAGTAAAAAATTTTTTAATAAAAAACAGATTTAATATCATTGTAGCACTGGAAATAAATTCCATATTCCCGCGCATCCATGCATTATTCTCTATACTAGGATACCTGCAAGGTAGGGGTAGCTTCGACATTATAAGCCAATAAAACTACATGTATGCTACAATTCACAGCAATACCACATGTAGTGAAGTTAAACGAATTTACGGACGATGCGCACAGAACTGCGCCCAACCACCTAAAAATGCTTTTTTTTCTGCCTACTGCACAAATTAGAATGCTGCTACGCTCGCTCGCTCGCTCCGCAGCAATAGTTTTTAATATCAATATATGATATGAAAATGTGTGCTTTGCGATGCATGTTGGTAACGATTTCTATTTTAGTAGAATGCATTGGACATACTCGACTGTAAATATGGGCGAAAACACCATGCATAAAGCCTGGTTGAATCTGGTTTTCATTTAGTCCTAATTGTCATGAATATTGCATACCTGAGCTAGTTTGATTAAGGATTAATGCACTCCGTGAGTGCATTATCGAGTTTTACATGCATGAGTTCACGAACAAGGAACGAGAAGTTCAATAAATCCAATAACGGTACTGCCGTGGCGTTGTTGCTATATAACATTCACTCACGTGGTACAAATCATTGACCAATCAGAACGTAAGTTTACAAAAAATGAATATTAATACAGAATATAAAAGACAAATATACACTTTAAGTTTGGCCACAGTTAATATTCTGTATATATTCTGCTGATAAACTTTGTCTTTTAACTCCACTATCCTAAAGTTAAGTGTGCGGCAATTTCGCGAAATTACAAACGTTCTACATCAAACTCGTAATATGTTCGGCAGTAATGTAAGAAAGCAAAAGACTATTTCTGAATTATTTGGAAAAGCAGCAAATTCAGCTTTGCCGTATGTGTTTCACGTTCGATCGCCGTATAAAATTTATTTGGGAGCTTTAGCAGTGACTACGAGTACGACCACGAGTACGAGATTCGTCATTCTCGCGCGTTGTTTGCTTACGCCATCAGCCAAAACTCGTAGTCGATAAATTTGATAAATTTCGTACTCGAAAGCCCAACGACTACGAGTTTTGGCTGATGGCGTATAAGCAAACAACGCGCGAGAATGACGAATCTCGTACTCGTAGTCACTTCTAAAGCTCCCTATTAGGAAGCTTTAGATTTGACTACGGCTCCCGCTACCGCTACGAAATTCATCACATTGACGTGATATTCGTGATACTTTGTAATGACGCCATAGACTCGTAGCCGTCGCTTATATGACTACGGCATTTTAAGAAAACTTCGTAGTCCTCACTACGTTATTTAAAAAGCAATATAAGACTAAGTTGACATTTTTTCGTTTTTTCCAGAAAATAATTTGAGAGAACTGTTTTTCATAACCGTGGCCTTTGATTATGTGTATTTTTGAAATAGTAGACGTAAAATTTCCGAAATATTTGACAGGATAAACATGCATTTTTTATTGTGTTTGCCGTGGTTTATCATGCCAGCACGAGGTGGCGTATGCATACAACGTTTGTTTCGCGCCACACTGACGAATTTCGTAGCCGTAGCGGGAGCCGTAGTCAAATCTAAGCTCTCTATTGTTTGAACGGCTGCGGGTGTATGCAGTTCAAAGTTTATTAGGAGTTTGGCGTTTGCTGTAATAGGATTCCTAACGAATTTCTGGCGGTTTAATACAACATATTTATGCCAATTGTTACATACATGAACTCAAAGTGAAAACAAAATATACTTGCCTTTACCTTTGCTAATGTTCCATGATATTGGCTATAGTTTTGTTGAAACAACCCTACCGAACTTTTGAGAATCAATATTAGCCGTACTCCCACGTTTTTCGACGTGTCCGATCAGAGCAGGGAAGATCGTTTGTATGCAAGAATTTAAGTGTGTTTATTTGCAGATGCCTGCACGTTACCATGGCTTAGCTCGAATGTTTAATCACCTTGAGCATCTGCAGGTGCATGTGACCAAGTTACGAATGGCAATAAATCACCACATAATTTACCGGAATTGAAAAATTCTTTGATTCTGCGATTGCCAATTGAGTGTGAAATGGCAAGTTTGTTCGCCACAGTTTAAGTATGTAGAATGAGATGCGGTTCGTAGTTTTCCAGTCTGAAAACAGTGTTAGTGACGTCATCTAATAATGTTACTAGGTGACGCTCATCAAGTTGTCTACATAGATATAATCCAGGCCTCCACGCGGAAATTTCGTAGGTAAAATGGCGGTAATTATGATTTTCCCATTGATTGATTTTCCTTTGAAATGTCCGCGCCAAAGGCCTGGATCATATCTACAAGAAAGGCTTCATGTTCCGCCATCTTGGCTTCACTCATGAATGAGGGAAAGTCAGAGAGCTAGCGCTCTAGTCTTTCAGTCATTGAGTTCACTGAGTTGTCTACTCAAATGTCTAATTCGTGAGTAACGAGTATAAATAGATTACATTAGAAATAGCGGCTATTTTATTTTGTTTTTGTTAAATGATTAAGTCAATCGAGATGGAGAATATATAGCTACGAGAAGAGGGAGAACATTCATGAGTGGTAAATGTTTTATGACAGTTATTTTTTATAACTCATTTCCAATGAGATGAATAAGTACAATTACAACGATTTTTCCAAAGCACAATTAACGATTTTTCCAAAATAAACAAAATGGCGGAAAGTTATTTGCATACAAACTAAACAGCTCAGGAAGAACTAAAAAAGGCCAGAAGTGAACGAAATTACTGTCAAAAGTACAAAATAATGGATAAAAATCTGTCAGGACTGTATTTTACAAGAAAATATGCATGCTTTGTCCTAAAAAATGATGTCCTAAAAGAACTCGACGAAGCGCTTTAAAAATTTTAATTGTGCTTGTATTGCTAGTATTATATGTGAGATTACATAAACGTCAGTGGACAATAGGGTAAGATAAATCGCGAGATGGAATAGACTACCCAATTGAGGTTTCATTTGGCTAGAATAACTGTCTTTTCATTAATGTTTGAAACGTCAATGTTCTCGAAAAATTTATCACGTATTCTTTCCAATAATTAATTTCTATGGTGTGAACTCTAGTGCCTAGTGCCACTATACATCATCAGTTTCGGAAAAAAATTCGTGTCGTGGAAAGGGGCCTTTTATATCGGATGAAATCTCGTAGGAATGACAAGTATTTCAAAACTGCGACCAAAAAGCTTTCGAAATATCCGGGATTAAGTAGCCATTCTTCAAATATATCAAACACTCTTTGAAAATGCAATGTTTATAATATACGTCATAACTTCGTGACAAGCTCCTTGTGTAAACTGGGATTGGAATAGGCATGTTGATGAGCCGTTTCCGAATCGGATTCTGAAATGAGATTATGCATATCTTCTGTCTTGGGCTTCATTTTTCCTTTCGATATCACAGGATTACCCGTCGTTATTTGCACCTCTTCCGTATTCTGTTGAATGTTTGCGTTTGGGTCACGAGGGGTCCGCGAGAGACTCAACCGTTTCTGTTCCACTGCTTCGGGCGAATTGACGATCGAAAATGGCGTAGGGATCCACGAAAGTCGTACACCGCTGGCGTTTATTTGCGACGCATTGTTCATCGCGATTTGCCAACGCGTCTGCTCTTTGACATTTTCGTATGTAAACAAATGAGTTCCTTTCTTCGTTTTGAGTCTAAGTGAGTATTTACTGAGCTTGGAATAATCTCGCCGAAATCGCTCGGCAATTTCCCCTGTAGACTGTCCCTTATCGCATGTGCTTCCAGGCTGGATTTCAATCCGACCTACGACGCTGATTTTCTCGCTGCTCTCGTAGAAGGTCAATTGGCGGCCGTACAACACGCACCAGTAAGGAGTCCATTTGTAATTTCTCTCGCGTTTCAACACTTGTCCCTCGTACTGCCCGGCTGTAAGGTCAGAATAATCCGAGATTTCCTCGCTTTCCATCGGGAGTTCAATATCTTTATCGCATAGAATTTGAAAGAGATTTATTTATAGCCTTTAGCGAGTGCCACAGCGTTGAAGCCGTCAAACACGAGCGTGGACGGCGCTGATTTAGAGCTTATACGATACCAACTTGTGTTGTCAGGAGAAAAACGTCGTTGGTTGTGTAATATGATACTTTTAATCGCACGGTAGGAACTGTAGGAAGTCGGCCAGCACAACCACCCTGATGGACACGCTATCAGATGTGTTTATCGTGTCTAGTCCTTGTGAGATATTGAATTTCACTGTGAGAACCTTTTGCCAGATGTATATTGTTTGGATAAGTTCGCGCGTTTGAAGAGTTGAATCGTAATATCGCAAAACCGATCACTTTCACCGCATCCAGAGTCGTTTGAATTTGTTTTTCGGTACGAGTTTCAATATTCACGGCTTCTCTTGATCTATGATCTATCCACAAAAATTGTGAAGTTGAATGAAGCTTTGTTTAAAAGCCCCAAACAAATTTGAATAGAGGACGCGATGTCTCGCCAAATGATTGACTCTTGAATCCGATATCTCAAGTGCAAATGTCCTGGCAAAGATCAGTCTTTTTCAAAACTGAATAACAGTAGAGTGTTTGAATCGATTTTTCTAAGCAAAAGAACAGCAAGTTTCTCTTAAAATTATAACTTCCCTTTTCATTCAAAGCTCTACGAACGAGTAACAACTCTGTAAGTCTTTGCAAGCTTTTATCTGCATTCCCACGACGCTTGTTAAGGACGATGACAGCATTCGTATGCTCTTTTGCTTCGGTCCTACACGCTTGGCAGATCAGGTTTCCTATCAAAGCTTGTTTATTTGATCACAAGAGCCTGCCTTTCACGGTGTGGACAGATGAATTGACTTCAGAAAAGTGAAACAACGTTTAAGGAAGACAACAATAGTCACTACGCATTCTGCTGTCGTGTCGCCTAAGGTTTTCTGTTTTGAATTATTCATTCTTGTTGACCCACAATGTGCAGTGGAAAAACCACAAGATGCCATCAAGATTTGCCTTGTCGTAGTTGTCGATCGACATGCATTAGAATATTCATAATAAAACACCACATAATATTCAACATTTTTTACATGCTTTATTTTAATTCCTCTTGTACAAATCTGAAAAGTTTTTTTTAATCCTAATCGTTTTTTTATTTACGGCCTGTTGCGAGCATTAGAACAGCTTTAGATGGATTGGATATATATAAAGGTTTCCGTGTATGTGATTCGATAACTTTTAGTTAAATCGCAATCTATAACACGCTCTTGATAAATTATTTAAATATTTTTAAACGATTAGGGGACATTGAAATCTAAACTGATTGGGCATTCTGTACAGAAAACCTTTTAAGCTGATTTCCACTTAGGAAATGTTTTCGCAGGATCAGATGGAAAGGATGAAAAGGTTTCTCTGAAAGTGCGAAAGAACAATTAACTTAGTTCAGCATACACAGACCTGACAGACAGAAAGAAATACAATTTCCTTTCCGCGATGCTGTCATGATCTGTCATGATGAAATTGCATTGATATTGACAGTAAGGACTTTTTTTAGTGGTCTATTTTTGTTTTCTGGCAAAATTCGCTTAATTTAACCTGTATATATGCGTAGTTGAAATATTTCGGGTCATACAAGCCGTGTGATTTTGAAAACGGCTGTTACTTCATCTAAAGGCATCGTTAAAGATTTAATACTACATGCTTGTGGATGGTTTTCCCATTATAACTATGACGTGTTGCCATTGGTTTCTCCTGCGTTTGAACTCTTTATGAGATCCTTATGTGCACTCATATCGTAGTCCAAATATAGCTAATCAGTATTTACTGATATATACCGTTTATTTATTTACCGTTGTAAAAGCAATTATATTCTTTCTTGTTAGTTTTCAATTACTGGCTTAAAACTGGTATATATAAACAACAGCTGGTTAAACAAACAAGCCAGTTTAGTGGATCCTTTGAAAAGTACAGAAAACTGTTGATGTAAAACACTTATATAGCTATATTTATGATCCAATAAATGTAGTAACATAAGCATTTCCTGAAATCAAATTACAGCAAATATAGGATTTTGATGTCGACAAACAGGATAATGTATACGTGTTCCAACATGTGATGGCAATCATGATTGCTTACCTTTGGAAGAATATATCCGTATATGCTCTTATTTCCTAATAGTCTATTTGAAATTCGATTCATATGATATCCAAGTCAAATTTTCATGAAAAACCTCCATGATATTGTACACTGACTATTTTGCATGGCCACATTCTAATTAAGCTTATATTTTCAGTAAGCTAATGACTTTTTTCCAGGAATAATTTTTTTTTACCATTTTATTTTTCCGATTAACGATGCGTCTGTCCTCGTAAGGATTAGAATATTGAGTGATAAAGACATATTTACGATTTCAATTTATCGGTTATTTATTGCTTTGTATCCCTATCATAAGTATTTAATACATTTATTTTATATTCTACCTACATGTATTTATAATATTTAACATGTTAATCCAGTTAATTAATATCCTAGTATATATTATACTTTTATACATTATTTTATATTAATACTTTCTCTGTGAAGGAATCTCTATATAGGCATGTTCAGACTTCAGATATATCAGATATATGAATGCGTGCACCCTTATTATTCTCCTACATACATTGATCTGAATCTACCATCAAATATATAGGCTGGTTCACAATTTCAAAGTTCATGAGGTCGCAAGTGAAAAATTTGCAAAAGCTTTAATAAAAGTTTTAGGTATTTGTTGCGGGAATTCTGGTGAAATATACCCGTGTTGAACACTGTCTTAGTTCCCACGAATAATTCCTGCAAATCTGTCATGAAAACTTTACCATTTGAATTAATATTCTAACTGTAATCACAGAAACTTTGACAGTCATAAACCAGACCTGGGGGCCCCACTTGCAATTTTTCATTTCGAATTTCTTTTCATAAATGCGAAAGAGGGAATGATTAGAAATACTCTGATATTTATCAGTGCCTTTATCTCACCGTTTGTAACTTATTCACTCGTTCACATCTATTCAAAGAAAAAATTGGCGTCTAAAATCGTAGTAAAACAAGCAATAGGCAATATATCAGTGGCAGATTTACACCAATGCCCTAGCCTCTGTTTTGTTACCCTCCCCACCGTTGCTGTTTCGCTTGCCAGATCTCCTCGACAGATCCATATTACCAGTGCGTTGGCTTGAGCCAGTCGGAGACTCGTCGCCGGATCCTCGGCGTAGTCGATACCATGACGAGATTCGCACGAAGACAAACCGAAAGCCAGTTCGGAACTCGAACGACATAAAACTGAAGAGGAATGGGTTCACTGTGGTGCTCAGAATTGTCGCTAACACGGCGTAGTTTTTCACTGTTGGAAGAATCTATAAGAGAACATTTTTATTTCAGCAATGTTGTTGCAAAGTTGTCTTTGCCTGATTAATTGAGTAGCTTTTTCAGAGGTTCAGTGTTGGACATTTGGGCTTCCAGTAGAATTTCGAGTTTCAACTCAAATATTGCTTGTTGGAAAACGATGTGGCGAATAAAGGGACTTTCACGCGCGTATGAAACGCACGCCGGTAAGTGGAAAGTAGCCCTTAATTCGCAGGAAATGATCGCTGTAAAAAACCGTACCTTTGGATTTTTCCAAGGTGTGTCTCGAGCGTGTTCCACGAACTCAATGATATTCCAAGGCGACCAGCACACGAAGAACGCGACCACGATAACGATAACGAGAAGGGACATTCGTTTGCGTGCTTTGAACTGCTTGCGTTGCGTGTCGTTCTTGTCCGCGAGGAATACGAGCGGCTGTTTGCGTAAGGTCATCGAGATGAGAGCGTACATGAAGGCCATCAGAGCCAACGGGATGAAATACAGTATTACGTACACGAACGTGTAGTACGCGCGGGACTCGAGTTTGCCTGGCCATTCTTGAAAGCAGATACTGTATTCCGGACTTAACTCCTTGTACGTCATCACGGAAAGGAATGGTGACGAGAATACGAAACTTAGTACCCAGGTTCCTAAGATCAACGCCAAGGTGCGCTTCGGTTTGCCGCGAAACGATAACGGATAGCGCGTTGCTAGGAAACGCTCGACCGTAATCAGAATCAGGTTCATGATGGAAAACGCGTAGAACGAACGAAAGACGAAATAATATACGCGACAAAATACAGCGCCGTATTTCCAGTTGTAGCGATCTAGTATCATGGACATGTGGAAAGGCGCTAAGATGGCGAACAGCAAGTCGGAAAAGGCGAGGTTGGCGAGCAGGTAGTAGATGGTCGATCGCATGTTCGGGTTTAAAAATATCGTGAATATGACGAGGATATTTCCAATGATTCCAAGGGCGTCGAACAAGGCGAAAAGAACTTTGTACAAGCCAATGGTGCCGGAGAAGTGATCAAAGTCTTTTCCCTGATGCGATCTTGTAAAATTAGTGTGACTGAGTAGGAGCGATACATTTGTAAAGTTAGACATCGTAAATCTCAGTTGAGATCTTTAGGTCAATGGTGCAAGGGTTTTTCTCAAATCAGGTGGATTGTCGGTAGATAAGAGATATCTTATCGTGTCTTCTGCACTGAAACTTTCTTCCGACTTTCAACAGAAAGGATTGCTTCAAATTCTAGGCAGTGTTCAGAGGAACAGAAAAATCTGCCGTGTTGCAACAGAAGCAAGTGCTGTTCCCTTCGAAGAGAAAAAGTTCTTAGTATAGATTCGAGATTGTCGAAAGGTAAAGTTTTCAGAATATGAAGCAATGAAACATACCTCCTTACCTCCTTTAGAAAGCGAAATATTTTACAGGAGCCACTGCGAGTTTTTTTCTTGGCTAGAACACTCCAATAATGCGCGAGGAATGTCGTACTATAAGGACGTCTTAAAATAGTTCGCACAATATACTCTCCAGTGATGTCAATAGCTCAATCTGGTTATCGTCCTAAATCGGTCAAAAAAAAAAACAGTGTCACCGTTCGCTGTTTTCAATGATCCTCTCGTGGAGTACCACGTCTCCTGAGACGTCAGAACTGACTCGGGAATTTCTTTAAATGAAGAAAAGACATAGAGATGCTTTAGTTGAAGACGTGACCCTTTACACTGATTCTACAAGTTTCTTTTCATAGCTATAGCGATCAGTGACATGAGAATAACTGAGGTTAATGCAGAGACGTAATTTAATAAACTCATTGCGGATAATATTGAAATAAGACGGGTATACATTCTGCTCATAGCATTTCTTCACGACGAATCAGAAATGCAAGCATCGATGATCAAACAAAGTGTTGGATAATTTTTGCAACTACCCCTGATTGGCCTTTGCATGGCATACAGCTTACTCTATAGAACGCAGACGTTTTGGAAATCGTAATTGGACTGATATTTACTCCGCTAGCTACATTTTACTCTGCTGACATTTACAACCAAGCAAGCTCCTATAGTGCTACATCGGCTTGGCGGGAACTTAGCAAACATCTGCTCAGTAAAGTCAACATGACGAAGGAAGGCGAAAACGAGATGCACAAATATGTTGCGTGAAATTGTTACAGTTTAATTCATAAGCTATTTTGAATAGTGCATCGTAACTTCCGTATTCTGATAAGAGATATGATTGCCAATAGTTAAACCGAAATTCGAATTCTTGGGTGTGGAAATCCGGATTGCTGCAAAAGGTGCATACGTTTGATAAGCATATTGGTCTATATATATTTGAACTGAACTTTATGAGTAAGTTTATAGTATGGACTTACTGTATTTGGAATGTACAAATGACCTGTACGCGCAATGCAACCAAATCTCTGTCAAGTTTCGTGTCGTCTTCCGAATTTCCAAGCAACTTTGGTGTCCAATGTTCAGCTCTGAACTTCTGACGCAGTAAAACTTAGGAATTTTTCGTTAAAACGTTCGAATCGGAGTCAACTGTGGCGCATATGGAGTTCACCAGGAAAATGCCAAAACGGCGCTACGAAGCGCAGTTATAAAAGATGATACGGTATTAAATAATTCAGAGGAACATTGATTCTGATTGGTTTACAATAAGTAGTTTACAAGGTGAATTTCGTAATAGGAATATGCACAGCTGACATACGAACATTTTATTGCGCTATTCTTCAGCTCGTTTTTCTCACATTGTTCGTAAATCGTATTAGATTTCCTAATCAGCCATCGTGTTTGTTCTAATTTGTCTACCTGTTTTTCCACTGGCCGTAATTTGCCAAGGATAACATTGTTATTAATATTGAATATAACATTGCCAAGTAGTTCTCGAGTATTTGGCCGGAAGCACGCATTTGTGATTTGAGTGGCCAAAATTTGATTGCGGTTCATATCGACATTAGGGAATAATCCATGACGGTATATTATAGCGTTGCACGATAAGAACGTTCCCAAATACTTACACCAATTTCGACGTATCATCGATTCAACGGCAAATAAATCAAATTTGACTGTATTTGAAAGCTCTTTTTTTATTTTGCTCGATGCATATAGTTGAGAACTCTATATAGGCTATAAGACTGTCTGTTCATTTGATCTATACAGCTAAATCCTGATATACATCTACATAATATAAAAGTTACTTACTTCGGTCGCGTTCAAAGCGAACGAGATATAGGTTTAGAAGTGCCATGGATATTCGCATAATCGGATCATTTTTTATAGTTTGTTTTATTCGTTTTCTCAACAAGCTTACGTGCGCTGTTCAGCGTTTTTTTTTTAAATTGCCAGGCGATTAATATGGTTGATAAAGAGCCGAGATTAGCCTCTATTATATACTCGATCGATCTGCCTGGTCGAGCCAAAATGATTTCTCAGCCCGTTATTGAGCGACTCGATCGAATCTGTCCCCAAATTCGTCAACACGATTGATAGGTGAAATTTTCGGCGCGAAGCCACTTTTGCGCTAACCGATTGCGGAAAAAAATTTTCACCTTGCGTGCCTAGCGCAAACAAACTCGGAAAAAAAGTTTTCGCAATCGGCAGTTTAGCATGAAACAGCTGCTACGTCATATCACTCGGTTGCTAAGAAGATAGAAATTGATATTTTAGGCTAGTCTATCGTCTGCGTTTTATTAAATTTCGTGTTTGCGAAAGAGCTCATGTCATGATGTGTGCGCAAATGAATTAATATCTAATGAGCACAGTTTTGAAAATATCTTGTCTTGGCTATCGAGAGACTATCGGTCTCAGGGATTTTGCTCGAAATGTCATATTTTAGATTAGGTTTTCTTCGCGAGTGCAGTCAATTTATTGCTTTGCGAATATAAAGCGATCCTAAATGTATTCGTAAGGCCAGATGATATATAATAGCCTAATGATCGATTTAGATTTGTTGCATGACCATTACAAGCTAATTACTAAATTAGGATTCCTATAAGGCTGTAACTTCCCGCGGCTGGAATTAATTTTTGGGCTTTGACAACAGATGCGGGACCACATAATCTGTAAAACGTCCTTTTTAACGACCTATATTCCCATTAACGGGCCGGTCTTTCCCGTAATATAAATTAGCAGATAAGATCGGTATATATGTTTGCAACGGGATATTGTGCATGACAGGCGCAGTCTTTAATGTTTTTATGAATTTACGAGCAATTTTTTTGCGACTGTTTGCGGCTTGGATCGACGCAGTTTTGGTTAGAATATAATTGTATACGAGAGCTATCATGAGAGCTGTGCGTAACAACTGTTGTTTATTTCAGCACCTATTTGAATATTGTATGTTCCTACTCTTGTTATCTCATCATAATACGAGCACGCTCTTGTTCGATAGCTCTGATATGCTTCAAGCAGATCGTTGATCGAGAATATTCGAGGCATAAGCGCGTACATGCAAACTTTTTGACCTTGCCAGCGCTTAACGCGAGAAACTCCGTGGGTGTTCACAGCATGCAATGTTTCCCAGAATGACCAATTTTGGTCACGGGTTATTTCGAAGAATTCCTTTCGGCGCGAAGCTGAAAGTTTGAAAGTTCACCGAAAGCAACTTCAATTTTCCGGCACAAGGGTTATGTTGACTGTATGTAAGATAAGTAGATCTTCGTGGCAAGATAAACCCATCTATATTGGGCAAGCACGTAATATACGAGTAAGCTTGGCATTTGATTTATCGCTCCTTTTATGGGAAGCGCGAAATAATACATTGTGGCAAACCACTGATGCTTATTAATTTGTAATCGCTGCATGGCCGAAGAAAAAATAGAAAGAGCACTTGGAGGTTTCGAGAGGAGATGCAACTAAAGAGTTCTACAGCTTACAAAAATGATCGATATTCGTCCATGTGTTGACTTATTTGGCGAGATTAAACCCAGAAAGACGTTTCCCACGCATCTCGAAATTGACTTAGATGTCCTTTCGGGGCGTCTCGTATTTGACAGTATAGGCGTCTTTGACTTTGTCATCCGCGAGAGATATATGTTTTAGAACACAGAAGCCTATCGAAATTTTTATTCCATGCATAGAATAATATATCTGAAGAATTAGGCTTGAAACTTTTTGGAGCATAAAATGTTTCAACTTTGCGAACCATGCATGGTCTTGACTTATTAAAATATTACTAAAATATTAACTGTACATATGAGACTACGGGGTTAGTTCAGTTGGAAAACGTGGTCGCAGGATGGTGTATAGGCGTGTAAATGTATCCTAAAACTATTTTATAAACACGCTTTCGCCTGTAATATAACTGAAACCAATTTCACCGGCAGCGATTAATGATAACTATAAGGAGCAGCAGCGTGGCGCAGTGCCTTCAAATAACTTCTCATCAAATGTGGCATAACAACTGCCCAAAGATGGATATTCAAAGTATTAAAACGTCTCGACGTTTCGACCTGAGGGCTTTCGTCAGGACAGCACAGTTTGCCGTTTCAATAGCTAACTGTTTTGACGAAGGCCCTTCGGGCAAAAATTCGAGACGTTTTCACGTCTATTTTAAGCAGTTTTTATACATCCGGCGTGTAGATGATTACTTTTTACACTAATACTTTCACTTTTCGTCATGTAAAGATTTGTGAAAGTTTCCATGGAGAATGGATAAAAAAGCAGCCAAACGCTACATTCATGCGTGGCTTTGTTTTTCTTGTTTTCATCTTTTGTTTCCTTGAGGGCATTCATGGAAGTGCTCGAGTAATTGATTTAGCTAATCTGGCAACCCGGATACAGTGTTAATTAATGACCGATGTTCATATGGGAACTGGGAAGGGCTATTAAATGGCTTGCAAATATATCGCACCCTGCGCCCACACCAAAATTGCGTTCACAGGTGTTAAATGACATCTCTTTTACACTCTCCTAATGTCACAGTTTCAATCAATTTGATCGGTTGATTTTTTGATAAGTGTTTTCCAAGATGTTTCAGAAGCTATCTTTTAACGATGCATGAAATTGATTTGAACACCATTGATTATTACACTTTGAAATTTTTTGCGTTCATAATCGTGATAAAATCGTACTTTGGAAGTTGAGATAAAGCTAGCATTTACATTCATTCATGCATTCATGCATGCATAGAGAACTACTCGCTCCACGGTTACGAAAATGTTGGCGGCTCAAGTGCAGTTCCAAATAACAAATCGTTTTTTACGTCTGACCTTCGAAGTGCTTCAATTCGCTACTTCCGACCACAAGCATTTTATTAAAATGTCGCGTATTTTGCCCCTCATCGACAATTGTATAAAAAAGTGCAGAAAATACGGCCTACAGCGATCACTATATATATGTAAATATATAGCTTTATGAAAAATGCTCACGAAACAAGTGTGCATGTAGTATAGAAAATCTTCTTGTACTTCGTTTAAGGGGCTGTTTGCATGAACCCGGTTACCCGAGATTCAAGGAAGCGTGAGAGGACTTTGAGATAGTGAAATAAGTCTTTATGACACCAAACAAGCACATGCTATTGTTGTGGTGATTATACGACTGCCAGGATCATGTTATCTGCTCATTTCAATACCTCAAAATCATCTAACGCTTCGTTGAATCTCGGGTAACCGGGCTCATGTAAACAGCCCCTAAATAGTTTGCAATAATTAAGGAGGGGTTAAAGTGCGTTCTGCGCATCGGTTCTGCTCATAACATTGGCTAGGCTTTACTTGATCTAAATTTGCTGAACTTTACTATGTTTCTTATTTTTGTGGACTTAAACTCTCTCTAGCTCATATTCATGCATTTGTTTACATCACGAACCGAACTGTACTTCACCTGTGAAAAGTTCATGATTGAAAAGATGTATAGCCGATACGCATGATGAAAGGTAATTTCAAATGCAAGGTCAAAGATGGCGGCTTACGCTTTTTTTTCTATTTCTTCCCAGAGTCTTCTCTTTTCCCCGAAGAATGCTATAAATTTAATATTCGAGATCATATTATACTCTAAAACACACTTTATCTGACAAGCATATCTCAGTCGTACTCTTATAATCGTTTAGTGGTGAAACTAAAGGCCATGTTACACGGTGCAATTTTTCTTGCAACTTGTAATGCAATTCTATTTTTACGAGATGTAAATTAGTGAAGTGTCTTCAAAATGTAAGTGTAAGAAACGTCATGGAGTGTAATAAAGACAAAAGTTTGGTAGTTGCCAAATTTACATTTCTCGAAAGAAGAATTGCATTGCAAGTTGCAGGAAAAATTGCACCGTGTAACAGGGCCTTAAGGCCTGGTTCACATTAGCTCCTAAGAAACGAGGATCCATTGTATTATTTTCTCACAGACAAAGGAATTTGCGAAATCAGACCAGATCCTTAGGACAAGTATGAACCAGACTTAGCATAATATTTCAGTATTGAATATATTTTCCCTAAAACTTTGTTTATATAATGTCATGTTTATCAAGATGAATACTCTCATGTTCCCACAAACTTGCACATGCATCTTCTCTGAAGTATTTTTGTGAAAATCATAGCTGCTGCATGAGTATATATTTCGTGTGCGAATGAAGAAAATTCCTCTCAATCACGAACAATTTCAGCGTATTTTTTTTGCATCCTGTCGGTTTTTGTGTGGCATTAATAAAATCGAGATAAGATCTTTCGCAGGGGGAGATAAAATAAATACGCATACAAAAAGTGTCAACTTTCTTATCAAAATTGGCGATCGAAATTAGCTGCCAATTAAGCATCTCCCTTCTCAACAATCAATTAAGTTTTATCGCATTTAATCATAAAATAAGACAGGCATTACGGTGACATTTATACCAGCTTGGAAAAAATTGCAGCGAGAACATGATTTTTAAGGTATTCCGGCATCTTGAATATGCATTTGTGGAACTTGTACTTATTAATTATCGTACTTTACACCTCCCAAACGACCATGTGACCTTTTTCGAAATTTTGCTACAAAACTCTGAACCTATATCACGCCAGAGAGAAGAATTTTAATGTGTTCGTGCAAAGACTCATGCAAAGACTCTATAAAAGCATTATTTACTATATTTATACCCGACAGTAAAAAAGCTTGCCTGTTAAAACCGTGATGACTAAAACTGCAATCATTTGCCTTGGGTATCAGTTGCATGTACGTTACCAGTAAACCAGGAGTATAATGAATGATTACTGTCTGAACAGGCAGTTATATGCAATATTGAACTTACAGTGTATACTGACAATATATATAAAATATTGAACTGACATGCAGTGAGAGATTGACTGTGAACTTGAAAGTCAATTATAAGCCTATGCATACGGAGTTAAATCAGATTCACTTGGGTCTGCAAGTATTCCTGTTTGTGGAGTGGTTTTTTGATCAACCATTACGCGATGAATAAATTAAATGCAGACACCTTATAAGTGGGCAGTAAACTCTTGCCTCGAGGTCAGACTCCATTTTATATCATGGATGTCACATGATATATGTGGATCAAAACATCCTATATTCAAATCAACAAATGAATTCAGTAACCCGGAAGCCCGGATATTTTAATTGAGGTTGATTTTGAACTAGACTAGTTTTAATTTGTAGGCTATAAAGGAAATTTATTCTCCTATGTACCTTATAGAATACAGTTTCCAATATTTCATAATGTTAATTTTAGTATGTTTTAAACAATGCATATATAATGACTTATGGCGGCCATTTTGAATTAGTTTTCATCTCTAAATTTAGGCTATATAAAAATGAATATTATCAGTGAAATATATCTGGTATTATATTGTATTTCGTAGAATTTGATCACCTTACATACATATAGATAAATTAACATCATTTAGCATTGAACGGAACATTAAAAGACAGAAAAGTCACATCGAATAACACGTGTGAATATAGTATTATATACAATACATGAATCGAACGCAGTGTGCACTATATTGTCCACTACCAATCATAGGAGACACATTGCCAACTATCGGAAGGGGGTGTGAAGTGTTTCAACACCAACTTTACGACGCAGAATAAGAGACGGTGAGAGGGACAGTAACGTGAAACTCTGAAACAAGATATTACGCGAAGTTTGATTGGCTCGGCAATGTTGCAAATTGTTGGCGAACCAATCAAATTCCATGCGGTAATCAAATTTGAATTGTCGGCAAGTTGAAACAATTCAATTTGCTATAGAGCTTTCTCATAATGACGTCAAACGCGTAAAGTCTGATTGGCCCCACAAAACTATCGAGCCAATCAAACTTCGTAAAGCAGAGCCAATCAGATTTTTCTTCCGCGTTTGACGTCATTATGAAAAAGGTCTATTCTATTAAATGGCAACAACTACGTGTACTCCGAGGTTTTATACAAGATACATATAAAATTATTAAATATTTATGTTGATATCTTATTCATATGTTGCATAAGCTTAGCGTTTCAAACTACAGTCATATATTCTTGTAAACAACGCTTTAAAATCATTTTACGGGTAATGTCTATGACGTGATTTGATATGCAGTAATCTCAACTTTAGTGCCGTGCGTTTCTGGGAAAATACTTCTGTTCCCACAGGCTTCTTTTGTGGCTCCAAAATAGACTGGCATAGGGCAGTTTTCAAGTCTTTCTTTACGCAGTCGATATACTTTTCTATGTACTTTCGTAAGAACGACAACGGACCGTTTCCTTGCGACAAAACTTGATAGTGAAAGTCTTTCAGGCTGAATTTCTCGCCCAGTTCCCTCTTGGTTTTCTCGCGAAGTTCCATTATCGTCAGTCGGCCAATCATGTAGGCCGTAGCCTGCCCAGGACAGCTCTGATATCGCGTAAGCTCTTTTACTGCAAAGTCGGTGCTATCCCATGCAAATTGGTCGAAGAGTTGCAACGCTTCGTCCCTAGCGAAAGGGAAATACAAAGATCGTAAAATGCTCTTTATAGAGAATCCCGACGCATGGGTTTATACTACTTATCTATATAAACTAGTTGGACTGAGTGATCGAGGTGAAAGGTGTGCTCATGACAAAATGACGGTATACCATTGAATCCATGTTTTTTCAACCCTTCTAACATGAATTCCTTTGAGAAGTTCCCATTGAGAACACTGGTAATTTTTCCCTCAAAAGTTTTGTCAATTGTGTTGCAATTGTGAAACTTGTTAAAGCTGGTCGTCCAGCAAAGAGTAGCGTACACAATTTAAACTAATCTAAAATATCCACTCACCTCTTCATTCCTCTGTCATGCAACCCAGTATCAATTATCAATCTTAATGCTCGCCAAACCTAGAAAAGGTAAAGTTCATTATTCATCGCACCATGTCTGCGGAAATTAGAAAGCTATAGAGCGATGCCACCTCTAAAGTTTAAATAGCTAATTATAAATTAAAAATGTACACTTGAATGATTTTTAAACCTAGTAAGTACTTGAAAGGGGTACGAGAATACGGTATAGCCTAGCTACCTCCATGGTTGTGGAATCACATTTGTATACACGTGAGTCCTCTGTGGGATGGTAACCCAAAATAGTCGATATGCCCATGCAGACTACTGACCTGCCACTTCAACATGCCATATTTTTGAAATGGATTATCGTTGTACAATTCTGTGTCATCCGACATAATCGGATTTTCGCTGTACAATGCCCAGCCTTCTGTAAACGCTGAAAAGGACTCGCTCGTCCTGTCATCTAACCAAGACATCAGTCCTCTACAACCACTCTGAAAATACTCCCTCATGCCTAGAAAAATATGACACGATAGTTGGACTTCGAATGCTGTATGCATTAGCATTCTGATGACGTTTCTTCACGCCCTGTTGTAGTGAGTTGTACAGTCCCATAGTATATAAGTAGAGCAACCGAGAAAACTTGTCGACTACATAATGACGTTTATCAGATGACACGTTGTTACAAAATTGCAACATAGGGCAAGAAAAATATGATAGAAAGAAGACTGACTGTTTGACCAAAGAGCTGGATAACCTCGGCTTTCATCACCCCATTTTCATTACCTTGTGCTTGTAAATGATGTCCCGGCCTGGTCTCGTGTGCAACCACAGACCATTCTTGGAATTTTGGTCCATAACGTTCCAAGAAAAACGGTAATCTGAACTCGGTCGGCGAGCTGCACGTTTCATCACTTTCTACGAATTGCATGGTGCCTTTTGATGGATTGAAGTGAGGGTAGATTTCAATCGGACAGTTCGGCAATGTCATACGCTTTCCTTTAAAGTAAAATTGTTATGAACTTGCTGTAAATTTGATCGCTATTGTTAGCTTGAATATGACATCATAGTCAGTCATTAAGCGCCATCTTGGTTCACTCATGGGTTCAGTATTTTTGCTTTTTAAGAGATCAAGCTTGATCAAGTTGTTTTTATTTCAGTTTCTTGTTTAAACTGTAACTGCTTACTATCTCTATTTTACTATTAGGTCGCTATCAAAATACAGCAACGAATAAAACATGATTTGTGGACACGTTTTGAAAGGTCAACCAAGATGGCGGCCAATGAATTGCAAACCACCTATTGGCTTTTTTTAGCATAGCAAATGCATGCGCAATCCAGTGGGTATTTTAAGTCAGCAGGGAATGCCAATTATAATGTGAAAGCTCTCTAGTCTAAAAGAGTTTATACTTTGCAAATACCTGTCACGTGAAATGCGTAAATGAACTGTGGATGAATGAGAGCCATGATCTCACGACACGCTGCAATCCATTTCTTCAATGCGGCGTACCTCACTGGGCAGAATTTCTTAGCGGATTCTTTATCAACGCATGTTTTGAAAGCCTTGGCGTTTGACTCGTTCTCTGGAAACTTTCTTTCGTTGTGCCATTGTGTGTCTGCGCTTAGAAACTTCCTCAGTTTGTTCACCGCTTTCGATGTGTTTGTAGAGTTCATGATTGATCTGGTAATCTTGAGGATCTAAAGAGATGACGAGCAAGATATTTGACTGTGACTTTTCATTTACATTTGTTGAATCCCTACTATCACTACTATAATTTTACAAGTTTCTCAAAACATATGTTGCTTCATAATACGGTCACTGAACTTCGAGTGCATCCAGACTATATTTTTAGCTCAGTGGATTTGTCCTGACCACTATGAATTCCATGAATTCCATCCTAATTTCATTTCTTGCAAAAAAACTCTTCACATTACCTCTTTGTAAAACACTTCATTTTGTTTCTTTCCCTTTTCCAAGATCTCGTCAGTAGTGATGTCGGCTGTAGTGAAGTAAGACACGGTACTTTTGTAGCTTTTTCGGCCATCCAACTGCTCCCCCGTCGGTAGTTTCCTTGTCGTTCTTTTTGCCGTTGGCTTACCATCTTTGTATACGTATTTAAGGGGCAGGTTTACCAAGCCGCTGGACACGTGACTGGGGATGCAGTGACGTATGTGTTCGTGTTCGAGGTAATTTATTAGATCCAACATTGGCTTACCGAATCCTTAAGTGTAAGTGGTGAAAAATACATTTGATATTCTAGTAAACATTTTGTCTGTGCCCCAGGGGCTGTTTTCGTGTCAGGACAATACTCCAGATTATGGCCCCAGTTACATGATACCGGACTAGTTTTCGTACCGGATTATCTACGTTGATTCGATACACATATGGTATCGGATTTGTCTTGCTTACACGATGCCGGATTGATTCAGAAATTTTTTTGGCGGACAACGAAGTGCGAGCAAAAGTCCAAAAGAAATATTCTCGTGGAATCAGTTAAATCTAACTTCTTTTGGAAACGGTAACCAGTGCAATTGTTTTATGTCCATTTATTTTCCCGCCAATCATAAATGGTACCGGATCATTTTTCATGCCACCTCCAGAGTGGAGTGATTTTCATTCCGCGGAGCGTACCGGATTACTACATCCTCGTGGAACTGCAACGCCGACGGTACGCTACTGATCCGTTATCGTGTGACTGAGGCGCATATGTGATACTCTATAGTAATTTTTGTTTGTGAAAATGTCCTTACCTTCAGTCAATGCCTCTTTGATGGACGACGAAGCTGTCTTCTTATTATTCTTAATCCACAACTGCAAATCGCTCTCCGGAACATAATCAAGAAAATCTTTAGCTTGAAAAGGTGCCGTGTATTCTTCATCAAGTACACTTTCCGATCTATTCGTCTTTGTTAAATATTTGGATTTCTCTTTTAGAGCATCAACCCCAGATATACAGTCTTCTACCGATCTCACCATGCCTGCTTTCACGCCAAGATCGATATTCGATCTAAAATAGCGAAGTCGAACAACTTAATACAGTATTTATTACTTTGGATTCAAACTATATCCAACAAGAAACAGTTAATAATGTTGATGTTAATATTTAAACAAATTATTTATTGCCTAATAATTTAATTATGCCAATTATGCGATTTACATTCTGTCGTTACCATGACGACTGGGTGATTAGTCAAGGCGGCTATTTTGCAAAAGGATATATCCGCGCAAAGGATCTCGGTTAAATAATCAATGCACTCTCAGTTTTAAGGCAATGCGTTCTACGCATGCGCGATATATCGCTTCGCCCACAATCATTGTTCAACAAATATTGTATAAATACGAAATATTCGCCGTATTTGGTTAACGTCCTTATCGGGGGTAGAGCATCAGTTCCGTGATCGTCAAGTGAGAACTGCTTTGCTGACACCCTGACTACAGCACTTATTCACCAACAATATTCATTTGTTCGGTGAAATTTTTGGAATATTCCGAACTTCCACACAAGGAAGTTTTGCAAAGAAAATTTTCATTTTAAGCTGTTGAATAGTGATCTTTTGACTTACAATTATAGCATACAATTATGGTTCTAGATTACTAGATATGGCAAATTTTCATTTTGAGCTAGTGATCTTTTGACTTACAATTATAGCATACAATTATGGTTCTAGATATGGTAAATTTTCATTTTGAGCTAGTGATCTTTTGACTTACAATTATAGCATACAATTATGGATCTAGATATGGCAGTAAGTTTTTTAATCGTGAAGCAATTTAGAAATCACACAGTCAATAGCTCAATGGTAGCTATTGCTGGTTATTAAAGTCTGTGGCTGGTTGTACGAAAGCTTGATAGAGTTATTCACCGAATCACTGTATAACTTTGGTTAGAGCTTAGAGTATTTTTAAATTGTGTTTTCTTTAATTATCGTCATTTCCAAAGACGTAATTTTATTGATTTTTAGCATTTCTACAGCGGTTGAAAAAATTAAGAATACCTGTATCTCTCGATTGCTGTTTTGTGTTTCATTATCATAGCAATAGTATCTTCCACGTCCTTGTACGAGGTTGGTACTTTAAAATAGCCGTAAGACATCAGTTGAGAATGTATTATGCAGAATGGTTGCCAACAGAAGAAATTTGGTCCCATCATCCAGTCTCCATTGTAATAGTTCTCGTCGTAAGGATTCCCAAAACTGTGCTGGAGATAGTGTTTCAACTGAGAATCGAGATAGATGAAAATATTAGTAACAGTCAACTAAATGTACATTTTACAACAATGTGATAACCATTGTTCTTTTTTTACTTTTCCACAATTCTTGCGAGCTCAATAGGAGAATGGTTTAACGCTTAATGACGGATTCAACGTGAAATTAAATCATTTATAAATGGATGTTGGCTATATTATTATATTATTATTATATTAAAACGCCTTTAAAACAAGTATATTGGTATAGATTTAGGTTCTGAAAGATTTTTTTAAAATTCTTAACCAAACGTCAGGTACGCTGCAGTGATTTACTGATAGCAACAGTAGTCTGTTGTTTTACTTGAATCATAACATCTTTATTCTGTCATATAATCCTGTCTACGTAATTTCGAGTAGAGATTAAGACTGTGAATGATCCCCTTCACCTGTTTTCAACCTTCACGCCTGTGATTTAAAAGCCTACTCACATTCTCACTTATTGAAACTGTGTGACATAGAACTTGCGTTTTTGCTGATCAAAAAACGGAGTGCTTCGTTATTGAATGGCCAAATTTTAAGATTCTAATCGAGTAGGGAAATATCTTCTTAGAGCAGTTACGAAGTGATTAAAGCCATGCTCTCGAAATGCTCTCAAAAAGTGTGAGTGTAGGTATGCTCTTAGAATACAGGCTTAGGCATAACACCGCAGAAATTGGTATCTCTGATCACAGTATGGTTCACAATTGTGCATTTCTGTATCGCTATCAAAGAGAAAACTATTCAATAAATTTGAAGATTTCAAATTTTCTTCTGAATACGCATTGTGCAATCTTTTGACAGCTCATCATACACATCTGACAGCTGTGAAATGGCTATCTTGAGGCTTAAAGTATACACAAGATTATTAATTCAGACGATTTGTTTTTGCCGTGTGCAATCTTTTGTGCAAGACATATTTTGTTGAGTACTTATGAACGGATCTTTTTTCTCGCCAAGTTTGAAGCCTAAGTAGCGAGAATTGCGGGACATGTCGCAGCTCTCGGAAGCTTACGTCCAATTGGATAATGCTTTTCTATGCTTTCTAAAGAAGGAAGCTATGCTATTGGTTGAAACAGAAATGTATTGTAAAGTTCAGCCAATGAAAATCATTCTTGCGAGGAGCTGCGACACTACCCATTGCGGCTAAGTCTTCTTCGATTTTACCAATTCCTCCGGTGACCTTCAGGATAATACATGTAAATATTTGTTGTACCATAAGTTAAAAATGGCAATCAGTCAAGCAAGCTTACCTGTTCAAGTGTCTTCAGTTCCCGGGGAGTTAATTCATCGATGTTGATAACCTTGCTCTTAATTTCAGTGAGAAGTGCCATGGACTGATCTGTTTTCTCCTTCAATTTCAACGGATTTGGATCGTACGGAAGGTACCTGAATAAATTTATATGTATACGCTTTAAAACAGGGCCAAGTTTACCAGATAAGCTAGAAGAGGGAATGAGGGATAGTCCTCAGATGTCCCCAGGGGCCCAATTGGCTGGCAAATTGACTCAGCTTGCCTCCAGCGGGGCCCTTTTGCCCAGAGTAAAAGTAAAAAAGGTATTTTTTACGTCTGAAGGTATTAAGGTAATAAGGTGTATATTCGCCGTGAACTCTAATCGTTTGATTCGGATATTCAGGCGTAATTCTTGTGATCCTGATAGCGAAGAAAGTTTGCGTCGTTGAAAACACCTTGTTGTGTTTTATCCCAAGTGAAGTAATACTCCAAAAATTCTACCCATTCCGGAGTTGAAAGATTTTCATTAATTATGATCATCTAAAAAAATTATCTGCACAGATCTTGGTATATATGCTTGAGGCGCGATTAGAGACGCAATTTTCCCATGGGCGCTTTATTATCGTTCCAGCGCAGGCGTTCACCTCTTCTTGATAAACAACTTATCTGCGATAGAATATCGTCTCTTCTCATAAGCTGTTGTGGTAGCTACATGCAGTGTTTGTGTGGAGTATTTCAACCCTTATCAAATACTTTGAAGTTATACGCGCTTTAATTAACGTGATTGGCAGATGCGCTTATATATGTTGCAAAATGTTTCCCCTGTCAAGTGAAACGTTTCTCACTGGGAGACAAAATGTGGTTCTTCGGCTTACGGTTATATACTTATACTTTATATGTCTATTTAACGGTTACAAAACATCGTTGGCTCAACGTAAAGAGAAAACTGTACGTCTATAATGAGGTCGACGTTGAGATTTTTGACCGTTAAGGTGTGTTCTCACGACCCAATTTTGTTCGACCCAATTCAATTCTGATGGATGTTTTATAGTCTGTTGTCTTGTAATGTATGAGAAGTAAGGCCTGTTTCAGATGTCGAACTTTTCATGTGCCGAACCTAATGTTAATGTGCTAAAGCCTTTGTTTAAGTTCATTTGCATTCGATTCGGCGCATGAAAAGTTCGACGTCTGAAACAGGCCTAAATTGGATCCAAAAAAATTGGATCGTGTGAAAAGACCTTTAGACCGTCGATAGCTGGTAGCTTTGGCGTTCTTGTTAAATTTCAACATCGTATATTTTAAAGCGTTGCGTAATATGTGAGCTAGGTAATGAAATACTATTGCAACAATCCTATTACACACCATTAATTAAGCACTAATTGGTCGTTTGTCAGTAGGGCTCTGACAAAGCCAGCCAGCCGAATGAACTGCCTGTTTACAAATGTGATAATGTTTTCACATACTAGCCAACTTAATTGCCAGTTATCTCAAGTAGGCGAACTAATCGTTCTCATCTGGCGTGAGCTTTCGCGAGCGATTAAGGAATAATGTGGGCAAAATACACGTGTTTCTGACTGTGAGAATAATTTTATGGTGGCTAATCTACGAATACTTCAGTAATCAGCGTAAACAGTTTTTTAAAATGCAGAAAAAAACGAGATACCCATCCTGGTCATCTTATGTACACAAGGTCTTGATCACGCGATCCAAAAAGCAAAACGAATTGCGGTGCATTTTTTCATACATTTCGATTTTCATTTTTTCGTCCATGCTAACTATATTATAGTACCCCTGTGGCCCTGTTGTTCATTTAGATCTTCCTCGAAGGTCAGAAAGCGATTTAACATTCAATAACATTTAGGATCAAACTCCATATCCAACTCAGTTAGATGTAATTGCATCAAATCTGTCTAGCAGATGGAAGGCCGTCTTTTAAAGCTAGCTTCACATACATACACCATCCCAGAACATTTCCCAAAGCGTCCTAATCAATGATGATTGCTACTCGTTGTTTATTCCTGCGTATGCATGTGCATGCGTTTTCCATCGTTTTTGTTTATTTTATATGTCCACACGATCCAAGGGAAAACATGCCCAATATGCATGCATGTTAAATTAGCTTTTATTTTTATTGTAAATTGACGGTGTTTGAAACCGTTTTGGCATGAAAACGAATGTGAAAACGGTCGAATAGCCTTAGTTTAACAGCGGAACAAATATTTTTGCTAATTCATGCATGGGAAAGAGGGTATAGACCGTTTTTTCTGGCTCCCACGATGAAAAAGTTCTACAATAGGGAAATTGTGGGTGGGGAAGTTCTTGAGATTTAATAGATTCTCAAGTGTTCCGGAAGGTCCTTGAACCTTCATAAAAAATCTTCTAGAACCGGCACGTCCTTAAAAGTTAATTGACATTCTTAAAGCTGTAATTCATTATGCATAAAAAAAGGGGGTTGGAAAAATTGAATTTATATGGTTATATAGGTGTGACCATCATATCTTAGCCTCTGTAAATTCGCTTGAAAAAGTCCTATGAAAAATATTTGGTAAATTCTTAGCAGGGAGAGATTCTGTTGTGATCATACTCTATTGTCTACACTCGGGAACCGTTCTGTTGCTCCGCTCTTACTCCTAATTTCTGCATCTAGAAAGCAGAAGTATAGAAATTGAATCAAACTATAGCGTGCATCATCTGCGGTATCACCATATGAATCTTTGAATCTCTCAATTTACCATGGAAACTGAGAAACAAACACGTCCGAATATTCGTCGACATAAACTTTACTTGGAAGATTTCTTTGCCATATATGTCAGCCTTTCGTTACAGTTACGAAAGATATTCGTCAAATTGCATATGGAGGTATGATTGATTGCTTTCTTATATCAAAATACGAGAAATTTCGCGTAAAAAATACTGAAGCATGCGTATAGAAAATCATAACATCGCTAATCCAAAAAACGGTATCCAAGGAAATCACACAAGCATTTGTTTGCAAACGTCTTTACAAAATCTTTTCGAAACTGAACTATATCATCGTAGTGGCATATAGAACAGGCTTTGTGGTATACGTTTGTTAAGTTATTAAGAAGAAAACGTGTTGCACAATCGTTTCATGCGAAACTGAAGGAAATCTTGTCATGCATGATCTTGAAAAAATTGCGATGAGTTATCTCAATCGATACTGGAGACATATACTGATCTATTATGTCACAGTGATAGATAAGACTGGTAATATAGGTAACACTTTGTTGCATATAATTTTTTATATAATTTTCAGTCTGTGTTCATGAATTATTCGCTCGCGTTCTATCAGAAAATATCTCATTCTATTTAAACTAGTTTTGCTCATATATCATGTCGTGCGAGTGTTTTTGAAGATACAAACAATCCTATGGATAAAAATAGTTTGCTTTTTTATTAACTTAATCAAATCACAGCGCGCGTATGGTATTAAAAAAACATACTTTACAAAAGATTCAAACCTTTTCGCACGCGCGCGTAGAAAAATTAACCTAAATATTAGATTTTCATCTGGGTTTTCATATCTCTGTGCATACGTCAATTTATGACGACATGCAAAAACTGTTTACAGTTAGCATGCTACGCTATAATTTTCTGCTCCTCTACAGGGTGCCCCGAAAACCGTACAAATTGTTTAAATTACAATGTGTAAACACCTAGCCAAACACGCAAATGTACGTAAAATAGTCAACAGAATTACCTATATATATAAGCTGGATTCGATCATGTTCACGTAACTGCAGGTCCCCTCACGGTGGTCCCAATTTTAACGATGGCATATTTCGACATGCAGTTTGTTTTTTGAGACACATGCATGTTAACTTGGTTTGTCTTTCTCATTTATGGGCAAAAAAAGCGTGATCGTGCGTAGCCCCACTTGACCACCTGATATAACTGTGACTGCTGATATAGATGCAACTATTTATATAGACTTGCTAATTTGGACCTCGCTGTATGTATTTATCGATAAAAGAGATCGACACGCAAGGCCATCCGGACATTTTTTGCACTCAAATATCGACGATAGCGTAGATTTTGATGTTCTAGAAAGATCCTGGGCGAGGGAGACGTTTATATATAGTATATCTCATTGAAAGAGTTAATAAATGCTGTACACATTGTACTATGGTAACCATGGCTACGTATCACGCGTTGACAGAGAGGTGCTACGAGAAGCATAATTTGATAAACCAAAATTAAAGTTTCTAAGATCACATCTGGAAATTTGCACGCATTGGCAAATGCCTAATTCTAAAATATCTGCTGGTAGGATTTGAGGGAACAAAAGCAGTGCTTAACACAGAATTATTACGACCTGATATTTGTTGCAAACTCTTTAAGACTCAGATCGTACTTATCTGAAATACCAGGTGTGTAATTCACAGAAACAATAAAAGCGTAAAACGGAGTTGGAGGCTTCTATATGGAATTGGAAACAATTGATATGTACCACATTAATCCTGACAAGTTGACTAACTATTTCAAGCAAAAATGCAATCCTGACAAAAAAATATAACTTGTACATGCACTACCGTTTGAGATTTAATCCTGTTTTTGTGATGTAGTTAATTCGACTAGGTTATCAGATGTGTTTATATTCAGCTTCTCCTTGATGGAATAATCCTGATAGAAAATCATAAACTTTGAAAGTTGTTAAAAAATTTTTAACTTAAAGGGCCACTATAGGGGATGACCCATCACCCTTCATGCGCTCAGTGCACAAGATTTGGGTTTTGAAAGGAGGATCCTCGTTGAATAAGCTATATTACGGGTTTGTGCATTATTGCATGTCTCCCATTCTTACAATGAGCACTATAGACATTCCCTAGACAATTTATATATTTATCGATCGAAGTGATCGACTCGAAAGCACAACCGGAAATTTCTAACACTCAATAGATGTCTATAGATTTACCTGTTTAGGCCGAAATGGCATAGTACAAAATATGGACTGGACTGGACTGGACTGGTCTGGACTGGACCGGTCCATATTTTGTTTCTCTGGACTCAAAATTGGACTCAAAATTGGACTCAGCTAAAATTTCAATAAAGCGTGTTTCAAACTTGATGTTGTTGTCATGTAATCGTAAATAAACTTAAACCCGGGCAGAAAAATTCGCCTTGACAATGCTTTTTCGTTTGTTTATTTCATTTTTATGTGCAGTCATAGTCTCTTAAAGGTCAAGTTATTGTCATTCGGGATTTTAAAGCGCTCGAAGAATCGAAATAGGTCTACTACCAGCCTTTACAAACTCAGTCCGGGCTGAAATTTTAGCCTGGTTTTAAAATAATTCTGACGTGTCATAACACAGCCCGGGCTGAAACTTGCCATGTAATTGAAAAATACTTTGGCCCCGGTTTGCCCGGCTAAAAAGACACCATGTAATCCGAATGTAATCAGCCCCTTATTGCATATTCAGCAAGAGCTTGGTCTTAATTGAAAGTTTATTATAATATGATAAAGGTTATAGGAGTAAGAATTTTAAATCCTACACTAATATATAAAAAATTGACACATATACAGTATTCGTATGAAACAAAGAGGTATTATATCGACCTCGTTTTCAGTGTCTATCCTCTTCGTTGAATAATTATGGCAGGCGAACTCATGCTACACAGACGGCTTGTTTTTTGTTGTTTTATTAAATGAACAATTGCAAGAGTGCCAAGATGAATAATTGCTCGGAATATGTCCATTTCTGTCATTCTGAATCTGACAGTCATGATAATAAAGTCTGAAACACGCTTTATTGAAATTTTAGCTGAGTCCAATTTTGAGTCCAATTTTGAGTCCAGAGAAACAAAATATGGACCGGTCCAGTCCAGACCAGTCCAGTCCAGTCCATATTTTGTACTATGCCGGCCGAAATTGACTAATGTTTAGACGTGGATAGGATAACATGTATATAAACAATATATGAATTAAAACCTGACAAACCACTATATGATTGCTCGTTAGAATTACTTGTAAATACGTATAGTGTTGACCTAAGACTTCATGTTGTCAATATTCAAATTATAATACTCACTATCAAACATTTAATGGCCGGCGAGGCTGAGCATAATGCGATCAACTATCAAGAATTATTTAGATTTTAGACCGAGGTCAATGTTATCTGCTCAAGCATTTTGTTATGTATTTAAAGACATTAAAAATGTATTAAAGCGATTGAACGACTTGAGCTAATATTACGACAATTTTCTTACTTTCACAAACAAAGATTTTATACGGCAAATTCACGACCAGCCATTTTGTTTATTTTATTTTCGCGCGCTTTCAAGTTCGAAGTGCTGGCACGAGAAGGCCTGGGTACGATGGAGTCGAGTAGTTGTTTTTCCTGGAACCCAAAACAATTATTGGACGCTGAACACGTCAGCAGTTGAAATCACGTAATAAATTGAAAATATATAGCCAGCGCTTACGGACCAATGAGGAACGAGAAATTATATTATGTAATAATTATTATATTGATTTATATATAGATATTTGTTTATATTATTCACCATTTTACTATATTTTGTGACACAATGCGTCTGGGGTGTACCTTTGGGATGAAAGAAAAAAGCTGTGGATATTTGTATAAATGTAAGTAGTTTCAAATTCAAAACGATAATCGGGCTGAAATTTTACTATTCTGTTATTTTGCTTTGATTTGTGTGTAACTGTGTAACGGAAAGCGCTTTATAAAAATCGTGTGAATAATAGCTAGCTCATATCTTTCGATTTTCTTGCTCGCGGTAATTGGATAATTCATGATCAGCGGATGGATAGTTACTATAGTTATGGTTCTAAAATCGCTTCAGAACTAGGTTCACAATAAACAGTTTTCTCCTGCATCGTACATTCCGATTAAAGTTTCGCTGTATCGTTTTGAGCGTTAATGTAATGTTTAATCGTCTAGACCATTCGGGCCGTTGCTAAAAGCACAGACATAACCACGGACGTCGACCGTTGCCGGAAGAGCTAACAGTGTTGTCAATTCGTGGGAATAAATTCCGAATGATTCCCTTTCGGCGAATTGTGAATGACTTCTTTTTGATTAGCCTAGTGCGCGGTAACCTTGAACGCGCGCGCTTCAGATAAGATAAAGCATAAACTGCGTCATGATGACGTATTCTTTTCAGTCAAGATGAAAATGTTTTTTATTTTTTAAAACCACAAGAAGTCCATAGAATCACGTGGAAACTGAAAAACGAGATTGTGTATAATCCGAATATTTTAGTCATGCAGTGAAATAATCTCTTAAGTCCGTGGAGAAATTAGTGTGATTGCGAGTGGTAGGGATTTAAGGTTAATGAACAAAAGACATTAACAATGAAGTAGAATGACAAGGAGGAATATATGTAATAGATAGAATAGATGGAATGTCTGTTTAGCTAGAGGGGTAAAACAGCAGCGTCATGATTACAAACATACAAGGATGAGTATGTATATGCAATGTTGTGCTACACCTTCGCAAAATAGTTGTCAACAAAATTGTTACAACTTGTTAAGCTCCTCTAAAAGCATTGTTGACAACCATGTTTTTGCATGGGATGTAGCACAACGTAGCTTAATCATGTTTACATCAACCGAAAGAATCTCGTGTCTTCCTTGGTTGCGCGCGATAAATAGCGACATTATCGCAAGTGCAGCCATATAGGAGATGAATACACGTTAGTTTGAGAGGAAGGCTTTTGAAGGGAAGTGCGAAAACAATAGATCAACAACCGTGGGCTTATATTCGGGTCAACTTGATCGCTGCTCCGTTATTAACATAATGATGATGTCTCTTATCTACAATGATTATTACGGGGTTTTGTTTTTCAAGCGTCGGAGGTTAAGTGGCGTACATCATTTATACTATAAATATCAGAGTGATATCTTGCATGATCTTTGCATGTGCAACTGCTTTTGGGCCCACGAGTGTAGGCCTCTCAACTTAAGCCATCTAAAGTATGTAAATGCATTTAATAAGTCTACGTATGTGTATAGAGAGCGCGTGGAACGAATGCTGCATGACAAGCCAAGCCGAAGGCCATTTCAAGGCCAGCGCATTTCAATATGCGCGCATATATTTCAAATTTGCCCTGGAGTTACTTTCATCAAAGGATATAGGTTTGGATAAATATAGCTGGCTGCAATCATTTCGTTCCCTGCAGGCGTGAAAAACGATAATTGTGATTGATTTTCCCTGCTGTTTTTGTCGGGGCAAAAATCTAACGCTTTCAACTGTAGACGCAGAGGTATCATCAGGACGGTGCGAATATGCTGTAATGTAACCAGTATGGGTTTGCTAAAGGTAATGGCGCAAAAAGATATTGATTTATAGCCATTCAAAGACAACATTACCATAGTAAAACTTACGAAGTACCAAATTCAGTTCGTTTATAGTCATATGTTGTTTGGATAAGCACTGGATTTAGCATTTCAAAGCCACAGCAATATTTCAAAACAGCAAAATTTAAGATGTGCGTGGATAGTTAAATCGAAAGCAGACAGCACCTCCCTAAACTTATAAAGCAATGAACTTTATTTACTTATAAATAACGTTCAGTTGGATTCACGTGTGCATGTAAAAGACATAACTGGAAAGAAGCCTCAATCATCTTGAGGCATTCGACTTGCACTTTGTATTATAATTAACCATCGTTTGAAGAGAAGAATTTGTCCAATTAAGTTCGACTCAAGGAAAGTTTTGACATAATCTATAACTATGATCACATCACAGCGTCAGATAGATTTCTTGATTGTTATCGAGTCAAAAAATTCTTACACAGATGACCAAAAGTGCACTAATTGCATTCGCATGGTTGAAAGTTACACCACAACTTTGCACGAGTTTCAGATTAGCTTTTAGAAAAGTCTTTAATGTTCCCACATGCCAGCGCCATGATAAAAATCTAATAGGTTTACGGCTAACAAGAAGTCCAAGTGATGATTTCAATCATATTTTTGAAGCCTCTTAAAAATGTAAGATGAATTTATCAGATCACGCATGCACAAACAACTTTGTCTCTACAATTTTGGGATGGTATTTGCGTGATTTTTAATCATGTACACCCTTAATCTGGATAACATCTTTCACTTCGATCATCTTTAATTACTTTGCCCGTTTCGTTTTAATTTGAAAACGCGAGAAAACATCTATCTGTACGCTTTGGTGTAGGTCAAATATTGAAACAAAAAACAGGTGCGCGCAGAGTTGATAATTGGATGCCACTTTCGTATTTAAGATAACTGCCAAAGGACAAGCTGAATCTCGCTGTGAATGAGCGAGCGACGAGTTTTATAACTAGGATTTTAAACGCTGCATCTTACATGTTTTATCGAATGCAAGCGCTATAAGATTCGCGGATAATTTGTAGTTAGGGAAATCTATTATAGCATTCAGTTTGTGTATCATGTTGGCTGTATAGCTACGTAGAAACAGTAGCGCAATGATAATAATTAGATCGATTCGAAATGCAATCATGCATGGATTTTAAAGATATACCACCGCCTTGCCGTTACAGTTTTGAATCATACCGCAATGTAGAATATATTTCTTCTCACAAAACAGCATTTTTTTTCTCTCGAAAGGGTGAGCTACGCGTCATTAAAGAGATGAAAAAAATTAACATTCCAGAGAGCATCGAAATATGCCATTATTGAAATGCCTGGATTACTCTTGCGTTAATGTAAGACAATGTAATTCATCGCTTTATGAATCGGTGATGTTTGCAAATATTTTAGGGCGTGTCCATGCAGAACGTTTGCTTAAAGTTGAATTTTGTAATGCTATGTTAACGAGTTCGAGTTGTATGGCATTACGATTGCATTTATAAACGGACGATGAAATAGAAATCAAGTTGATTAGCATGGTTGCTTTGTGCTATACAAATCTATACGACTCTTAAATGGCTAATAGTAATGGGGAAAAAAACGTTTCATTTTCAAGAATCAAGAAGGATAGTTTATGCAAAACAACGGTTTTATAGACGCTCTGAGTGCCAGTATTAACACAGCAAGCCTAGAAAATACGATATTTGTGAGTGTTTTCATATTGAACTGTTCGCCTTTTCTAAACTTGATGGTTTTCTCGGTCTGGCTGATTGTTCGAGCCCCTATGGCATCCCCTATACAGTTTTTCGCACACAAGGTGTTAAAGATTTCCCAATTTCACGTTTCAATTTGGAATATGGATCCAATTTGGAATATGGATCACAAGTAAAGTGTTCAAACCTCGCACTGGTCAGTCGGATTGAGAAAAGCGTAGAGGTCGAGGGTGACACACCTAAGGGGATTGGAGCACTCCTGTTTCTAACTTGCTCATGTTCCACTCCTGTTGGTAGGAGGGGGAAGACGGAATAACGGACGTCCAATTAAGTTATGTAAACGCCAAACTTAATGACCACAATACGAGCATGCCGGCGAATTGCCTTTTGGACTAACCTTGGCGTTGGAAGAAGCATTGTGGTTAGATAAACAAAGCTCCTTACTGGACTTAGGAGTCATCATTTTACCATACATCACTCACAGAACATTCCCCGTTAAAGCGTCTGGTTTGAACATTATTTCTCGAAGGAAGGATAGCAAGCAAAATACCTGCTTACGACACGCTACATACTTGTTACATAACCACCTTTTGCCTATTCTTTCTATGTTTACCGCAACAAGGTACACACAATGTAATCCCATGCGCATCTTACCTTTCTTGCACGTTTTTGATCAATTCATCGTCGTCGATGTAATCCTCCCAAGCGTGTGTCTCTGGATACATTTTGTAATAAACCTCTTTGACTTTTTGGAGAAACTCCGGCAGCTTCACCCGCTTCGCTTCGGCCGAGAACGTGCATTGAGAGAGTGGAGATTCAGGGCACCCCTTCTTGTCATTTCCAACTTCGCGATTCAACTTGGACGCGTATACGCCGACGACAATGCAGATTACACCGCCGGCCAGGAGAAGAAACCCACCGAAGAGATATGCTTTGCGATGGCTTGTCGTTCTCGACGCGTTTCCCCGACCAGATCTATCGTTTGACGACCGACCAATTTTCTCTTCAAAATCTTTGCTCATCTTCTGCTATTCGTCAGTTCTTCAAGCTGTCCCGCGTTGTTTTGTCTCGATATGTTCTGCGGTTATGCGCGTTTTTTTAACGCCAGTCAGGTGTCTGGGATTCAAGACGCAGTTACGAGGCCTGCGAGGTTTATGCTTTCGCGTGTTATTCCTTAGTTCTACTCTGTCCGATGCACGGGTGAGCGTATTTATACCTTTCGCGGTTTCTCGCCTAGCGCTCTCATCTTACGAGCTCGGCAACCTCCGGTATTAAATAGTTTCCTTATCGGCAACGCATAATTCAAATGATCCTAAACACATGTGAATCAATGTGAGTCTTATCTGTATACAGGAACCTTAAGACAGTCATCGGGCGTTGCAACGACTTAATCAACTTCCAGCAATCTTCGGAATACGTAGCTGTTACGAAGGATTCTCTGCGCAGTTTTGCACTGACGCATCAAGATTCAGCCCAGAATTCGTAGGTCATGCGAGTACGTCTTGTTTGTGTACGATCAATACCATTACTTTTCTAAAAAATAAGGGAGATAAACGCGATGTCTATATCTGCCCTGACTCACGCGATGAAACATAGGCTGCAAAATTGCCCTTTGTAATGAGGCTAATTGTCTGTTACTTACTCATTGTTCCCGGTAATACGAGGTCATAACATGGTACAAGTTGAGAACGCCCACGATATATCCATAGCTTCACCATATTGTGGCGAGTAATAGTTCAGACGTGAAAAAAACACACATAAATAATCCTCAGCTGTATGGTGAGAAAGCGTGATAGTCAATGGCGCAAATACTTCGATTGACATATTTAGAAAACACAATTCCCCAAACGTGGACAAATTATCCATTATTTGGCTATTTCTCGTTGTTTTGATTTGAGAAAGGTCTAAATGGGAAGGAAAATGCCGTTGCTTTTGAATCAGAAATATATCGTTGAACTCCATAAGTCCTTTTATTTTAAGACTCCCTAGTTTTTATGATTTGAGAAAGGTTTCACTGGGAAGGAAAATGCTCTTGCATTTTGCATCAAAATAAGATCACTGAACTTAACATTTGTTGCACAAGAGCCTTATAAATTCTGTTATGCCTTTTGAAGCTGTATTGAAATTTGTGGCCAAAGTTGCCGTATGATTAGTAAGCAACAGGATTTCATAAGAAGCACTGATATAAAATAAATATTACAGCAGGAAAACCTGTAGATAAGCTACATTTTGAAACGATTTAAAATTTTGTTGGGCCAAATTGTCGACTTGTTTTCTATGCATCCAGTATGTTTACCAAGGAGTTTTGAAAAGCTGTAAAAACCGTATAATATCACGAAGCCACATTGTTGTGGCAACTTTGGTTATTCATCGTACAATTTCAGTGAGATGAAAACCGCTATAAATCATTCCTCGAATTATCCAGGCATGAACGGCGGTTGAACACCATCCAGTTTTTCTTTTGGATCAGTGGCAAAGGCAGGTTGTACTGTACTGCATAGACGACATTTCCGAAATTCAATAACAAGATTCGCGTGGGAGCATGGTTTTTATTTAGTCAAAGAAAATATGCGAGACATTACAATATCTTGGCCATCAGTAATACCCAGTAACGAGATTACAGACATTAAGAATTACTTGTAAAATTCAGCAAAATTTCAAAATCCCCACACTTCCGCAGATGCTTTCCGTGAAAGCCTCCTAAAGCCCTAAAGTATACATCGAAGGACATAACTTTGAGATCGTAAACATTCAGTTGGAGAGCTGTCGCATACCATGAAAGACACAGACATGTCGACAAATATATAGGTATTCAGATTTTTTACTCAATCCTGATTGTCAATGATTTGGAAATTTTAGAGTTTTTAAAATCCTCAGCAAAATGCCCAGAGCCAAGAAAAGATGCCATTAAAATGTCATTAAAATATAAAGAAATTCGAATCTATATCACAGATGTCCCATGCAGCAAGTGCATCTTGTGACCTGATGCTACTTGGGCTAGAAAACACAATTCTACATTCTATAATTCTATAATCGTACAAGTATTCACCAGGATTAACGTAAGTTTTCTCGCTTAACTCGCCCACGCAGCGGGCAAACGTCCAACGGAACTATCTCGTTGTTTAGGGCCTGATAAACAGGTTTAAGGTCAAGAAATATAGAAATATAGTTTTTGCAGCTGCCTGAAATGTACAAGAGTATTTATCGTCGTTTCGACATGCATGCAAACCTCATTGCGACATGCAACCTAGCTCGCTTTATACAGGAAACGTTCAAGACCTGTGATAAACACATTTCAAGATGACCACTTATAGAAACATGGCAGCTTGTTGAAATATCTTTTTGAGAAATATAGGTTTTGCTACCGCTTAAAATATACCAGAAAATATCTCGTCGTTTCGACATCAAGAACTTTGTTTCATGCAGGATTGTTGTTAAGACTTGATAAACAAGTCCCCAAGATAATTTGTTTAAAGCTACCTGGTAGCTTAACGTCAAGTTGTAAAGCAACCAGGTTCTTCAACTGGCATAAATATACGCGAAAACGTCTCATCCTTTCGACATAAAGAACTAATTTGTTTCATGCAGGATTGTTGTTAAGACTTGATAAACACGTTCGCAAGATAATTTCTATAAGGTACCCGTAGTGGCATCTTAGTCTTAAAATGCAAATATCTTTTAAAGAAATAGGTTCTTCAATTGCCATAAAGGAATGCAAGAAAACCTATCGCCGTTTGGACGTACGAACTTTGTTTCATGCAGGACGGTCTATTCGGAATAGATATAGTTTTCCTAGAAATGTTATTATTTTCGGATAAGTGCGTCAAGGTGACACTTGGCATATAAGTTAGAGATCCAGCGATGGCATACAAAATACTATATACGTAGAAAAATATAAACATCCTTAGTTATATTTTTTCTGATAAATAAGTGTTGACTCGGTTTTTTTGCTTTCTATATTCTTTCCCACGATTGAAACGTGTTTTGACCATGCGTGACTCATCCAAACACCTGTTAGTGTTTGCCGTTTGATTCATATCATCGGTACATAATTAAGAAAAAGTCGTAAAAATTGATTACATTAATCTTATTTCGCATCGACACAGAGAAATTAAACGTTAGGCAAGCTAGTTCAGGGACAAATAGCCATGGAAATATTGTTTGGTGCATATACAGTAGCTATTTTCCTAAACAGATACTATAGCTAGTTCTCCGAAAAAAATTTCTTGTTTTTTGATAAGCCCGCCAAGTACAGACAATCTGTATTCATGTTAAATTGGTCTAGATTAACATCACTATATTGTAAGATATAATACAAACATTTTTGCAGGAGACATACATAAAACGTATGATTTAAAAAGGATGTAGATTTTGAAATTCACACTGAGAAGAAGTTGTGTCAATTGCTTGCTCGCTATAGTTTACAAGGTTAAAGAGCGTTAATGTCCTTCGAATGAAACATCATCACAACACAGTCGCTGCATGTGAAACACAAAATTCAATTAAATTAGATAAAAAAAATCAACACAGTTGACGGCCAGCGTGATACTTGCTCTTAATTTTAACGAGATATGCTAAATCAAGCTATATAGTGACGCAAGTCTTTTTCGCGCTCTATTGAACCTCGGGGTATTTAAATCGTAAAAAAGGGTAAGACACTCAACGGATAAGGGTAAATAGCTAGCTGGAATGTCCTATAATTTACAGAAAGATGTCATATTGTTTGCCATTCGGTATAATCGTCTCAGTGAACTGCACGATCGCAGGGTTTAAGCAATCATTGATACTCATTTATTCCTAGCAGTCCTATATCGTCTACAAAAGATGTCCACGTGCATGCACATGCAGAATATTTGATACATGTAGATAAATAAATAAAATGTCAGGTCGGGCATGCACACTGAAAACACGATTCAACTCAGTACGTTACAAGAGTCGCCTCATTTATAGCAATGACACAGCAAAGGTGTCTCCATGAGATAGATGAATCACTGCGTGCATGTGTGTCCCACTGATTGTTGTTGTGTGCATGTGTGTGTTTTTTTTTTCATGCAAAAGTATAATTAATTTTGGTTGACAAACTGTTGCGTTGATATTACGATAAATCATGTGATATCAAGCATGAGTGCTCGTCTGTACTTTAGACATCCATGCATGCCCACACGAAATGTTTCAAAAGAGATTACAGCTGTTTTATCGCCGATACATGTGTCCATTTCCGATATGCGATATACTTGTGATGGCAGAATCTATTGGTAAAAACAGAAATGTTTAGCAATACTGCATGCTTGTGGTAAATGCTGATAATATGCGCCGTGGTCACACTTCTCTGCTCTATAGATCTAATCTGATATGTTCTAATGAACATGTTATTTAATGGGGTCGGAAGGATTACTTTAAGTTTTAAACGAAAATATTTTTTGTCGGCAGTGATCCTATTTTTCTTTTCTGAAAGCATGTGACTCAACAAAAATGTGCAAGTCAATAGGGTTTTAGTTTCTCAGTCCCAAACTGCCTTTTTTCATCGAAGGAAATGCTGTCATGTCCTGCCTAGGGATGACTGGTATCCATTGAACGTTACAATTACGATATTATACGTAGATTTCCCTAGTAGAAAGTCCGTGAGTATATAGGAATGGTAAACAAGTCCGTCCAACTGATTTCAATCATTTACTGATCGATATCTTGATTGATTTGAGATACAATAGGTAGATTTATATTCGTCAAACGACCACAGAATCCAGTACAACTACGAGTTTTTTTTTTCATTTTCAAACTGCAGCTTCGCAATCCAATTCTCCTCAATTTCTTTTTTGATCCTTTCTTCGCATGCACAACTTTTTATCTACATGCAATTCCATCAAACCTGGGAATCTATATATGCTAAGTTTTTGGTAACGGATATTCGAGAGGAACTAGGTTCAAGGGGACTAGATTTTGTAGCCGCAAAGGAATCTAAGGCGGTTTACAATAAGGTCATATTTAAGAGCTCTTTATTTGGAAAGGGTCGGAGTGTTTGTACGCGGAACAATACATTCACGCATTTACTGCGTGCGTAGGTAGATGCATGCAATTTTCCCTTTGTTTTACAAAGACGCGATTGCGCTGAGGTTCCGCCTTCCCTGCACGACATTCCACGCCAAGTTCACGCCTTTTCAGTGAAGTGTTTATTGACAAGTATATAAGCAAATATCGCAGCCAAATGATTGTCACTTTTGGCATATCTTTATCTTCGCAGATCTCAATCATTCGCCAAGTTCTCGTTAGTGCAGGCGTTATGGTCTCGTCACTAGTCTCGTTATGAGACGGGCAAAAATGCAGCAAGAACTCGCATGCTTTTCTAATAAAACTCGGATTAATCGAGATTTAATTACGCCTTCGATTAGCGTACTATCTCTTAGAGCAGCTCGTGCAGATATGCTGTGCCTCCCACCTTCCTTTCTTTCTTGTTTACGAAAACGAAATTCCGGATCACAACTGAGTAAAGTGGAGCTATTCAAAATTATTGAGTTTCATGTGTTTCCACTTATGTCGAGGCGAATTCCTGCATGTGTTCAAGCTCAACTTCCTCGAGTAATTTTTACCCAGGCAAGTCGCATCGTGAATGAGGTAATGTGAAGATTGTTGCCTTCAAACAAGTTGAATTTCAAGTCAGGCAGTCGCTAGAACCTTGATTCGGGCGGTGGGGATGTATATTCATATTTTCATGTTCAAATAACTTTAAAAACAATCTCTATATCAAAGGACAAATCTATGAATATGCATCCTCCAAACAAGCTTCTAGCGACGGGCCGTATTGCGAATTTCCGCTAAACTTTATCAAACATTATCTCACCCCCTCCCAAGATATCATATTCATTCTGTCTTTGTCAATAATGAATGATGTCTCAGAAGTGGAAAATCAAAACTGAATCGTTATACAAGGTGGTTGTAGGAACATCCCAGACCAATTTTGTTCTAGTCCACACCCTATCAAAACATGTATCTGACCGTTGATAAATGCTTTAGAGTTTAAAAAATAACATCCCAAAACACGCAATGAGAATATTCGATGTCGACAACACTTAGAACTCTGAAGTGAGTTCCCTTGTAATTAATTGTCAATAATCCAGATAGCACGTTCAGGATTATACTTTCACACGCCAAAATTTGTCACCTCATTTCGCGATGCTGGATGCACGATAGTTCTGATATTTCAAAACCACGCATCAAGCCAATATTCCCTTTGACGATTTTGCCATTCATTTGAAGACATTGATCGTTGATGCCAGTAACGTTTAGGCCTTAGCGAATCATCTTGCCCCGACAAATTCAAGATTATATACGTACTTATTCTTGAGATGAAGTGTTCCTCTACACTGAATACATGTTCTCTATGGATTAACGTCAAAAAGTGTTGAACTTTTATTGTAATTCCACAGATTTATATATGGATAGCTAAGAATTAGGGATTTCGGATTATACTTCTCATGTGATTAATTCTTGCAAGCATTTGAGGCTTTCGATGCATGGAAAAAAATGGTATAGTTCTATACGTTGGCCTGCCCTTAAATGTACACATGCAGTGCAGTCGAATATAGATTCTCTTTTTGAGGTCTTTTTTTTCCAATCGCTTGCTCGTTCGTTCGCATGGTGAAGTAAACAGTTCCACTATTATTATCTTAATCCGGAAATATTTGATAAGGCAATGGACTGAAGCTAACAGTGATAAAAAAGTAGTCTAGAAAAAACACAATGACGTTGTAAGCTATATGTGGTTTCGGGTGTGGTTCTTTACCGAAAAAGTCAAAGGATGCGATTAAGCGTGGAAAAAGACATTTGGCATTCGCTCAATTTCTGCCAGTTATCGAAATCTCTAGCTTCCATTAGCAATCGATTCTTGTAATCGTTCAACAACGGCTGTCTCCACTATATTTAGTGAAGCACTTAAAACAATTTTGCAGATTCATAGTATATCTTTACGCTATGCATATCAAGACGAATACAGACAAATATACAGTTTTGTCACCATGGCTACTACTTCTGTCACGATTTCCAGGTTGTGGAAATGCTTTTTTTTTCCACACTGGAGGAGACAGATTGATACTGTAGCTAATTCAAATCTAACACGCCTCAACCAGATGCTAGAAGTACTAGATGCAGAGAGCGATGGCTGTCTCGTCACTTGCAGACATTTGATAAGAACTCAAACAGGTTTACATCAATCAGTGCATGCGATCGTTATATTAATGAAATTTACATGTAGATGTTCCAGTCGACATAATTGAGCAAGATGCTTATATGGTAATTTAGATAATGTATTTGCAGACATTGAATCACGCTGCATTTAAAAGCAAATATATATCTTACCCTCAAGAAAATATACCTTTACAATATAAACCACATACGTTTGACATAGCAAGCATATAGCGTCTTTTACTCTCGTGTTTAACTTCAATCTACAATAAATTATGAGACGATAGGAGTTGGAGAGTTTTATTGCGTAATAAATAAATTTGTATCCTTGTACTGTACTTAATAAAAAACTGGTATAAATGGTAAAGTAAGTCACAAAATGAAGTCACAAATAGGACACCAGGCGCACATGTGTTTCTCGCTCAATTATACATATATAAATTTATAGAGAGGTTAAGATACCCTGGTTTCAATATACGGGTACGGGTAGCCATATTTTGTTCATTGGAATTTCTTGTTGTTTGCACGTTTCAAGATACAAATAATGCTTACCTCAAGAGGCTAAAGCCTACTAGAAAAGAATTGTCGAGTTAATCATCGAAAAAATTGAGAAACACTGATGGAAATTCATTGAACAAAATAAGGCTACCCGTACCCCTACACCGGAACCGGGGTATCTTAACTTCTCTATTTTGCGTAATTATTGTTCGTTGATAGGCCAGGATCCTGTATAAAAGATCCTGAATTGCATGTGTCTATAAAAGATGAAACAAATCAGATATCTATAGTAGAATGCCTTGATATTAATCAATCAAAAATATTTCAAAACCATGCAGATAAAACCTGATTGACACTACTGCCTGCCAGTTGCCTGCGGCCCATAAACAGCAGGACCGATTAGGCAGTATATAAAGAAAAGCGTCCATAGATTGTAATGAAAATAAAGTCAAAATAACGATGGTCTTGCAAGCTATGTCTCCATCAACATTTCGATAACAAACGTGTAAATCTCTTCATCCTCTATACATTGGGTGTTTTCAGCGTCGAAAAATGCGAAGTAAATTACGAGGGTCACACTTAACCATGCATATTCCTAATTTGTTTAATTGGAAACACTATTTATCATAGCGATAATGATTATGAATTTGCTCTCGATGTAAATGCCACGTTCTCAGGCATATAAAAGCTATCCATTTTTCATCAATTTAATGTGTTCTGATTTTAGTTTCATATCTCGAAATTAGAAAGATATTATATACTCTACTTTATATCTGAATCCAGATCTAATTGTATTACCATATATGCAGCGATGGCGAGGAAATATTTCAAATCCTTTTAAATCTCGCAGATTACTGCTGCAGATGTTAAAATAATGTGTTGCATGCAGTGCAACTAAAGTTTGGCGATGAAGGTTCATTAGCGCGTATATAGTCATGCTTCGCTTTATTACTGTGCTAGCATCTTCTTCGGGACACGGGAAAAATATTTGCTGTTTCAACAGCATTGGTTCGTAAAAAACACAGTGACAATTTGATTGCCTCTTAGACTTAGGCGAAACAGATAGTTTGTTCACCGCCGATGTTGCTATTTAAATCTATATGTGTGAGTGTGACAATTTAAAAAAAAAGTTTGACGAAGGCAGTTCATAATAAAATCATGCTCCTACAATTAAAACGTTTCCTCTATGCCGCGATTAGAAGGAGCCAAAATTTTCACAGGAAACAGGCGAAATGGTAGATTGGCGTAGATTGAAAGATAATAATACCACAGCGAGGGAATTCTGTCATATTTTGCATGGGTGTGGGATTCCTAACCTTCGTTAGCAACAATCCAAGGTCGCGTATTTTAAATTGCTTCGGAATATTAGCTATAAGCTCAGTCAGTATATGAAGGTTTTTTGAGATCTTAGGCTAAGAACCAGTAGAGAAACTCTTAAAAGAAAAAAAATGAAATAATTTCACTTCCCGAGGAACAACCGCAAGACTGAAAGGTATTCGAACTACTTGTTCATTTCCCCATTGGTTTATGCCATTCGTAAATGCACGTTCGTGCTTCAGAAATGTTTAGAGCTTAGCGTTTCATCCGTTGCAACTCAGTGAAGTTTCCTACAGAGTTTTAGGCTGGGCCGGTTGTATCAAGCCCGTTTAGCTTAAACGGTGGATAAGTGGGTGGTTTTATTGCTGTGGTTACGCCTTTATAAGGAAGCAAGTGCCTCTGAGAAGCGCAGATCTTAAAAAAAAAGGCTCTTCTAATATACTAGTAGGTGGTGATTCGAAATATTCGTGCATCGCTATAAAATAAAAACTTGAATGGCGGCGAGCTTTGCTTGAAAAATACAGGAAGGAAGCCGTAATCGACTTCCCATTCAAATATCGCGAAACGATAACTCAGTGGGGCAAATATATTTCAAACAGCAAAAGTTGGTTAACTGTTAGCCGGCTTAATATCAAGAACTTGCTATGGCCATTCGATGGGATTAATGAAGGTTAAATAGTGGTGATTTCGTGACACGAACGGCCCTTTGCCCCCCCCCCTCCAGGGAATTCACTATTTAACCCTCTGTATATTAACATTGGAAGAAGGGAAATGGCAAAAACCTTATTCTTTCCTAGCTGATATTGAAAGAACGCGTTTGATACAGCTACAAAGTCCATTCAAAGATTTTTATTATTTTCTTTACTTTTTAAGTTATTAAAAACAAAATCTTCAAGTATTCTGATCTAATCACGCAACAACGTAAAATACAGACAATCTAGAAGCTTTTAACTGATATTTTGGCGTCTAAAAGAGATTTTCACGATTGTCCACACTGTCCTGACGTCATATTTGTATCTAATTGTGTAAAGATAACAGTTTGAGGTGTTTTGGTTCCAAATATCTAAGAAAAATATCATTAATGGTTCGGCTTCGCCATGCAAAATTAAAGGATTAATTTTTATTGCTATTTAATCCCTTAGTATATTTTTAAATACATTTTAACGTTTGACTTCGTAAATAATATTTATATCTCAGTATTCGTAATAATTTATACATAGAAATCTCATTAAGACAAATATTCACAGTGTCATTTACTTTTTCTACACTTTGCCAGGCGAATTAGGTTTAGAAACTGAACCTAGGCTAGATTGTGGGACGATATACGTATTGGTATTTACTTGTTAAAGGATTTTAGCATTGAATGAGAGACTGGGATGGGTAGGAAGATATAAATGCTAAATTCTAAAATTTGCCTAACTCTAAACGTGTATACCAAAACGATAAAGCATACTGTTGAGTGTACGAAGTGTACTGAAATGTTTATAGCAGTATATATTATTTATTGTGTGTCTCTTTAAGACCCTGTTTACATGCACTATACCGGATTCGCATGGTGACGATATCAAAACTAGCCGTGTCAAAGGGTGTTTTACTCCTAAAATTATGATAGCATGATTGCTTTAGCAAGATGAAAAGTTCTGAGGACAGAGATATCGTAAAACAACTTAAACTGATGTCGTGACCATATTAATCCGGTGTAGTGTAAACAGGGTCTAAAAGACTAGGCATCATGAACTTAATTTTAACATTATAAATTAGGACTTACATTGGAAAGAGATGATTTGGATCTTAGTACGACATAGAGAAAAGCGATGTTACATTTGTTAAATTGTTGGCTGTAAAGCTTCGGCAAGTATTTCTGTTCCTTTACGACCTTTTGCGATCCAGTTCACAAAACGCAAACGATGGCGGTTAGTTTGAGCCTGTTCCCAACATTGCTTCGCCCAGGTTGAAACTGACGATAATTTGGCGTATTTACACTTGGGGCCGGGGATCCACGTCGACGAACACAGATGAGTTTATACCTAATGTATTCAGGGCCTCATGATTGCCGTTGCTTTAATCGAGCTGAGAATCTGCCGGGAGATTAACACGTTCACGCTTCTGAGGCCGACTTGCGTTGTATCGGTGACATTCGGTACTCCAACAGACCCATCCTTTCGCTGTTCTCGTTGGAACTCTTAAATCGTCCCCTACTATTTGGTACGGTCAGTACAGTACCATTTGTCTTCTTTTGTTGTTGTGCTACCGTTCCAGAATCTTTGGGATTCTCTTGTGCTATGGCGGATTGTGCATACGTCATCAATAAGCTTCTGTTATCCGATTTCGATGGGTTTGAGGTTTGGGGAGGGCACGAACAATGGTCACCAGTGCAGTTCCTAACGCATTCTGGTATCGAACTTTCGCCCTGTTTGTTAACTTCGGCCATAAGACTTTGGCAGGATTTTAAAGCGCCTTGGATCTCGCGGGTTTGGTAAGAGCCAGTCGCCTGTCGCTGCTGATGAAGAAGCGATTCTAACACTGCCAATCTATAGTGAGTGACAAAATGGAAGATTGTAATGATTTAGAGGTGTTGATTCCCTAGGGGGAAAATGTTGTATTTGACTTCAAGTGTAGAATGCCATTACGTTTTGTTAGGCCTGTGTGCTATATCATAGTTTGTTCAAGAACTCTTCTGCATGTTACATTTTTATTCCACTAGGATTCCCATGTTCCGATCTCTTTTAACTATAATAGAATTAGTATAGCGATCCTGAAGGGCTTTAAAACTAAATTGTTGGTCTTTGTGAAGAGTTTACACGTGTGAAAATGCCTATACGTTTGTTGAAAAGTGATTTCAACGTCTTGGGTCTGTCAATGAATAGATCGATCGCGGCAAACTTCTTACAGTTATCGATCGGAATGGGGCAAATTTGTTTTAACGAAAATAACACTTCACAAATGACGTTCGAAACTTGTTTTTATCACTGAAATGTCTTTGAAGTGTTTTTAAAAATGAAATTATAATCTTCGAGAGTCTTCGAGCTTCGCTACTTCGAGACTATGATCTCTGGTACTTCATGATCAACGATAAATGATAGGATGGCAGACAGAAGCCTCTCTGGATGTTTGAATTTGGCACTTTGCTGTTAAAAAAACTAATCTGCGATGAATCATGAATGGCAATGAACGTTCTCTATTATTTCTTATCATTCCATTTACCTTTCTATCAATGCTTTCATCTCCAGCTCCATTTCTTCTTCTCTTTCCAGTTTCCTCGGTGCAGTTGAATGGGAAAATTGATCTGGCGGTAAAGAGTATCGCCATGACCTTCTGTCTGAATCAAATCTTCTGGGATCCGTTGAACTCCTTGGTCTGTAGGTTCCTCTTGGAATCGTACCGTCGTATCGCACACAATCTAAAGCTCTGCTAAAAATGGACGAATGTTATTTTCACTGTTTTTTTTTAGTATTCTGATCTAGTATTTTTGACTGATTTCCAAAATACATAGGCTAGATTGTAAATATCAGTTACTGCTCTTTTTTATTTTTATTTTTTTTGGTAAAAATGGCATTTGAACATTAAAGCCCAATTGCAATTATTCGATTGCTCAAAATTGTATCAAACTCCTAGTTTTTCTTTCTGAATACCATAGAACTACATACATTCCAAACGTTTTTATGGTTTCAATGTTAAATATAAAATGACAGAACGGAAAGAAATGGTAGAACACTTGGTAACATTTTTGTTTAAAACCAGTCGGGAAGAATGGAGACGTTTAGCTCAGTGGCTGATCTAGGGGTAGTCAGAATAAATCACTACAGCTAAATTTTAAATTCAAAACACCTCAATAACAACGTTATTGGTTATGGATTTCAAAAGAATATTTTTGAATAAAAATCCACCAATGCGATTACGATTTTCAGCTGTAGTAATTTATTCTGACTACCCCTAGATCCGCCACTTGTTTAGCTGTAAATATAATGTTAAGTCTTACCTCGAATTATTGGCTTCGTTGGGCAATAGACCTTGAGATCTTCCTGCAGCTTGGTCCCCATTAAGACTTGAAATGCTATGACTTGGCAATGTTGGCCGCTTCCTGTTCTCCGACGGTTTCAATAGGATGATGTACACCTTGGGAACAAAGAGACACACGAGAAGAATGGTAGCAATTAGGGATATGCTGAGGCATCGGATACACGCCTTCAGCATGGCGTCAGTCTGAACTAGATACACCGTGATGAATGCCAGCCATAGTACGCATGTGCAGTACATTGCAAACGCGATGTACTTAGCTTCGTTGAAGTTCATCGGGCTACGGCGTGTCTTGAACGCGTAGTATGTGCATATTATGATCAAGACGAAGTTATAAATTTGGGAAAGAAGAAAATCCTTATCAGAGATTGCGCATATGAGTACTACGTCCGATTCTGATAGATAAAGTAGTTTTTCTCGCGGTAACTGAAGGAGACAAAACGCTGTGAGAAGCATCACTTGAACGGCGACCAATACGAACGAGAAGCATATTTGAGACTGTGGATGTATGAACTGCGGACGTTTAGTCAAATTTCGACGGTTGAAAATTCTCGATATCCGATTGGTCTTCACAATCACTGCTGCATAGCATATTGTGAACGGTAGGCTGTCCAGAAGGAACTCAACCAGGCATACATAGGGCGATGGTTTCAAAAGACAGACGACCAACATGGCGTAACAGAAGAATAAACCGGTTAGTAACAAGTATGATAACTCGCGACCGGATGCTTTGACCAGAGGCGTTTGGTTGAATTTGGCGAAGATTACCGCCACACAAATGACGGAAATAAAACCGAGGATGGATACCACGAGAGGGGGAAGAACCAGGTGTAGACCCACGTAATCTGTATTTAACGTGAAGTATCGTGGTGGTATCTGGACGCACTGCTGCTTGCCGGTGTCCGGCCAAAAACCGCGGGCGCATGTCTTGCAATGCGTTTGATTGAAAGCAAGCTGGTTTCCAGTGCACGCCGCGCACTTCCAACAGCACGATGGCTTTCCCGTGATGCCTTGCTTCACCTCGTGACCTTCACATGGCATGCCACAAAAGGACTCCCTATGTCCCAAATCATCCTTGGTGATACGGTACATCGTGAGGTTGTCTATCCATTGACCAATACGCACATTCTCGTATCGGTTGTTCACAGTGCGGTTAAAGTAATACACATCGTACCTGGAGTGCACGTCGCCATTTTCATCGAAGAAGATCGTGTTTCCATCGATGCTCTCAAATGTGATATTCTTCAGAACATTCAGTAAATTTTCTCCCGAAATCTCTTTCATCGCATCGCAAAATATGCGAGGACTGCCGCACATCGATGTGCGAATTTTCCGAAGGGCGTACGCGTACGCATAAACTGCGTCAATGGTGCGCGTCACACCGTAATCAATAGTGAGATTCGCAGAGCGCAGTGTGTGCTTTGACCCACAGCCAGGGTAGCTGTCTGAGCCACGGTGTGATAGTAGATTGCATTTCAAGGTGTCGACAAAGTATTCTTTAAACCACGGATTGACGTCATTCGAACTTGGTATTTGCTGCAGCAAATGTTCTCGGAATGCTTCAACCGGGTTGGACATCGGTTGGACGGAGATGAGGCCATTGGCAAGCGATTGGAATTCACCTAACCAGCTTACAGTTATCCATGAATCCGAGCCGATCCATTGAAATTGATCTATCGCGTTCCTGGATTTGGCTGCTCTCAGAAGTGATTTGATCGTTTCCTTCTTGCTACAGAATACCACAACTACACGTGCATGTGTTTCTGCAAGCAGTTCATTTATAATCTTTTCCATTTTTTCATCGTCTTCAGGCTGTGAGATCTTTCCTCGTACTGCGATGCAAATATCTGAAATAAAATGAAATGAAAACTGAAAATCATGCTTGGTACACTTGTAGCTCAATAATGAGTCACTCGATAATGAGTCACCTGAATAGGAGGGGCCACTTCCTCCCTTTCCTTTTACCAGCAGGGGAAAGGGTGGCCAAGATGCCCTTTCATTTTAAAGGATTGCATTCTATATCTTAAGTAGAAGTGCTACTACGATCGATTAAGTTCAACATACGAACTTCAACAGGCGATGAATAGCACAGATTATGCGCCGCTACAGAAGTGTCCTATCACTAAAATCTGCCCCTCTCTGCCCTTGTGTCCTTCCGACGTCCCTGACTCAAAGGAAGTCCAGATTACCCTAGCTGCCTTAATATGGATGCATTGGGATGAGTTGCCTAAAGATCTTGTTTCGTGTGATCGAAATCGTTTGAAAAAAGTGAAGCAGTCGTATTGTTTTGAGAGCATAATTACTAACTGTCAAATACCTTTCTTCTCCATCTCTTTACTCAGCCCCTCAATCCCGTTACGTCCATAGCTATCATCGCTGTACACAACTGACACGTAACTCCATCCGAAGTACTTGAGTATGTCGACGATCGCCCGCGCTTGGAGAAGGTCAGACGGAACAGTTCTGAGAAAATACTCGTATTTTGTGTTATCGCTGAGCTCAGAGCTCGTCGAGTCGTAACTGATCTGAGGCATTTTAAAGAGGCGCAGCAAATGTGCTACCTGGACAGATACGGAACTATACAACGGTCCGACGACTCCAACAACTTGTCGGCCGCCGACAGCGCCATTTTCGTCGTCATCACATCTTTGATCTGTGATGAATTCTTCCACTGTTCGATCTAGAGCCGTCGTCTCGCTGGAGCAAGTGTCGAACGCACTCAAACCAAGGTTTATCCCCGGCAATATTTTCCCCTCTGTGTTTATACGTTTTATGGCGTAAATCATAGCCTCGAGTCTCTGTATGCCCAGTACGCCATTGATGCTGCTACACTTGCCGTTCCTGTCGTCTGAATGTATCGGGAACAGACCTCCGAGGGTAATATTCCCCCCGATACGAACTGCCCGGTGTTTTCCGTAGGTTAACAACACAGTTGGAGCGAAATAGATCAAACTGAGGATGATAGCACGGAGGTAATGCAATTCATGTTTTCTCATAATTGCCTGTCAAAAAAAAAGACAATATGTAATTAGTGAAAATAGTAATGAAACAAGAGAACTACGCTTCTGAAAATATGAATAATAAGATGAATGCATAGAAGACAGCTTTTCAATTCAAGTTTTCCTCTTAACCATCATAAAGGGATACCAGATACTATAGTAACTGTTGGTTTAAGTGTTGGTTCCAGAACACCCGTTCTCCATTGACTGAGTTGAGAAGAGTAGAAATTGAAACGTTTCCAAACAAGTTCTGCATGGCGATTGTGCATTTCACCAGAATGCATGCATGCAGTCAGTGATTGTTTCAAGAAGGAACCGACGTTCTTCAAAGGGAAGACCTGATAAGAACTTACAATGAAAACAAAATGGCGGATATTATACCAGCAGCAACCCCTTGGCTTTATTTACTGATTTCGTCTGGCAACTGTATATGATTCTCTTGCTTTAAACCTCGTTCTTAGAATAATACAACTATCGCAATATTATGGTGATTAAAAACAGCTATCGGCAACACGGGTGCTCTTAATCTCGTTTAGATTATCCACGGGATCTGAAATTTTCGATTTCCCAAGCCGAAACGGCAAAATTTTAACCGTCTTACTATAGCAGACTATATAAAAGCGCTTCCACATCGATCGTCTTATAACTATATTTCTCACGTTTCTGTTACAATAACATCGCAAAATCTCAAGTCATTGTTAATAACAATTGCGTTTTGTGTGGATAACATCTATCTGATTCCTTAAGATCTTACCGTCCTCTTAAAACACAGCAGGAAAACAAAAATATCGCAATTTAAATATCGTCAGCGCCATAGGGAACACACAAGTGATCGATTTCCGAATCTGGATTCTTGCGAAAGGTTGTATGGCTGTGGATCATGCTTTATAAGGGCTGCTGTGGAACGCACGTAGCTGAGTTTTTTGCACGTATACGTACACGCACGTAAAGGTCGTTATACATGTCATATTTGAAAAAGTCAGGTGAATAAATCGTAAGAACTTAGCTTTCCGCATATTTTAGTAGGCAGTTGTTGACCCATGGCTACACCGGCGATTTTTGACGTCGATCTTCTTCTGGTGTATGGTATTAAGTCAATTTAACAGAGTAGGTTACTTTACTTCGTCAAGCTGATACAATTATGTACATAATTCACACAATAACATTCGCTAAAAAGAGAAAATCGTGGACAAAGATCGCCCGTGTAGCCGCGGCTTTAAGCATTTAAAATTTTCCGCGCGTAAAAAAACGCGAGAGTGGAAAGCAGCCTTAAGAATGATTTTCAGTGGCAAAAACGAAAGATTTATACCTAATACCTTATCATGCAGCGTCTTTCTTTCACTTCCAAAACTCATACATCGAGTGTTCAAAAACACCGTGTAGCAAGTGGCCGCACAACCGAGAATGATTTGGTGTTTGAAGAGTCAACTCTTTGTAGGGAATCTTATTTTAAACTGAACTGAAAATGCAAGATTGAAGACAGTGGTTTAATCATGTTCCCGGATGATATTAACTAGTGTAGAAAACAAGAAGGAAATTAGTCTTGCTGTTTCGCTTCGGCAATAAAGTCTTGCAGTTTCGGTCCGGAACCGATGTTTTTGAAGGCCCGTTCACGATTTACTTCTTTTGATTGATGCGAACGAACGAACAGTTACGAATACTGCGTTTTATAAGTGCCCTAATTTGACGATCAGTAACTTATCCACTCGTTCACATGTACCAAAAAAGAAAATCGCATTAAAATCCAGCAAAGTTTGTAAGTGTATTTCAGCCTTAAACTAAAATTTCCGTTCTGAAGGCCGGCGTAGCCCATTTTGCTTTAGAAATTAAATTTCCCAAATTTTGCTCTCTCGGATCCGATAGCTTATAGAGTTTTTTACGAAGTTGACGGGCTGCCCTGCACGCGTTGCAGATATGCATTGTAAACATGACTAGATAAATTTCTAAGTGAGCTATATAAATGAATGAACTTTGGTCCGGTTTCACACATTAGCCGAGCTCAACGCGTGAATTTCTGAAAGATTGATTTCAATACTAAGACTTTTAAACAGGAACAATTTTTTTATCAGTCCTCTCCCATTTTTATCACTAATTTTTTCTTTGTTTACAAAGGAAATTTGTCATTTTTAAAATTCGTAAAAAACTATCTGCAATGACGTGATGAAAAACTGCACATCTGCAGCGTACCTGCTGCTGCGTCACTAGAGTGCCGAAAAGACAGCGTTCAAACTATGCTATTATTTGTTTTTATCGTTCGGTTTTTCATAAACATGCAAATCAGTCGAAAATATCATATCGCCATTTTTAGGTGCTAAATTAATTAATTTCCAAGAATACACTGGATTTCGGGCAAATTCGTTACTCTTGCCTAGGTCTTGTTCGTGCGCATGCGTCAAGAATGGAAGGTTGACGTCATATCTAGAAAGACCGTATAGTTCATGTTGTGTATTTGGCGCTAGGGAAACTAGTTACCACGAGATATCCGTAATCACAACGTCACGTCACAAACCTAGATCGTTGACAAAATTTTAGTAACCATGAATCGAAGTGTTTCGTATCGTATGAACCTTTTGGTTCAAACAGTACTGAGCTGAATTTCATCATATATTCGTATCTTAGAATGCCGGAAATTATTCATTATTATTGCGTGATAGCCTTTGTAAACATAGGTGTTCATTATTTGTACAAGTATATTGCTTTTCATGCCTCAAACGTCAAGTCAGTGCGTTTGAAATTTCATGAAATGGATACTAGGCGATTTAACCAAGTTCTACTTTTTATTAGTAATGCTAAGATCTAGATCTGGCAAAACTTTCTACAAACATTGTGATTTACAAGTTATACTTTTGAGATAACTGGTGATCAATTTACAATATCTAAAGTTTCGCAATGCCAATTTTCCCATTCAAAGTACTTCTAGTTCATATATTCACCTAGCTCATTCATTATTTGTTCAATTATATTGCTTTGCATGACTCAAATATCAAGTCAGTGTGTGTGAAATTAGCGATTTAACCAAGTTCTGCTTTTCAGCAGTGCTAAAATCTAGTTCTGGCAAAACTTTAACATGGAAGTTCTGCTTTTTAGCAACGCTAAGAACTAGTTCTGGCAAAACTTCCTACAAACATTTCGACAAGTTATACTTTTGAGATAACTGATGATCAATGCATGTATAATACATAATATATTGTATACAATATCTAAAGTTTCTTCAGTAATGCCTTCTTAGCAATTTTCCCATTCTAAGTACTTCAATAGTATATATTCACCTTATTGATTTCCTTTCATGAAAACTTAGCGATGCATTTATTCAATAACAATGGGCGTGGTGTTACATCCGCCATACGGAAATGTTAAACGCAATATTTCATCATACGTTTTCAGTTTGCCTGCGTTTTCAATTGAGCAGATGTTGTCCATATACAAAACGAGATCTCTATAAGATTAGATTAGATCTAGCCTATTAGAGCCTCGACAAAAGCTTTGCAGCAAACAAGTAAATTTTCTTTCAAATCTTGCATCTTATCGCTGTGTTTGCTTAGTTTGTTCCGTTTTCTTGAATCATGTCTTTCCCAAATCGTCTTGTATGGCCGTCATTATCCCACATCTATTATATAATTAATATCGCAAGGTGTTCGTAGGTGGGATTAGCGAAATATGTTTAAAATCCTTGTGGTTTGTTCTTCCCAATTGTTTGGGTTTCTCGCGCGGACGAGTAAATGTGGCTTCTTCGTTCCGTGTTTGTTGATTAATTGATTAAAATAAAGTTCGCTTTTATCAGTTGTCCTTGACCACAGAATTGACGAATATATTGTTTTCATACATGTATGCTACGTAGGATTGTATATACTCCTAACTCCTACCATTTGTAAACACATTTTTCGGTTGTCATACATCATACGAAAAATGCACGCATATTTTCAATTTGTTTACTCTGCATAATGTGCACGCGAAGTTTTATTTCCATGAAGGCATCAGTTTGCCCCTATATACCCACAGTCATTGAAATGACAAAGTTATAATTTATAAAAATTTGCCCATGCTGCGAGTAAGTTTCATGTTTCTACTTACGTCTACCTCTCATTCAACGGCTCTTTCGTGCTTTCGTTTTACTTGATCAGTTATTTTAAAGACTCGTATAGGTTTCGTGTTTAGCGCAATTTTGTGCACAATTCAGAGCTAACGACAGCTTACGGGCAGGCTACAGTGGAACATGCGTGAGGCGTCCATCGCTCATGTACTACTCTGCGATTCTTTCGTTCTATTAACGCATCAATATAAGATCAACCGTGCTTGCTAGCTTTGCATTCCCGCAGGGCAAGTGAATTCTCATATTATATTTGAGAATATACGTATTAAGAAACGTTTATGTACTATATATTCTGTGTGATTGCAATAAAAACCATGCAGGCTTGCTTGCTGAAGCTCTGGTGAATGTACATCACGTTCGTTGCAAAGGAAATGTCTAAAAAGTGTATCTATATATATATATATAATATATACCTATATAAACAGCTCTGAACTTTTCCCCAATGATTGAGACATCAGACGTGAATATAGGAAGTATGGCACAGAGCATATAGCCATATAATCGATCGCTATCCTTAAAACGTCTTGTTTATCGTGTATACAGAATATACATGTATATTTTTACATTCATGGGAATATATCCACGATATTTATTCTTGGACCTTATAGTAATATCCGTTTTAAAATTATAATTGATTTTTATGTATGCGTGACTACATAAAAAAGATGACATATTGCATGTATATGCATGCGTATAAAGCTTGTAGCACAATGCTGAGACTCCAACTGGGAAAATTTATAATGTTGTCACCATTGACTTAAAAATTTAAGGATAATAGGACCAAAGTAATTTAAACACGTCATATATGGTCGAAAAATATTACCATCGACTTATTGCCGTATCCATATTCAAACAGAGAGAATTCAAAGAGGCATTGAATAAAGCGCTTCATGTACACAGATTATAGTATACACACACTAGGTCCGGAAATTAACCGGCAGAATGTACCTAGCAATGTTAAGTGCTTAATATGGGAGCATAAATCGTGTGAATAGTTTAGAAATGCTTGCTAGAGGGATCAACTGTAAAAGCATTGCTTATAACGAGCTAAATAAGCTGTTTGAGTTTATTCATCTTGAGCGCGTTTCAAAGTTAAACAAGCATATTTCGCTCTGCCTCTGGGTCAAATGTATAACAAATAACCCATAAACACCATTTATGTCAACGTTGAAAAAACTTTCGCACGTATAATGCTGCTTACATCAAACGCGGAAGCTCTTTGCCGCAACGAGATTTTATGTTGAAAGGACAACAACAATTACTTTGAAAGAGGTTATAATTCTCCTTTACAACAACTTCTAGAGGTGCCCGTCAAATATGCTTTGTTCGTCTGGTGTCGAGAAAACTTTGTGTAACGTAACACCAAGTTTTGAGTATATTCATCGAGTACGAAGACAACTATTCACATCATATAGAAACAATTTATAATTGTAGCAGATGATTTCACAGCTAAACAATACAATTTGTATAGAACTTACTTGTGCTTTATGAAAGCCTTTGGAATCTTGTTTTGCGGTAAATACAAATCAAAGATCATACAATTCGTACTCCAGTTGAGCTTTGGCCCAAAACGTGACACGGATTATAATTAGAAGCAATATAGCAAGACTGATGATTTGATAGTTGACAGGCCAGGGAATCAGTCCCGTGGTATAGCATATCGTACACGAATCTCCCCCTTCGCCTCGGCTCCTCGAATCTAAACACACAAAACAGTTTATAGTTTTTTATTAATGCAACGTATTGTGGTTTTATTGTTCGCTCGCAAGCAGGTGTCCCTGCGCTGAACACTGGGATCAGATGTTCGAGAGCTTTGTTATTCAAATAGCCTCAATATACTATAATATAAATACGAGATAATATTGAGTATCGCTCTACAAGGCATTCGGCTTTCGCAATGTAAATGACTGTTTTCAAGGGGTTCTTGATTAGGTGATGAACCATGACTAAAGTTGACCTTAAGATCTTGAGTTTGACACAAACATTTCCTCTCGTTATAGATACATATTCGTGTCCATTTGCAACATGTGGTTAAACGTTTGCCGTGATGAATACATTTTTGTGCTCGTTCGTTGGCAACAATAGTAACGGGATATCTACTGTTACTTGTTATCATTTCAAGTTTCGTCTTTATATCCTACCTGTGCGAAGATTACGCCATAGTGTAAAATCCAATACTGAAGGTGAATTACAATCAAATGTTCGTTTCGCTGTCACAATTAAAGATCAAATTTCATTGAATGAAATATCGGTGGCCTTTCATAACTTGTAATAAGCACCACGCATACATCAACACGTGTTATGCAAACGTTTATTATTTTATGACATACACAGTGATATACTGCATGGGTTATTAAATATCGTGGCGTATATGCTACTAAAGAAAGAATTTTATAAGATTCTGCACCTGTCTTGATTGTCAGAATATTTCCGTCGTGTCGCTTTGAAAGAAGCACGAATGCAACTTTTAAAAAGTTATTTTTAATTTTTTCAAAAGATATTCCAGACTGTTGTTATTTTTGAAATAATCTTATTTTTCAATAATATATGTTCCGTCAAAGTATACACACTACAATCTCGGTAGAGAATATGCCTGTCTGGCGCATGTATATGTGTATTTCTTCCTGATTGTTCGGGATCTTGTTGAGTATACATTGACAATAAGCTCTGTGACTTGTATTCAAATTGTGATTACCGATTGTGACTAAAAGGCTCGTAATTAAAGAGTCTGTTTACCCGAGATCAAACAATGCATGACATGATTTTGAAACTCTTTAATAACTGTCTGGTTTCTGTTGAAAACAGTCTGCATGTAGAACCAGACAGAAATGAAGTGCTAAGCCACTAGTTTTAATATATTGACTGATACAGTGATGTGAAAAATATTCAACAAGTTAAACCAACTATATCTTTAGCTCATTTGTTGAGTTGACTGGATTTGGCAGGTTATATCCCTACGACTTTATAACTTATTTTAAGATATGAGTTTTCATATGCATATAAATATATATTTTGCACTCCTTTTCTTGACCCTTGGCACGAGTTTAGCCATGCAGAGCATGCATTATTCAGCTGGATGGATATATTTTAAAATACCGTAACAGGACAAAATACTTGCTGCAGGTGCAGAGGAAGATGTATAGTGTGATCTTATAGGTTATGTGACGTGGTGACGTGGCTTCCAAGCGTTGAGCCCGACAGAGTTTACTTGTAAGACTATTTATTATTTTCAATATTAAACATCAATATTGTATTGCAGAGATTCTGCATGCATTGCTTTATCTTGATTTTTTTAAGTTTGATATATTTTAGCCGCTCTTTATATGTCGACTAACGTTAATATATGATGCTATTTAGTGTGGTGTTTGTTGGACTTCCCAGTTCCCATGTATAAAGAGAGCTGCCAGTTTCACTTTTTTTGCAAAGGCCTGTTGCTTTTCCTCTAAAACTAAACCTTTACTGAGGATATTTTGCGAGAACTCTGAAGCTCTTTACGACTTTATCCTGCTAATGGCAACACTTGGTTTTAGATATTATCTAAAGTTAACAGTTTTTTTAAGACATACCCGGCGATTCGTCTCTCACACTCTACAAGATCTCTTGATTTCGTGAGTTTATCTCATATACGTGCTTGAAAGATCAAATGACAAGTATCTGAGTACGGCCCCAAATGCACCAGAATCTCCGATTCCCGTTGTGCTAATAAAATTAAACTTTAAACTGTGATCACAAAATTTCATTCTTTTCCTCCTGACGGAAAAGATGAACTCTTTGTCATCTTTGTTCTTGTCCTAAATTAGCCAAAAGATAGACGGTAAAACTGTCCAAACTGTTAAGTGGCACGCAAGTAATTCAGGAAGCATTTGTGAGAAGCTAATTTGCTTTTAGAGTTCATGCATTGTATGTATCCTAAACGGACTTATCATGCAACTGCAAATGCGTGAATGATATTCGGCATGCATGATTATGCCAGAGTTACATTGTAAAAACTAAATGACAAATTTTAGGAGAAATTCCGATGGCATAAGGCATCGTTTACACTTTCCCGGATTCGCTTGTCACGATATCTTCGTTTGCCTTTAAAAGGCAATGGTTAGAACCACTGAGGCACATCATGTTTATTAGTTTGATAGATTTGGTATATTTATTTCGACCTCTGACAGTAAATTTTTTTAAAGCCTTTTAATAGCTACAAAATTTGACCTACTCCGGAAGCAATCCGGTACAGTGTAAACGGGGCCTTACGTTTATCATGCAATGTAGATTATAAACTTTCTCTCACCGTCTAATATTGTTATCGAGCACAGAATCGGATAGCTTTATCAGGAACCATCACGAAGTTCCTTCGGCCTCGTGTGCGTTAAGTTTGCCGCGCTGTAATTACATATATATATATATATATATATATATATATATATATATATATATATATATATATATATATATATATATATATATATATATAGCTAACCTAGCACCCACTCCCCTTTTTACTCCAATTTCCGCCTTAAGAGGTTTTTGAATTAAAAGTGATATATTTAGTCCTGCATGTTCTGGCATATGTTAAAGTAAATCGCCTTAGAAATCGCTTGGACTGCTAAGGTATTTCAAGACTTTTAAGTTATATAACTTAAGGCGATTTAAGCAAAAAAAATGAATAAAATTTGATAAGGAATGTAATGTATATGTCATTTTGAAGTTTCAAAATGTCCAGCTATTTCAAACAAAATGCATGTATCCACGTTCCTCTCAAATACAATAGTAATATTCAGTTATAGTTTCTAATAGTCAAATACATTTTAAACATGCATGATTATTATATACATTTGCAGTAACTATATAGGGTACTCATTTTCTATAGAACTTCACCGAAAGAGCATAAAGCTCGCGGCGAAAAAGATTTTGGGATCTCAATATTTTTTAAACCACGAACTTATCAATCCTATAGCTTACACGATAAAAAAGGAAAAAAATTAGTATATATTTAAATTATGGTATATCTTACTGACTACTTACTGTATTTCCAACGAGTAATCAATTCTTTGTCCTTCAGCCACCACCTTTGCAAGTACAGATTTTAGAAATACACGACCATTATTCGGTGTAATGTCTTGATATCCACACTATACTTGGCTTTGCCTCGTAAACACGTTCGTGTATATGTCTAGCTACATCTTTAGCCAGACAGTCTGCTGTATCCTGCAGGAAATAATATTGTCTAATCGACCTAATCCGCGTAGAAAATAGTTTAAACAGATGATAATGAATATTTAACGGTATTAAATGTTGTACAACCGACAGCAAACCCAGTCTGGTAAAGCTCAAAGGCTTTTTATGAGAATAAACTGCTGCAATACATAAATACCTATTGATTTATTCGTTCCACGTTAGTTCACAACAAACCATAAATACAATCGACAATTTAAAAAAAGCAAAGTATAAGGCAATTTCCGAATAAACAAGGCATGTTATTGTTAAAAAAAATAATATATGATTCACTAATGATCGCAAACAAGACGAACTTTCACGCTTGTCTACACTGTTATAGCCAGATAGTCTAAACGAATTTCTTGTTTTTGCTAATTCGAGATTTGTTTTTTTACTTTCTCAAATCGTACGGTTTATCAAAAAGAACAAAACTCTATATATGTATATTTGACCGTTATTTATATATACAGGCAGCACTAAAGGCTCTTTATGAACTGTTAGACCTTACTTTATTGATGATAAAATCGAGTACTCAATGCATTTGCAAGAGGTGATATATTTTCGCAGTAAAATTTGAAAGTGTATACCTTGTTATATAAGATGAGGTTGAATTCGCGAAGCACTATGAATTGTCGGCGTCGCTTTTGTCTTTGTGTTGACTGATACAGCGACAAAGGGAATTGCTGCTTCGCACCGAAAACTCCGGCTTAGATGTCGCTATCTGCAAGTTCATCAACTTACACCAAGTGCAACCCGCTTATAAAGACTTTGTCCTAAATCTAGCCAAATAAAACGGTTTCAAACGGACTATTGTGATTCAATGGCCCGCTACAAGATCTTGTGCAGTCATACGGCATTTTTCATGTGCAGTGCATGAGGTGATTGATGAGCTAGCATATATAGCTGTTTTGCTATGGGAAAATTCTTTAATTATACCTGCCGGCAAATAATTTGATCCTTACATAAAGTTCAGATTAGTCTCCTACGCATTTGAGTGTGTTGATGCATCGGATTGAGCTGATAACAACAAGAAGTCCGCCGTGAAATATACTGCGGGCTCATAAAAATTGTTGTGATACCGATATTTCTGGACAAAATTAAACATTGAAAGGTGAACTAACCCCGACACATGTGCAAGTCAGTTTATCTTCGAATACACAAGATCTTGGGAAAAAATACAATTCATCTTCTCAGATTATACTTTACCATAGTTGCTTTATTCTGCTTTAAACGTAGCGGAAGTGACGTCAATTGAATCGTCTAATGTGACGTCATTTCCGCTAAGATTTAGGTTATAATACGACTTCATGTGTACTTTGAAGTTTACCAAATAGGCAGCAGCTCAAGCCCTTTCTCAGTTGGTTATTGCAGCAAAAGGAGACAAAGCTTTGCATCAAAGCTCATTCACTGTTGTATGTATGAATACTTAGTATACATGTAATTTGTTTAAATTTTCAATATACGATTTGATATTTACGTTTCACCTTTTCGTGATATTTAACTGACAAGTATATCTGCATATGAATTTCTCCATGTTAACTTTCCGTGAATAAAGATGGCGGCTGATTTTATTCACCCACAGTGCATTGCGGTCGAAAATTGCTTAGAACAGCAGACAAATGTTTTTACAGAAAAACAAAGACATCAGCAACTTACGTCAGTCAATGGTTCTGTTATTGAGTGCCTTTCTCATCCGGTATTTTTTATTAATGTTCAGTAGCCTCAAGGAATTGTGGATAGATCGATACGCCGCCATATTTACAATAGCGATCGACAATGTTAAGTTCAACAAATGAGACGTGTTTTCAGTGATGTAAATCGTTTTTTGGGTATGAGTTAACGTCTCTTGATAACATCTTTATAGGGGTTGTTTACACTGAGTCCGGTTACCAGATATTCAGCGAACCATAAGATGATTTTGGGGTATTGAAATAAGTATATTATATGATTCTGTCAGTGATGTAACCATTCCGACAATAGCATGCGCTGGTTTTGTTTCATATGGACTTTTTTCAATACCTCAAAATCATCTTACGCTTCGCTGAATCTCGGGTAACCGGGCTCATGTAAACAGCCCCTAAGCCAATGTTTGCTTAATAATTTTCTTTTCTGTACTTAATTCTGCGATTTTGAAACCAGATTTTCACTTGGTTTTCAGTCAAGTTCAGAGAGGCGGCCAAATACTGCCGTTCTGGGCCAACGATATATTGTTGTCGTTCAAATTCTTTCTCGAGTACCTCCAACTGTTGTGGCGTGAAAATTGTCCGCGTCCGTTTTCGCTTGCAATCGCCGTTGGCTTCATCGGCTATAAACAAAATCAAGAATTATAATTTATTACGAGTGCGGTAACAGTGGCTCAGTGCGGCAGTGCGAATTTTCTACAATAGATGTATTAAAACTGAATATCTGCAGGTTGTTAATGGCATGCAAAAGTACAGTTGTACATGTTTTGCAACGAGTATATATATCGCGATGAAATAACTCGAAGAATAACCCACTGTTTTAGTTTTCTTGATATTTCTTCCAAATACTTTAAAACTTAGGGTTTGTCGTTTAAAAATTTAAACTGTGATTGAGACTGTTAAGGAAATGTATTCTTGAAGTGTGTAATAAAACCTATATGTTTGCTGCATTATTTGTCAGATATCATTTGTTGGGTTTTTATTTTCGAGCCGCCCCCCCGTCTCAGCACTGATTATCACAATGAACAAAAGTATAATTAGATTAATCTTTAATTAGATTAATTTCATCTAAGTCTGAATTAATCGAAGGCAGTTAAAATGCTAATTTAGCTGCAAGTTATCAGTTTTTATAAAATTTGTGTGTGATCGTTGAGGATCATTTGGTTTAATTTTGCAAACCTGTTTTCCAGACATATTTTTTGTATTGTATAGTGTGTCTTCTTGGAGTACAAAGGGCTCCCTCCTTTGCCTAATTTACCCCCTCGTGCTCGATGAGAAACAATATGCCCTATAGACAAAGAAGTCTTTTGTCGTTTAACAATTTGATTTGAAAGTGCTTGCATGGAAAGTTCTCTGTTGAAGTTGCGTGCTTTTTTGTGCCATTACTTGACTATGATATGCTGCTATGTCCGTATGCGGAAAAAATACTTGGCAGGTAGAACGAGTTTCAATTTTGAAAAAGGAAACGAAACCATGTTCAGGAGTGATTTAGTTTAACAAAGAGGAAAAAAGAATCGGCAAAGTTTTCTTACAGACAAAATCGCTTCTAAGTAGAGCGATATCGCAGCTCAAACGGTTGCTTGATAACCAACTACCATCACGCATTGCGCGCTTGGAACATTTGCTACATTTGTGCTGTGTTAAATTTTGCTCACGTTTATTAAATTCCGGTTGGAAAGCCCAGCGGGAGGGGCAGGTTTTGTTATAAACTAAATAGCCCTTTAGAAATATTTTTTTATCTATAATTAATAAAAAGTAGTTGAAATCTTATCAATTCCATGCAGTACCGACACGCGTTCATCTTATTCTAAGTACTCGGGGCTTTGCATAATTAATTTGACAGTCTTGCAGGCATGGCCTTATTATGCGAATTAAGTTGCTGACTTTGTCTTGTAGAGATGAGCTACACGAGTGAAAATGTTCAAGTTGCTTCGAGTGAAGCATAACAGTGCTGCATAAACCAACAATAAAAGCATGGATTTCATCATAATATGCATGTACCGTGCAGGTACTCTCATTTGTTCAAAATGGGTCTCCTCGAAGAACTTTGAACTAAACTCTTCGTAACTGTCACAGGGAAACATGCTCGTCTGTCAATACAAGTCTTGATTGATACATGAACAAGCAACGCGTGCTGTGTGTATATAATTTATATTATATATACAATAGGCGTGGATTGATCTACTTCAGATATAGCTAAAGTCCGATTCACTTTACAATAAGCTGCACTTTTTTAATGCACAAAACGTATTGTAGTCATAAACGGTACATGCATTGTTCTACATATATATATAACTGCACTTTTGCTATATTTTTAAAGGGAGGGGGAAATCATCGAATTTGCCGTCCTAAGCTGAATAGCACGTGTCAAATTGATTGCTTACGTATTTATGGCTTTATAATAATAATAATTGTAAGTAGATTTAAGTCCATGCAATAGTGACGTCTTGAGTTTTGATAAAGTCCATGCAACACTGACGTCTTCAGATATCTCGTTTCAATTGCATGTCAAGCTCATGCATGACCTACTCTAAGATTTGCATGCATAAATCGCAATCACTGCGATCATTGCGATACATTGTATGCACAGATATATTATTTAATTAACTGCATTTTTTTCCGCATTTAAACATGTGAAAAACATGTGTTTTCTCTAGTGGCATAAGAGTAATGTATTCCACATTGTGAACCGGCTAATTTGTTCGGTAAACTCGGGATTAAAAGGAATGAAATGATGCATATATTCTCGTTCGAGTTTCACTGTATAGTATATCGAATTTAAATTGGAATACAATTGAAACACTTTAGTTCTATAAAACACGATTGATTTATTTTTATGTATATCGAGCGAAAGAGCTGTTTTCTGGCGAATAAAAAGTGCATTTTCATGTAAACGGTTTCTATTATCAAATTAATCTAAAGAGCATTTTCAGTTTATCGTCAAATCTTTTGGAGCATTATGAAAAATTGGAGGGGCTATATAGTGATTCCTGTACTAATAAGAATACTCATTTGGTTCTTGAAACCACATTAACTGAAAAATCCGTAGCACCCTGTTGCTTTTCATAAGGTACATACTGCAGTATCACACAGATGGGTACATATATAATCAATTATATTATGCAAGCCATTTCTGAACTGAAGTTTTATTAAAATCTATCTATATGCGGTCAAAACCGTAAGATTTATATTACTGCATACGGATAAAACCATGCAGGTAAACAGATTATGCCTTTATAAGCTATCTTAATTAAGTTCGAGTGAAAAGCTTCACTCATTCAAACTACGGAAAAGACTGAGTTATCTCTTAAATCAAATTTTGCAAAGTAATAGATGCACAAAAAGCTAAGAATTCATATAGATTGTATTTTAGATCAAGTTGAAATAAAAAAATTGCATGAAAATTTGAGACAGTGAATATAACAGTGAAATAACAGTGAACAGTGAAATAAGTATATTTAACAATGTCTTAGTCAACGAAACTGTAAGGAACGTAACTTGCTTAATGAATTGAAAATTTTTTTAAGGAGTCTTACCGTATTCAGCAGCGTCTCGATCGAATGGATAATGTGGTAGCGGGGTTGCAAGTGTCGAAGCAGGATAGTAATGTCTGGGGTCGATTGCGTGTCCGAAGGAGGATGGCATGGCTCCTGGTGAGGTGAGATTCAGACCGTGAGGGGTGTAAAAATATCGTTCCCGAGCTTCCAGTTCTTGCCTTTGTCGGAGCTGAAGGGCCGGGTAATCGGGATAACTTCCTTGAAAACATTTGCTACATGAGCAGAGCAGGTGTGGCGATGCGGAATGATGGTAGTACATCAACCGACTCTCTGGATGGAAGTCGTGGGTGAATTGCATTGTCGTTTAGCTACGGATAGTAAATCTTCCTTGGGTAGGCGAGAGCTCGTTCACTTGGGTTCTGCAAGCGTTTTTATAATTCAGGTTTGTCTGATGCTTCTTTTAAGAGAAACCTCTCGCTTTTGCTGTTGAAAAGACCTTCGTCCCGTTCCAAAGTAGTGAGTTGTAACACAACTGCGCAATCTGATTTGGTGAATACGTGGAAGGATAAATGATGCTGAATATGACAACAAACAAATGCTACGCAGGTTCTTCGCTGTTCTTTCTTACTTGGTAGCGCGAACAAACTTTTTCTTCGGTCCAGGATTTTCGATTGAGTTTTTGCAACGGCGAATTTAGATTCAGTGAAACGTCGTGAACACCCGGACGCAAAATGCGCAACCGTTGTCCGGCTGACGGCTTTTATCCGTTGACGTTACCTACGAACGGGGCGGCTCAACGAAGAATTCGGCGCTTGGACTAATTTAGGGCATTGTCAACACACCCGCAATTTTCGCTGCGTGTTAAAAGCGCAAGCATTATGACTAAAAGGCAAAACTCAATAATAAAGAATAATTAAAGTCAGCTCCTGTCATAATTGGAGTAAAACTATATATTAAACACGCATTATTGCAGACAAATATTTGCAAAAGTTAATTTGAATTTTTGCACACATCGCTTCCGTCTCTAGAGAACTTTGTGGTAAAAAGTCGACGCTGTCTTTCTGATTTGCATTTGAAGATTCGCTTAGATTTAATTGTCGATGGATTGTCGGATTTTATTTTCTTCCGCTTGTTCTTTTTCATAATGTTGTCAGTATTTTGTCGGAATAATCGTTTAACACTTTTGGGTCGTAAAATTCAATTAAATGAAATAATTATGCAGGCAAATCGATTGATTACTTAACATTGTATCAGTTCTTTTCAATAAACAATCACATTTCAGGAGGTCACAATAGGAAGGCGATTCCTACTCAAAAACATGTCAGAAAACCCTGTCTTCTTGACAGATCTAGTCGATATATCGTCTGGCCAACAAAGCCTTTTGAGGAAGCATTAATTTCAACCCAAAACTTAACTGTAACGAATTCAATAACAAAACTATAAAGTATTCATTAATTTATCTTGTCAAATAGAGTAGACACGCACACGCCTTGGAACAAAGCGGCATTAATTACTAACCTGAGATGCTTCAAAAGCTGGGTTTGTTTCCACGGCAAAGTCATGAGTGGTGTCTGTTTGTGCTTAAACAACATGGGACTTGTCATTGTATTGAATTGTAATAGATCCAATGATGACAAAGTCGATGGCGTGAATGTATTTATATATATATCCATAGCAAAAAAACACACAATATAGCGAATGCTCATTTTGAGAAATCGTGGCGCCGCTGCATGAGGTTTTAATTGTCAATTGTGATATAACTTTGAACTTTTGTTTTCCTTTCGTCAAAATTTAACTGTATGTATTCATTTCATTGACACTATATTTCAATTAAAGTATAGCCAATTTAAATGTGAAATTGTGCGTACATTATTAGCTGTATAGCTATAGCGCTGTCTGTATCAGTCGGTCGAGGATAAATGGGAAAATATACGCATCAGGACTGGAAATGCACGAACATAGCATTTACAATTAAACATTTACAATTAAATTTAATCAAACTAAATTTAAAGGAATCCTTTCGGTCCTGCGTACTATATTGTTGAATAGTTTATATCACGAGGGTAGTTAGCTAACATCAGAAGTTTTATAAAGGGTAGTTTATCGCTTTATATTTAGTTGGTTGCAAGAACTGGCCTATTTCAAATAACACATGTATTTTCATGCACTACGATTTAAATACCGGCTCAAATGCAGTTAATAGTTTTTTACAACTGCGTGGCCATTATGTACGCGGTTATATATATACGCTTTTTGAGGTAACAAAAAGCTAAAAAGCCTTATAACCTATTAACTATGCTCTACCGTTATAGTATATTGTGCATATATATATCAAGTATCATGTAGCTATATATTTTTCATGTAATTATGTCGTAGGCCTAATCAAAGCAACAATCGACAGATAATTTCGCAGATAGGTTGCCTTGCGTACTTCAATGCAATTGTTTCTTTGGTACTCGGCTCAAACTGTTGACTTTGAAACATGCACATGTACAGTTTCAGAAGATTCTCAGACGGATTAGCAGTGATTTATCATTCAGTTCCTCGCCCATGCAAGCCGGTCAGTCCAGACGGATAATCCTTCGCGGTAATGTGAATCAGGCTATTTATAGAGGCCATAACAGATCGATTTCATCACAGCACTGCGAAACTATATTCAGGTATATAGATAACCGGGTGATTTTGAGAACACGCACATTTTAAGAACATGGACATGCAAAAGCAGTCGCTGATGCATTGTAGTTTATAAATGGAGGGAAGCGAAAGATCGAGTCGAGTAAAATGAAAACACTTTAAGATTAAATAATATCAGTCGTCACCTGAAATTATACGCTCCTTATAGCAGGAAGGTTAATCGATCATTCTAGAGATATAATGTGAAATATAATAATAACAGGTTATACACGTGTACGGACAGAAACTGGCACGAAAAAGTCAATGCATACACGCGTAAAAATCATCCGTGTTGATGCAAGTTGTTGTGGAAGTGAACAATGTTGTGCTGCCCCTGTGAACGGTATTGTTAACAATGTTGTTGAAGCTTGTTGAATCATCAATGTTGTTGCAACTTGTTCCAACAACATTGCATCGTGGTTGCAACAATATTGATGATTCAACAAGCTTTAACAACATTGTTAACAATACTGTTCCCAGGGTGCAGCACAGCATTGTTCACCCCTGATGCGACAACCTGATCAACTTTTGGCCGTGTATTAATGCGTTGTTAAATTATATGAAATAATTACTATTTTATTTATATTTATAATTATATATAGGATGCATCAGTCATGAATTGAAAAATCCGCTCAAAGAATAATGAAACTTCTTTCAAACCATAATTTATTTTCGTCGATTTTTCATCCTACACGCGTAAAAACGCTCAGGTTGATGCAAGTTGATATAAACAGGATGGAGCAATGTTGTGCTGCCCACATTGTTCAGAGTTGTTATCAATATTGAACAATATTGTTACACCCGATTCAGTTTCAACAATATTGTTCAATGTTGATAACAACTCTGAACAATGTGGGCAGCACAACATTGCTCCATCCTGTTTGTATCAACTTGCATCAACCTGAGCGTTTTTAGGCGTGTAGCACAATTGGCAAACGCATTGGTTAAATCATGCAGTCAATGCTAAAATGTTGTCTCAATAATTTAAGTCGTTCTTGCATTATGAAAATAAGTGCATGATCTAAATCTGTCTGCATGGTTATAGGTATATAATTCGGTGACGCTGAAGATGTACATGAAGGCTTGTCCGTGAAGGACATTTACGCGAGTCTATGATTAATTTAATTTGACTCGTGATAAATTTTAGGTATATAAAACCGGCCTGAGGCTGGGATTAATAACTTCACCTAGCAGTTTTATATGCTTAAAAGTTTCATAACCGGCATGCTTCTATCGCGAAACGTGAATTTACATGAAAGAAGGAACAATATAATGCATTAATGACAAAAGTTAATTAAAATTGTCTGCTCCTTCTTTTGAAAATAAGGACAAAGACGTGTATCACATTGTACGATTTAAAAACACATGTAGGTCCTATTTTTACCAAATTTTCGCCTTCGTTGGAAAATTTTATGCACTTAATATTTATCACGAGCGCAAATGATAAAATTATTTGAACTATCAATCAATAGTGAAAACAAACTCAACTGTCAATCTTAATAACATAATTTATACAGAATGATTATTTCATTAAATCCGCATAATAGTTTTTTTCAAATTACAATCAATGCTGTATTGTGAATATGTATCAAAGTCTAAACGCTTCGCGACAAAGGATAATCGTGATTTTGAACTCACTTCTGCGAGCAAAGCAAATTAGCGGCAAAGTCGACCGATCTTTCCATCGCTCAGAGCACTTTTCCCATTGTTTGAAGCACTTTTCCATCTTCCAGACCACTTTTATCACTTAGGGCACGTTTCTTATTTTGTAGAGCACTGTGAAGTGCACCTTTTCCATATTAAAATCTGTGGATTGTATCTCGTATGTGAGGCACCCAACAGACGGCCTTTTAAAAATAATATATCTTTGTTTTAACACGTCGGATGCGTGGACACGTTTCTTATGCGTGAGCATGCCAAATGCCAGCTGTCTTTGGCGGAGAGCATGCGCACGAAGAATTACCTTCGAAATATGAAAATGTTTCGTAATTAGTTTGGGCAAACTCAAAACCCTATAAGCAATGTTATTCTTTTCTGTACTTTATTTATACTTTTCGACGCCCACTTGGAAGCGGTTCATTTCCCTCAGCTGTTATAGAGGCTTGCCTGGACTATATATAGCTAGCTACAAGCATAGACCATGGCCGTAGTTATTACAGCAATGGCACCAAACGTGATCGAGCGATTTCCGACTCTCTTCAAAGCCTTGTTGAAATCGCGTTAAAAAACACGTATAAGATTGGGTCGAGGAACGACGTGCTGTAACGGAGCATGGTTAAGATTCTCGCCACGTTTTGTGACACCAATTGTTTCTCATCCTCGGAAATGTTGTAATAAATAGTCACGAAGAACCGCCAAAACCAACACAAGACGAACACCAACAGGATTACGAACTGACAGCAGCGCAGACTTCATAACACCTGGAATGCGAGTGTGCACAGAACGCGCGCTCACTCTACCATGTGCCTTCGCAAGAACGCAATATGACCACTGATCTGTAAATGTTAAACTGGATGACGTAACATTATTTGTAGAATGAACAAAATACTTTCAATGTGGTGACTTACGGTTTTTTGATAAAGGCAGCCCAGAATGATCAATTCTTACCCTTTCTTTATCCTTGTTTTGTCTAAAGCCCACAATAGCGAAATCACATCAATATATTATACACATGCAAAGCTATACGATGTTTACCACAAAATCGCTAGATATTTCAAACGATTATTTTATGTGTACATGCGATCCTATTTCCCCGTGACGAAATCATTCGCTGACCTATCACATCGCTGGATTTCGATTTTCGCTTTGCGCGGCGAAAACTAGTTTGCATTGTAGAAAACAAGATGAATTCTCAGCTGTTTCATCGAATGCAAATGATGGACTCATAAAAGTTGCATAACCAAACGTAGGCGTAGCCAGCTTGACTATTCAGCACCGCTATACAGATTTTTAAAGTTATCATAATCATCGCTTCTTTCATAAACATATTGTTTTCACATGCATACAGTCTGTGAACACCAAAATATTGGCATAGCGCGGTACGACAATGCCAGGCTGACTATATATCCCGCCGTATACAAAGGCATGTGTTGTTTTTGACTTTGAGAATATAAAAGGAAACTTGATATCTTATCTGCGGTCTAATTATAAAGCAAAAGAAGTGAATATAAAAAATGCACGTGGATCCATTTAAATTGATGGAGCGAGTTTCAAAACTTCAAAAGTTTAAAAAATTCAAACTTTTATAAATAGCATTCAAATGTTATATGCATAAAATTTTCCGATATGTTGTTTTAAACTTTTAATAATTTACGAATAAGTTGACTAATGCACGTAAACTATCGGGCTACAATAGTTAAGTCAAACTTAGCAGGATGATTTTATAAAACAACCATAAGTCATAACGCATTTAAAACGAAATCAGAAAAGTGAAACTCAGCACTCGGCAGACTGAAACACAAATCATAATTCTTATTAAGAGTAACATTTATTAAACATTCACTTACAATAATCTTGAGTTCATTAAAATATCTTTTTATAAATGCATGTTTCTCACACATTTGCGGCGTTGGTAACCGTTATTTTTTATTTATATATATAATATCCCGTAGAACCATTGTTAAGGTTGAAATTAGCTACCTAACACGCGCGCAAACGATTTGTATGAAAACGGTTGTCTTTTGGTAATTGAACGTCTAAATCTGATTTTATTTAGCAAAACAGTAATTCTTGTCTTCCATAATTAGAGCTGGTTTTTACATGCAACCTACCAGCTTTTTAAAAGCGCCTGAGACACGAATTGTCACTCAAAATGCTTATTTGTAAATATAACCGAAAAATGCCCTAGATTGACTTCTTTTATAGAGTTTTAATAACTTTTTCCTTCACTACCTTGTTTTTTTTTCTGAAAATATCTCCAGTGCGACACTGGAACCCTAAAAGTGCACTTGTTTTGTGCATTAATTGGTAATAACAAACCAATGAATTTGTTATATCTTATCTAGTAGAAATTGTGTTTCTAAAATGTCATTCACGATGTGCAATATTATTTGCTATTATTGCATAGCAAAGTTCTATGAAAGAAAATTTTAAGTAATTCTCAGCGATCTTCACAATGTAAGTACAAACATTTTGAGTGAAATTTCGGGTCGTATATAGGCATATACCAGAATTAAACGCCCAACATCCTCCCATTGATTGGAAGTCACAACTCAGATGTGCCGGTCAGCGGCTATTTGCGCTAAGACCTACAATGTAATACATATTTTTTTGTACACAATCATGTGCAACATTGTTTTTGTATGTTAATACCCGTAGTTTAAATACAATTTATCCACGTATGTAAATACTTAAAACGTATTCCACGAAACAACTTTAAAAATACTCTTTTTATCTAAGATTATAACTCACTTTACACTCTATGACTATCAATATATTACGGCCTTTCGAGAATTCGCATTTGCGCGAATAAAATTTACACTTTTAAATAAATATTTTAAACATGGAAATTTGACCGCAAAATAAAATTTTTGGACGCATGCAAAAAATTGATGCCCCTGGGAAAATAACGAATCTTTTTAGAAGTATTGTGCTATATATAAATGTGCAACTGTCAGTGTGACAAATATTGAGACGAAAATTGATTGACAAATCTGTTTGCCAATCAGAAAATGTCCTAGAGATTGGCGTTTACGCCAAACGCGAATTCACTAACAAACTTTATGTTTTAACTACGCCATCTTAGAGTTTGCAACAACTTGGTTAAATCATAAACGTTTTACATAAAACTCGCAATATTCAGCAGTGAAGAAAGAAAACAACGGCTGTTCCTTCCTCTTACATCGCTACTGAATATCAAGAGTTTAACTGTAGAACGTTCATGATTGAACGAAATTGTTGCAAACTCTAAGATAGCGCAGTTAAAACATGAAGTTTGTCAGTATTTTGACGTTTGGCGTAAACGTCAATCTTCAAGTCTTTAATTTAAAGCTTGGAGTGCACGATTCTGATACATTTGATTAACATTTTGTGCGTATTTATCCATGCGGACAACATTAAGATTACACTTATTTTGTATATTTTCCATAAAAATTAAACAAATGGACAGTTGAGCTACTCAGAGTGCAGTCAACTGGCCAGAATAATTGCGGGCCAACTTTGTAGCGCGTTTATTAACCAGAATGTTGAATAGGAGTTTTACTCAGAATATTGGTACAAAAAATTAACGGAAGGGGTTGGACCATACCGCGTTAACTAAATCGAGGGCGCAGGCGGCCATTTGCCTTGCAAATATAAGGACAATCCACCCACCGGCCAAAATATATCATCACTTAAAGGTTGTCCTTCAAAAAGGGTTAACCTTGAACTCTTAGCGGAAAACAGATGATGGGTGGTAACTTATATCATGACTTGTTCTAGTCCAAAGGTTGCCGGAGAAGAAAGAAGATTTGCTGTTGCAAGTCATCTCTTTTGTCCTAATACCCATCATCCCTTGCGCGCTCACAGTGTTAGGTTCAATGTTTTCGAAGAACAACCTCTATTGAGTTGGCTGTATACGATCTTACACTAACAAAACGCGGCAACGGTAGCATATTTCAACTCAAAGTGGCGCTAATGTTCATTTCATTTGCTGTCAATATTTCTATCTATTCGTTAAACATCACCATTCTTCAGTGACTGACTCCTCGAGCTCGTCATACCCCCCTGAAATCCATTGTTATTGTTATGAAGAGACTCGTGACATTTTAAAAGTTCGTTGAGATATGTTTGAAAGGAGTTTAGAGCAGCATTAAACGCGGGCGTACCAAAGCCGTGCGTTACCAGCCCAAAGTGTGTAAGTCCTTTCAGAACGGATTCTGGCAATGTACTGTTTGATAGACGTGTTGTCGGGTAAGGATCTTGACTCAGTACATCTTGAAGTTCTTTGGTGATTTGTCTAAATAAGAAAAGACTCGATTCAACGTCCAGCAATAGTGTAAATAACATGACGTAAAACATAAAGTAAAACATATCATGAATTACACAAGGAGAAATAATGAAACAATTTTAGAATATATTTCGCTATTGAGGACATTCTTTAACTTTTCAAAACAGAGTCCTTGTGTTTTCACAACACATTTGGCAAATTTTGTACAACATCGCTTCAGATTCAACTACAGGGTGTCTAAAAAAACGCAACCACTTAAATATGCAAGAATATTAATATTGTTGGGGTTTGCACCATAGTTTTAGCATTTTAAATGAAGGATTAAGAGCCATTTTCAATTCCCAGAGGTGCTTATCTATTGCGCTTTAAGTGGTTGCGAGACATCCTGTATTACATATTTACTGGTATATGCAATTCAAACATACTTATTACTGATTCCACTAAGAATAGCTTGTAGTGGTTCAACAATGGTTTCACAATTACGAGGAATTTGTATACGAGAAAATTCTTAGGGAAACACAATGTTCAAATGCTTTATTGAATATATAAACAAAAGAATACTAAATTAAGTTTTTCTTCACTAAAACATGGATATGCAAATATTCTGAAATACTCGTTTTAACATGTTATTGTAGAAGCAAGATTGAAATCCGACAGTCGAAAGTTTCAAGTAATATTTACCAATTTCGAGTGGTCTGAAAGTCCGTAATGATGGTTCAAATATCGATCTAACATTTTCAAATGAATCCGTCGGTCGGTTGAACAAGTTTTTATGCTTTATTTGGGCTGCTGCTCTGAGCTCTCGCTTTGGTGAAATGCACACGTGTTATGGCAACATTACATGCAGCGTTCCTCAACGTTTACGGTGAGTAAAGTTATCTAAATTGCCAACTTTATAATAGATATAATTGTGCATTGCTGGGTTCTATCTGATATTGGTGTTAATGTGCATACCAGTACACGACAATCTATTACAACCGTTTCAACTCAAGACCTCACGGCCATTCGTATGCCGACAGCCCATCCGCAAGAAAAGTTAGATTCTCAAACTTGATAGATTGCCAAACTTCGCAAGTAGTTTATTTAGATAGGTAATCCGTATACACTGACATGCAGATTATGAGACGAACTATTCCAGGTGTTCTCTCTCAGATGGATAGAGGTCCATTTCTTGTGTATATCAAATCAATTCGTGAAATAATTTCATTCGAAAAAGCCGGCCAAATTTTCATCCATTGTTACCGTCTGAATACCAGAACCAGACGAATTTGAACAGGGTTCCAAATTCGTCCGGATTGCAGGAAAATTTATTTACGGCTATCGTTCTGTAAATATGTTGTTTAATAGTTCTCGCCGCAGCAAATTGCTCGGCAAATATGAAAAATAGGCCTCCAAATTTTGAATTCGCGGGCATAAGGACTGGGAGCAAAAATATGGAATACCTGGCCAACCTAACACTCAACAATAAATGCCATATAGAAACTACCTTGTTTTATGTTACTTGATGCATGATTTGGACTTCCACAGGACAAGAATAAACACTATTTTTAAAGAACGGGGCAGTTCTATGCACTAAAATTGATTGTCCATAACAGATTTTTAACATAATGCACTATTCGCCTGGTATTCTATAATTGTATATAATTGTGATATTCTATAAATTACTGCGAAAGGTAAGGACTTACTTGCAAGCCAGTATGGCGTTCTTTCTTGTATCATAATCCGTAGTTTCTTTTTGTGTCTTCGCTACGTGCTCTGATAATGCTTGTGTAGGGAACTCTGATACACACACGTAGTCGAAATCACCCGCTAAATGAGCAGCTTCACCTACAGGTTAAAAATAAAAATTGACGGGTGCGCTTCGATGGGGAGAACGTGGAAATTTCATACAAGTTGCAAGGCAACTATTTTTTTATACGTGCTACTTTGAAGTGGATTCCTAATTCTTACCTTCCACTAACGATGTTAACAACGTCACTTGCGCCGCTTTCCTTCGCCCGGCCGGTAGCGATAAACCAATTTTTTCTAATTTTTCCCGTAGACATTTACCACCATTTTTCGACTTGGCTCTGAAAACAAGCAACGACATATGTGACCCACCTCACTGACACACATCCTAAGCTAAACACTGCGTGCGCGGGATCATTAAACACCCTCCCACTTGTACATTCTCGTTCCCCAGCGATACTCGCCAATCCCTTCATACCCCATCATTTGCAGTGAAAACCAACCACCCCCCTGAGTATATCTCCAGTAAATATATTGAGACACTGTATCGGCGGAAATCTTTTAAAACATACCCTCGCAACGTACCGTCTTAACACCCCTCCCAGTAGGGATGCATTGAGACATTCCGGATGCGAGAGCCTTCGACGTATTTCACCGACAGTCACTTTGTATTTGGACGTGGAACTTAGCAACGATAAGCGGCCTGGGACCGAACAAAATACATCCGAAGGTTGCACAGGCAAACTTGTATCGATGTCCTCTTTACTGTCTTCGTCTTCCAGGCTGTATTTGACTGAAACAAATCGATAGAATCAGTTCTCAATTAGACATGCAGATTTGTGCTATCTTTGCAAAAGGCACTATACGTCACACTTGCGTATTCGGGTTAAAAAATGGGCCTGGTATCAATTGCTTCAAACATTGTTGAACTATGTTGTTGACACATGTTTCCATTAGGACACAATTCTACAAACGTACTTACTATTGAGGTCGAAAGTGGTGAGGGTTTTGTATTGTATGTTAATTTGCGCAAAAGTTATTTATATTTTATCGTGATTCGTGTTAGTGCTTGCATGAGAGATTTTTTATAAATATCTCATTCGCACCTGCTTAATTTGGGATGAAATTGTAGGATGTCATTATTAATCTAATGGTTGTTGTTATATTTGTACATTGGGCTTCGAGATTCGAATCTCGTTATTTCCTGATATGCGATGACGTGAAGATTTAACGACGGTTGACTGTGTCGACAATCTTGCAGGGATTGGGGCGAAACCTATGGGATATTCCACTAGCATTCATTTACCCGCAACTTTATGCCCTGCGTACGCATCACAGTAGGGATGGATTTACTGGAAGGTTGACAGAGCAGCAAAGAGAAGCGTGCGAGTTAGGGTGCAAATTCGGTTATCAGTTGTAAATCTCGAGGATTATGTAGGGATGTTATCAAGATTATAGCTTCTTGTTTGATGATATTAGATAAAACAGGACACAGCTTGTCACTTGCTTTTTCTTAATATAGGCGTCATCCTCAACCCACCCTTGGGAGATGTGTGATATATCTACAATCATGGCCAAAACCATTGACTGCACTCTAATATATTCGGCACGCCTGATCTCTTCAGCTATTAAACGTTAACGTTCTATTACATAATCCCCCCGCCCCTAAATCAATGTTGAGTTTCCGCTTAATTGATTAAATATGTTTTAGGTCACTATCCAACATTGATTGGTGAGGGAAAGGAGGAGAGGGGGTAGAATTTTTTATTTTATTGGAGAAACCGTTTAAAGATGACGAGTGTGAATGACGAGTTAAAAGTGTCGGGGATTGTGGGTGTAGGAAATAGATGTGATAACGTGATGGGGCAAATCTTTGCCCTCAGTCAAAAATGACACATCGATTAAATTTACTCGATCATTCCACTCAAAATACAAAGTCCTCAAAGATATGTGTGTTGTCAAGAAAACTCTCGAAAATTATGTTTCGGGTTAGTCAAAGGGGCACTTCAAACGTCTCTCGTTTGGTATTTCTTGAAATGTATTATTACAGTAATTTAATTAGGTTTATCGCAAGCGCACATGGCTCTTGCAAATTGCTTATCTAAAAGTTCAAAAATAGACGACTTACTATCACGTGAAATTCTTGATGATGGAGGCTCAAGTGACTAAAATTAGAAGAAAAAGACGGTAGTTAATATGATTGATCTGATTAACATAACATGATTACTATTTGATTAAAGTAATCTAACTGTTCTGTCGATTAATCAAGTCGGACAAAAAATTTTCATTTTTATTCTGTAAATTTAAAAAAAATCAAGCCTCACTCAATGCCGCCCACGCTGTGACGTCATTAGCTTCAAATATTTTAGCGTACTGACGTCATTCTTTGGTGTTATCTTAAGTTGAGGGCGTAACACTTGAATATTGGTGATAAAATATTGTCATTTCTGGTAATGATATGTCTTCACGGAACACGAAGATCAAAGTTTAATTACACGGCATATAATTCGACTGTTTCAAATAAGAGTCCAAAACTCGGTGGAATATTTTGCGAAAAAATTTCCATGAACACTTCCCGACTTTGCTAGATTACCCCTATGGTTTGAAAACGAGGCGGGCAATGAAATAACGACGATTATTGTCAGTTGAGTAGGGTAGTTTTAATTGGTAGACAGCAAATGAAGAAGGTGTCTATATAGACATCGAGTTATCCCACAGACACAAGTCACTATGTTATTGATTTCACTGCTGACGTGCAGACTGTCAACTCACTCAAGAATTTTTTCAATGGGTAGCTCTCTCAGTTAAAATTGTCTTTTCAGAATTGAACAGGGGTAACTGGATCACTTAAAGAATTATGCGGCGGTTTTGACTTCTAACTGGATTAGAATTTCTGTAGCAAAAGTGATACAAAGCTCGATATAAAGCAAGCTTCGTACTGCAGTTTCCAAAAGGGAATTGAACGCAAGTGAAGCGAATTCGCAGTTCTTACTGCACATCAAAGCAGCTGTGGATAGTTATATAATTCTGAAAGTGAGATTTGGAAAACGATAAGAAGTTGAAGTATTTACAATCGTTCCTTTGCGTATCACTGCTTAATCACAGTAGATATGTCTGTGGTAGAAGGAGACTTAAGTCGTAACCCATTCGAGTATGGTCAAGAAGAGTTTTCAAGTAATTCGGTAAATTCGTATATTCCAATTATGGAGTTCTAACGCTTTCATTGAAACCGTTGTCCACTTGGAATTTTTTCACTTTTTTGAGCCTAAAGTTCCTTCCCAAGGAAACAAACCAAAAGCCAGTGAAAACCGTCTTGCATGTTTACAAAAATTTTGTATTTTCGGAATGGTAGATGAGGTCTATGTGGTCAAGGTCAATCAAAGAGTATACTAGTTCCCGACCGATAGCAGTGAAACGAAGCGATAAAAAATCGAGTACATGAACAAAAAACCGCAGAGTTCAATGCAGCGCAATTCATACAGATTATATGATAGGATCCACAAATAGGTGATACACGACTGACTCTGCATGTTATGTGTTTACTGAATGTGGGCTGCCATACGCTCTATCTTCCTTGGAAATTTTGGATTTGAATAGGAGTTTGCTGAGTACAACGACAGCAAGAATGTGCTCGTCAACAACAGCCAAAAATGAAGAAAAACGTAAATGAAATGGTCTTTAGTATGATACAATTACGTAGTTACTGCAATTGCTTCGTGACCTTCATCACGATGAAAGTTGGGTGGCAGTTCACTCGATTGATGTTACATTTAGGGTGTTTAAGAGGCAAATTAAGTGCATTGACGTATATTTCAGCTCGAATGCACCGTAATAGATCAATAAATCATATTCTACCGTTGTCATTGCCGTTGATAGTCTCCAACTGACCCTCTAATATGTGCAAATTTACGAGCAGACAAGCAGTTAAACGACAACTTCGTTGATAGAGGGCTTTAGCAATGATTACGAGTGCGAAATTCGTGCGTTTTCGCGCGAAACTCGGTGCTGTTTGCTCACGCCATCTGGCGAATCACGTAGTCATCGGGCTTTCGACTGTAAAATTGATCTATTTCGTACAAGGGACGAAACGTACTGGAGACAAAACACGTTTCGTCAGATGGCGTAAGCAAACAGCACCAAATTTAGGGCGAAAATGAATGAATTTCGTACTCGAAGTCACTGCTAAAGCTCCCTAAAAATTCGATAGATGATAGCTTAAGTACGAACTTGCAACGATTTAACTCACCTGAGGTGTGCTTTGTCCACTTAGTTGCGTAGGCGGTAATATATCCATGGGTTCGTTACTTAATCGAATCGGATCATGGCGTCGCGAGTGGGGCCCGTAATGTCCATTTACTAATTCAGGACTAAACTGACTCACCGTGGAGTCCAGACGTTGTAATTGATCTCGTTGTCTTATAAGTCTATGATTAGTGTTCGAGCTCGGCTGCTGATGTGTTGGATGCTGCTGTTGTGGATGGAACGCCGACGCAGTTTGCCCAAACGGCGTTGATTGTTGAAAGTGATCTATCGAATGCGTAAAGTCGAAGCGTTGAGGCGGTTGTTGGTAGTGAAGCGGAGGGAACTGTGGCGGATAATACGGACTGGTGTGTGGTGGAAGTTGTCCCGCGAGGATATCTCGCAAGTCGTGGCCTTGCGGATGCTGTAGAGTAAGTCCCGAAGTGGTGACACTGGAGCAGGCGTTGAGTGGAGTGGAGACTGGATTCACGCTTGTTGTCGTGCTTGCGCAAGGCATAGCGGGAAGGCTACGTTCCTGGATAAACAAAAATAATCATTTAAACCAAATTTTTTCAGCAAATTAAACGCAATAATTTATTTTCCGTGTCCAAATAGGTCCACGGTGCTGTATGGAAAAAGGTCATGGGATTCGGAGCAAATACAAGCTGAAACTAGCTGGAACTTGAAGATGCAAATGAAAGGTAGATTGAAAGAGAAAGGTAAATTGAGCATAGCAATGTTCGCTCTCTTCCTTTTGTTGTTTTTACTTTTGTCTTGGTGTTTGTCTAAACACCACGTCGTAACCAAGCTATATAGAGTGAACTAGCCTGCAATGTCAGAGGTGATTAAACTGAAAAGGTTTTTCAATTTGTTAATTCGAAAGCAGCCTTTGAAATCTTCCATGAAATTATCAAAAATTGTTAGGGCAATGTCAAAGCAAACCGGAAACGTTGCAAAATAATGCAATTCAGCTCTTCCTATATAGTTAAACGCCAAGTCAGGCAATTAATGCAATGGAATTTACAATTCCGTGCAGTAATATTTTCACTGTTATTTAAAAGATAGTTATATGTTTTTTCCAATAACCAGACGGCAAGACACTGAGTTTGTTTCTCTACCATCAAAATAATCTAATTTAGATATTTTATATGTATATATAGGTATTTATATATATTTTAGATAAATCTTAACCTATCTGTAATGCGCATGTGAGCATATTTGAATGGAACTTGCGCACTATAAATTAAATTATTATTATTATTATTAAAACAAAGTAGACCCTTGCGAAATATTGACCGCTATATATCTCGATAGTATCGCGGGCTCGCTGTTAGGAATAAGATTGCAGAACCTGATTTAGCGTTACACGCAATCAGCAAAACCGCCTTGACGTGGCATCTTTGCATGGCTTGTGGAAACTCTGGGGTCGAAAATGACCAGTTATGCCCCATGTACTTCGTGTTTTTTGTCTGTCAACAAGATATTTGCTACTTACAAGTGTTTTAACTGTCTCAACATGACGTAGTTGAGCTGACGATGTAAGAATTACCGATGTGTAAATAACTGATGTATATATAGTCTTATATAGAATCAACGGATATATAATTTTTAATTGGGAGAAAAAAAAATAGTTGAATATGCATTTCAAACTTCGCATCGAAGACAAGACAAATAAACTCAGTTTGAAAAATTTATACGATATTCATTAGTTCTTAACTAAAAATTTACCCAAAGGACATAGAACAGAGTGATGCATCAGCTTAGAGTAAAAAAAAAGGGGGATTTAACCGAAATGGCAATGTAGGAAGTAAGATTTGATTCTTAAATTTAAAAAATGCAGCGAGACCAGGTTAATGCACCAGTCACATGCACGCACACAGCCGAGTCGCCGTTGTGTATCCCACAATAGCGTGCCCTTGAAAATTAAAATCACGTTCATATGATTCTATCCTTTTCATGTTTCAAACTATAAAATTTCTAACTGTTGGACGATGCCCATTGCTATTTAACAGGAATATCATTTGTAAAACTATGTGCATTTTGTATAATCTCTAAAAAAAATAGAGTATTATCATTTGGTCTTTGTCTTAAGTAGCCTAAGCAATCATGGGTGACTTCGCACGTAGGAACATTTATAAACTGTCAGAACAAGATTTGCTTTAAATTACCATTTATGCTTTCGCACATATCATTTCATACTTAGTTCAAGCAACTGTGTATATATATATATACTACATTAAGGCCCGTTTACACTTTGAAAGATATGCACGAGTGAATTAATTACGGATGTTCAAATTGTAGCTTGTTCACTTCAAAGCATTCGTAACTAATCAGTCGTTCACATCTATCAAAAGAAGAAAATCGCAGCAAAATAAAATCGCAGCAAATAAAATCGCAGCAAAAATTGCAAACCAGCCTTAAGTTAAGTGTATACCGGCCTTAACCTGTACAAGAACTATCTTTTGTAAAATGTAGCACTCCTAATTATATCCTTCTAGATCCAATTTATTCCTTTTGGGATTAGATCAATCAATAGATTATGCGTGTGTATTGTTCTGCGTATCTTTGCTATAGATCTGTGCATCCATTAACCTACACGACTACACGCTATTATATTTTTAATGTGATAAATAACCGTATGATAAATTCAAAGCGGTTTTACACTCTTATAAACTCGATAAATATGACCTGCGATTATTTTCAAGGTAGCCACGATTAATCCGGAAGATTTTCAACATATATATGTCATGTGACTATATATATATAAATACAGCTATAAATATATAATGTATATATGATTTATGTATACACTATTAACTCCAACATATATAATCTCTATTCAAATGTGTAATGCCATGCATGCATTTCAAAACGGAAATGATACAATTATGGAAACCAATACGTGGCCTTGCAGTTGTATTGAGGAATGCAAATGTTTAAATATAGAAAGTGTTTTACCACGAAAATGATAAATTGCTTTCGAATGAATAAAGCTTTATCACGCATAGACAATGGTTTGTATCAGATTGCTGAAAAATAAAACACTATCGACTGCAACTTTTTACATTTGCCGTAATTTCCCCCCTTGATCTCACCTCGAATAGGGCTTGCGTGTTGTCAAGTTTGTTTATCAACTCTGGACTTGTTGTAGTTGTTGAAAGTGATATCGGAGTTGGTGGCGGACTCAGGTCTTCTGGCGAGATGTGTTGTGCTTTTGCTACGGTGTCTGAATGAAGTCCGTCAAATTGACTTGGAACATTCAATGTGTCCAGTTCGCTGGCCATGGTTCAGTATAGACGCCTGTGGACTGTCTTGAAGTTCTTCAGTTGCGAATACTGGTTCCCTGCTGTACCTTCGAGGTACGACCTAAGGTCGTCTGGGAAAGGCTGCTAGTCGCCTCAGGGTATCTTTGCGAATAGGACATGCACCTAACATCTACAGCCAGCCTTGAGCGTTATGGCGGAATGCAATGTCTGCTTTTACCTTGTTGGGGCTTGTGTCAGAACATAGGTCAAGCGGATCGGATTACACAGGACTCTTGCAAATCAGCATAAACTTCAATGGCGGTCCAAGACATCTATTCATTAATATCTTGTTGTCACCTTTTAAACACCCTGATTATTTGCAAATGGCTTAAAAACACACATCGGTGTAAACGAAATAGCAGGCTGGCACCAATTGGTTGAATGGCTTCCAACTTTTAACCAATCAAATTCGCCGTCTCAGGATCCCCGTCAAATGGTTTGTTTGAATAAATCGTCGCAGACTTTGATACACGAATGCACACAACAATAAAGAGTTTCAGTTGGAACCAATTTGAATTTTGAAAAGCTTTCTAAATCTGTTTTACTTTTCACGGCGCGTGCCTTGTATAGCATGAGAAACGATGTTTTAAATCACATTTAAAGCGTTTCAAGCGCGAATCTTCGTGTAGGTGTTTATTTTGGCAATACTCGGGTGGCATTTCCTGTGCGGATAATTAAAACAACCTGACACAGCAAAGCACAACTCACTCAAACGAATCGTCTATGTACACGAAAACTACACATGTTTACAAACATCGACTATATATTTGTCTCTGTGTATATTTGTTATAGATAAACTTAAAGCCGACAGAAAGCTTCGTTGCATATATGCTTTAAAAATGCGGTTGTGGTTAGGTGAGATTATGCTGCCCATAAAGTTAAGTTTTTTGCGGTCTTTGCATGTATTGAGATATAAAACGGAAATATATATATTTAGTTTAATACCCTAACAGGAATATTCCATTGGAGCTAATCGAATCAAACGCCCCCGAAATCTTGTGTAAACATCCATTTTAAGTAAACGCTGCATGCATGTCGGCAGCTACCTTGTTATTCAATAAAATCCGACCCAATATATACAATCCGTTCATTTCTTGTTTTTCCTGATTGTGAGAGAGGCAAAATGTCTGATTGAATGCGCTGATCACTATACACAGAACTGGACTATCGAATCATTAACATAAAGAGCACAAGCGGCTGGTTGTATAAAAATGTGGTTAACATTTAATCCACCCAAGTTGTTAACAGGATTTGCCAATCAGAACCGTGTATTTTCGAGTTTACCATAGATTTGATTAATTAACCAATGTAGCGAGGATAACTTTAAAATGTAACTTTTTTAAATGTAGCGAAGCTTGCTTATAGCGAGTTTTAATTCAGGCTACCATTTATTCAGATAACGAGATATATTGTTGTGTATATGTTGTTCCAATGATCATCCTGGCACGTTTTGCGGCTATTTATTTATCAAAAAAAACTCTATCAAAACCGTAAGCTAGGTAAATATGATATATTTAAAAAATTTACATGTCCTAAAAGGGAAGGTAGGAACTGTAAGCCCGTTGCTAGACACCTCGACCCAACATAGTAAATTCTCCCTGCATTTTCCTAGAAGTGCAATAAATCGATGCCGCAAAAGCATCGCCCCATATTGCACGCTGGATACAAACAAAACCCCGCATGGTATCCTACAAGGACAATCGATTTAGCATAATATAAAACCTTCCGGTCGGCATAGCTCACATGGAATTATATTTGCAAGTCTTAATCTTTAGCGGTATTGCACATATTGCACGTGTTTGCAAGGTCAGTCGACATTTCCTTTTTCTTAGAAAAAACGTGTATTGTGTAATAGCCTGAAGGCCGGCAGGAAGACTGTTCCTCTTGGTGCAAACCGGTAAATTAAGATCAATATTGTGCCAATTCCAGCAGTGATCGTAATGTATGTTTTCGAATGGCCACCATTTTGTTGACATGTTTATTGGTAATTGCTTGAACGGCTTATGTAACTAATAAAGAAAGGTTTATTCTTTAGCTGCCGCACCCTAGCGAGATTGGTTCTCAGGGAGTCGCAAGGTCATGCATTCGATGTAATATTTGGGCGGTTTTCTTTCACAATTAACCAAATGTGCATAATTTTCTAAATGCAAATACGACGGCATATGCTCGACGGTCATAATTGTGATGGGCTAAAATAGGTTTACAGCGACGAGTGACGTATGCTGTTTATTAACACGCCGCGAGTAACCCCACGTGCTGTAAGGCCATGTGCACGGATCGTTATTATAAGTGTCTACTCTTCCTTTATCGTATACAAGCTAGCATGCGAACACAGGACCGCAAGCTTTCGTATAGTGGCTTGTGTCAATCGCGTTCGCTTGACGTACCAACTTCTCACCCCAGAATACCAACATGGGGAGCATATGTAACAAACAATGATGGCGGAAATGAAAATTAATCAAAACACGTGCATTGCCAAAGTCGTTTTTTTCAAAGATACATTGTGTGATTACATGTGTGGCACTGTGGCTATATATACTTGTCGAATAAAAATAGAACGTTGGCTTTTTAAGATAATAACGCTTTTACACGAATCGAAAGTTATCATCTTTCTCTTAAAAAGTCTCTTCAGCTAATCTAAATATGATCGTCCTTTCTAAACCATAAGCCTTTTAAGCGCGCAAGGGCTCATGGGTTGTAGGCCCTCGCGGGGGTCTTACGTGCTTTTAAAGCTAGTTAGGTTTCGAAGTTCCGCGTGTATATCAACCATTCTCGCGATAATATTCCGACATTTAGGGACCTGTTTACATGGAGCGAGTTATCCCGGCTAGGCGAGGAAGAAACTGCATATAATGAAAGACTAATCAGGTTAAGCCTTTGATGTGCCTTTTACCTCGCCTGGACGGGATAACTCGCTCCATGTAAAAAGGCCCTTAGAATGGGACAATGTGCCTTTTGATGTTGTTTTGCCCTAAGGCGCAAGTGGCCGCGCGCATCGTAGTTACAAATGAGTCTTCGAATTAACAGAAGGAATTATAACTGCTGGTAGAGATTATTATGAGCACGAGTTTACCAGGATGGATTATAGCATCGCATACGTTAATATAGAAGTGGCACACTTAGTTTTCTGATTCAGTCCGGTATATATAACGGAAACTTACGTGCTGCTGCAGTTATCTGTGGAATTCTAAGTGCGTGGTCTCTGAGAAATATTGCTAAGTGCAACCAGGGTGACCGATATTTATGGGCCAATTTCCAGCGCGTTCTAGACACATTTGATATTCGCTTCTCGTCATGAAAACCAACTCGGTGAGATAGAATATAGTGCTTCGTAAAGCGCTTCGACCCGCCTCGGTTGTTTACACTGCATTGCTTTTCAGACGTCCCTTGTGAAACGCCTCAGGCGGTGTAAGACAGACGTTTAATACGAATTTTCTGTCCGTTTATAGTTTACGTAATATATTCATATAGATAAAACCCAATATTGCTATATTCACTGGGGAATTTTTTATCAGTAAGCAGGCTTCCTGAGGATTTTATTCGCTTTTTTACTCGCTCAATCGTGGGCACATAAAAATACCATATTTCACATTGTAACATCATCGACTATTGTGAAGAGTTGTACGATACTCGAAGACCGACAAACTATTAAACATAATCTGCATATAGCTAATGATCGCATGCAATCTAATTTTGTTATTAATTAAGTAAAAGTATGCAGGCCTTGCAAGAGTCTTTTATTTCTCTTTGAGATTTCATTTTCTGCCTTGTTTAAAATTAGAACCAAGTATGTAACTATCCAAATGCCATATATTTGTGTGGGGTAGAACTCTTTGGATCGTAAAAACATTATTCTTTAAAAAGATAGCTATTAAAAACTATTCAAAATTGTAAATTGTAAACCGTAAATATTTCCTGCCTATACGTGTAAAATAGTTCTCTTCCCTTTCTTTTTAAAATGGAAAACCAACCATGAATTGAACATGAACAATGTTCTTCATAGACTATAGCCGGATAAAGATATTCGTGGTGGCGTTATAAATAGTCTGTGCAAGACTTTACACTTTCGTATGCTCTTGATATATATAACAATTGACAGATTATCAAGGTAGGTTTCTCCCTGGAGGCATTTTAAGCAAGTGAGTGCTTTGTTTGGACATTACAAGTAGATTGTGTTCTATAATTGGCCAATTACCTTTTGATTTAATTACTCTTTTTGAATAGACTGACGTGAAAGGAAATATACTTTGATAAAAATTCTTCGTTGTTTAATAAGATATTAGTAAAAGGCCTAACTATCCTCGCTCTCATTTTGTATGTAATACACAGGCGATGTTCGTCAAGATTGTAATAACAAGATCGCAGATCAAGATAGTGTATTATAACCAAGAGCATCGATCCCTTTAGTTCACAGATGTGATTTCATTTTCCTATGCATATATCCAAGAGCATATATATACTGTTTCATGTCAAACTGATAAACAGTATGTGTCCCAGTTCTATTCTACGGTTGATACTGAAGTATTTCACAAGAATTTAATTACAAACTCATGTAGAATATAATTAAGAAAACTGGCCAACGATGAAATGTTAGAATATACTTTAACTTTTGAATGTTACTATGCGAAATTTCATTGCCATATCGTGTTCCAATTTCAAGTTTTACGAGTATGTAAATGATAGATTTCCTGATCCCAGTACAGCTGGGGGTTCACAGGTATAAATAAAATGAAGACAAAGAATACTTTTGCCTATTTATAAAAAATATATTTAAACCTGCATGGCTTCCATAAGTATTGGACACGCTTTCCTCTTCAAAACCTTCAGTGAATACATGGGAAAATTTCCTTCACGGTCGATTATGATTCTGCATGTCTATCGCCTTAAGTCATTCTTGGCCTTACACATTTTTGCATTTACTCAGTCGTAACTATCCGTCGAAGATTCTTTATTCATATAACTGAGTGTAAAATTAGTAGGTGAGGATATATTTTTCCCCGGTCTTCAAAGGTGTTTCTTCCTGTGCCAAAAAACCTAATTATACATTTGACAAAGATTTTCTCAGTTTTCTAATATATATAGTTTCCTATATTTAAAATATCTCTTTTTAAACCCTCAATCTTATCATAGATTGCTGCGTTCAAACACTTTTATCTGGGACAATAAAATCTCGTGTCTTTATCAATAGGATAATTTTCCCCTAAGGGTACGCGGCAAGATACTATGGGCTGCCACCACACATGGAAAATTGTATTGGTTTCCCATAAAAAAATAATGATGATAACTGATTTTTTAGGACTACTGAAAGATCTTTTAATATAAAAACCGATGTAAATTAAAAGAAGCTTGTTACTACCACATTTTTTCTATTATTTTTCCTGAAGGGTGAATTCAATGTGTGTATATGTATTAATATACACCTTCATGATATAGCTAAATGTGTATATCATTCTTTGTCTTCGTGTTTTTGCGTGAGAAAAATTACCATTGCTTCTCCCCCATTGTATAGTCAATCTGGGTTATAGTTTCATGGATAATACGTTAATTTTTTATTCGTTATATATGTGTTATTAATTCTAAACGAACATCACTTTGTCGATTTTTTACCTTTGTTACCCCTTTTACTGCATGCTTGTGCATGTTCGTCAATTATATTAATACATATACGCGTGGGGGTAATTATCTTCACAGCACTGCGAGTTAAGCAATAGAATATATTTCAGATATTTTAACAAGCTTTGTTCATTTCCTTAGCCTGGCACGTTGCAATGAAGGAGAAACTGTACAAAACTGGTTTTATTGCATGTATAGTACGTAATAACAAAATGAGTAATATGATTATAATATCCTGATATAGTCCCGATTCGGAAACGCCGTGTTTTCGTATAATCTTTTTAAGGACAAAAGTATTTCATTATCAAAATGCTTCTTATACATGCAGTAAAGTTTATCATAAGGCCTGTTTTATAAATACCGGAGTTCGGATAGATAGATAGAAAGAAAGAAAGACTTGTATTGTGCAATAATGTCAAAGCCTCGTTCCTTGCTTGACCGAGTTTTACCGTTTCTCTGGCTCTCATTGCGTTTTCCGTATTCCAATCATATTCCGATCTGACAGTAGGTAGACAGCCTTCTTATAATAGTATTTTGTGAAACGTATGTTTGGTTTGAATCAAGTTTTTTTCGATGCTATTTGCTGCTTGTTTAATCCCGCCTGTGGAGCATGTCAAATAGGAAAACCCAGTGGGCGGAGTTATTTCTCAAAAAAGATCAATCTTTTGCAATTTGCATCATAAGTGCATCTTCTTCATTCACAATTATGTTTACGGAAATATAGTTTCACGACAATGCCAAGGTTCGTAAAGTCACGCATATGTGTTCGAGCTTGTTTTAAGGCAGATAAACCCCACACTGAAACGATTGTTGCAAGCAATCTCACAAGAATGACACTGTCGAATTAATATATATCTTCACACGTTGTACTCTTTTAGACAGGGTTTGCAAACTTCGTTCTTCTATTTGAGTTGTCACCTTACACAAAAGACCGGTTGAGACATACATGCATATGTCAGGATAATTCCGTTTTCGTTTACGCTTGTTTACAAAACAGTATTAGATTTCTTTATAGTTTCATTTGCGTGTGTCTGCCCAAGTCGGAACGTTTCCCGAAATTTCTCTAAAGATATACCTCTTTTGACCGCGGCATTGAACACTTTCAACAAGGCATGTTCGTTCTGAATCGTAGGTGTCCGCATGCAATATAAGGTTACCTCCTATTCAGAAGACTAAGTAGGGAAAATACTTCTAATATGAATGCCATTTATGTTTGTTCGTTTTAGTTCATTTTGAATCGAGTATAGATCTACATGTATAGCTAGTTACCGTTCTAATGCTCCTGGCTGTGGCTCTTATTTTAAGATCGATGTCAAGCATTATATATAATTGCATGTCTGCCGTTCTTCTGCGGCTATAAAAGAAGTTCTCTCAACTCTTAGAAAGTCCTTATTCCTTAACAACATAGATATATGACATGCAGAAACAGATCGCGTTGTAGTATAGTTCCGCTATAACGCAGTATAGATTTACGATGTTATCATGAATCGTATACAGATTCAGCAATCAGTGTGGATCAAATCGCAATATATCTTGTCATAACTTTGCTCTTTCCACTTGCTTGATAATTGCATAAAGCCTTCGTTCGATGAAATGCATATGCCAGTTCAAATCCTGCTGTAGTCGACTTTCGTATTGACAAAACAGCGTTGATCTTTTGCATGAATAAATTGCATCGCGTACGGTATATATAGACTCCAAATTTTCCGCGTGTATTTGCTAAATTTAACTATAGCTACAGCCGCAAGCTTGGGTGCTTTCAAACACATAGCACGTATATACATAAAATTAGCACTCTTATAAAGAAGCATAGAAGTAGGCTACAACACATTCAATGGACAGGAAATCATAGTTTCGCTATTGTCACGCGATCTTTCCTAAAGGCAAGCACAAGTTTCGAAAAAGATTCGCCACTATGCCACTAACCTGACAGCAATCTGACCTCATCGGCAACGCAGGATGTAGAATTCTTTTGCAGATCTTTGAGGGTTTGTGTCGAGCTTTTGGGAGGACAATGCGTGTATAGGCGACGCTATCTACCGTCGAATTGACAGAGTACAGTAACTCATGGCTGTATATACGACGACTTTGTGCAACGAGTGACCTAAAAAGCCTTATCCGTGTTGCTTAGAAGTGGTGATGAAGTGCTTGAGCAGTGCAAGGCCACATCAAAGGCACGCCGATGCAACGATACTAAAGCCGACCTGTTACTGATTATAATAGAGGATCACGGAACATTTATGTCGTGATTATTCAAATTAAAAAAAATTATGTCCGAATTAAACATATATTAACCGGTGACTGCGCACAATTATGTGGGCTGGTTGTAGGGCGTCCCCTCCCCCCCCCCCATTTGGAGGGAAACGCCACCTTACTGCTGCGTTTGAGCGCTGTAGATCAAAGTTCAATTGAACTTAAGCCTCCTTGGAATTACATGCGAGTGTAGTCCTTGTTGCTATTAGACAGAATTTCAGTCCATATATATATTCAAAATGAGTTGTGCGATTGAAGAGCCTGCCTTTAAACAATACGAAAGGATTTCGATGTTTCTAGCAATATAGATATAGCCCTTTTAGAAATCAGTGAAAGTCTTGTTATATATACCCTTCGATACTTTATGTTATCGTGTACAGAAGCACGTACCGATTCATTGAGCTATCCACGTTCGCAGTTTGCAAGATTGCTGAGCGTCTCTGACAGTACAACCGCTCACTGTTATGTTTCCCTTTTCCCTTTGGGAAAATGACAAAGGCATTCATATATTTGTACTGTATCAAGCTCTTCTTATCAAAGTGAAACTACAATATGCGCCAGTGGACAAATCTCTTTACATTTCATGGTGTAATACATTGTATGGAAATCAGCTCAATTCTTGATAATTTGTCGACCATTAAAATTATTTTAAATTATGCTATTAAAGAAGGCATGATCAAAGACGGTCATTCTGTGTCGTGTTAAGGGTGTATATAATATTTTGCATGATTCTGCTTTTGTTTTCAAGAGGATTCTGTTTTCTGTTGAAAGTTGCTGCCTATACGTCACGTCTTAAAATGAGCATAAAACCGGCTCATCAGCCTTGTGCTCATCTAACCTTATCATCCTACATTTCTCATCTAAATCTGCCAGAATTTCTGCCACCTGTTAAGGACCCAACCGTTCGGTTCCAAGTTGAATTCGAAATTGAAAATCTTGCCCTCACTACTACCCAACGAGTAAACTTATATCGGAAAGTATTTCCCATCTACCAGCATCTAATACATAAAAATATTCTATATAGTATTGTCTTTGAAGTCACTAGTTATTACGAAATTATTTTGCTAAATTCCAATTATATGGAGTTTTTTCCGGAAGCATGGGAATTTGTTTCACATTTTTATTTGGTTTTAAAACGTCGACACTACCGGTAGATATATTGTCGAGCTCCGCCTACCCTGGAACGAAACACTTCATTTAATATAAGAAAAACACGAGTCGTGCTGGTGAATAACGTCAGTTTGAGGTAAACTGCACCCAGACAGCGTTCAAATGTGATGTTCGACTCGGTGTGATTTTACAACCGTCTACGTAACCTCATGCTTCGTTTCTGCGCAACCTGCTCAGTTTATATTATGAAGTTCAGTTTATATTCACTTTGTTTTGACAAAGCACATGCAATCACTGTGTCTTTCAGGGCTGGATATGTGCGATAACACAGAGAAAATAACACAGAGATATATAATAGCTACTCTGCAGATTTGGCAATCTACGTTTATTTAGTATCATTAAACTCTGTAATATATTCAAGTTGCTAAATCTTCTATATTCATAAATGTGCATGGCAGGCAGATAGCCGCATATATACAATCGCTTATTGATTGGGAATGCTTAATGATATCAGATTCAGTATTATCATTTGTCTAAAGAATGCTCTATAGTATACACACATCTAAGGATTTATACCAAGTGCGTAATGGCTTTTGATAGCTATAAGTATTTTTAAAAAAACGCAACAAAACTTATAATAATTAAGTGTTACAATTTTCTAAGGCGAACAATTGCTGAATGTTTGAGGCTTCGAAGTTCCAACCACCCTGGCTCCGGCTTCTTCATTGTCTATAATGGCTTAATTGAGTCATAATTACCAACTCTTTATTTAAGACTTTTAAAGTTAACATCTTCATCTACCACAAGATCTATAAAAAACTGTCCAATTTTGTATTGCACAATTTCGTTTTTTTGACTGAATAAAATTTATCACATTTACGACTCGAATAATTACAGAGTTTTATAACAATTAAAATATTTAGTAACATTCAATCGTTTATATATGGCGCTATCTTTCTCAAATAAAGCAACAGCACTTCAAATTATATAAAATTGCATTGAAGTACCTGCGATTGCTTTAGGTAGAATGTCGTAAAAGAGAAGCAGCAAAAAAGAATGTATTTTTTTAGATAATAACCCATGCAAACGTAGAGCAAATATGGATTAAAGAGAGTTCAAATGATTCCTGTCTGCATTATGTAATCAAGAGTCAGCTCTTAAGTGCCGACTGGATGCACGAGTCATGGGGTTCAGCACTTTTTTAGCGTCTATATATTGAAGGTCTCGTTGTGATGATCTTTTAAACAATTGTCACTATAGCTTAATCCTTTCAGGACATGCATAGTTTTCTGTTCTCACCGCAATATTTCGCATGGGTCCTTCGTGGTAAAGGCTCTTGAATTGTCCAAATTGAAGTCATGTGCATTGCATATATAGGCTGTGTCTGATTGTATGATTTATGGAATGTATAGACTAGTCTCAAGTACCGTAGCATTTTAATGTCGTATTTCATGGGGCGTCTCAAAGCGGTTTCCGCTTTGTCAAAACCTGGCATATCGTATTTGATATCGAAATACGTCCATGTCGGTCAGCTAAGCACACACAGCCTTTTGCACCCGTAATCTTTGTAGAATATAGATGCACTTGAGTTCTCGAACGCAAATGGTGTGTGAACGCCTCCTATATTGGCCGATCCATGATCTTTGGACATGAACAAAGTTTTTGCGTTTTTCACGCAGGACTTTCCAGTAGAGTTTTTGGTAACCTTGTTCCTTCGAAAGCACACCTATCTTTACTTATTTACCAATTGGATTTCAGAGGATTATCTCATATTCTTCCATCGCCTAAATTTCAGCACCGCACATGACGGAGTTTGAAAAACTAACTTGGTGTCATAAAAATCGTTCATGGTTGCAGCTTTGTTGCATGTATTCTACAAGATTAGTCTATTAGAGAACATCTTCATACTGGGCAGGATCAGTGGCGAACCCCTCGATATTTACGGTCTCACATACACTGGATAGCGAGCGATCTGTTGTGGAAAATAAGAGCCAGTGGTTTCCTCAACATTAATATATATGGCTGCCATGTTGCTTGTTACCTAGTAAACACTCGAGACCACAAACACTCATGATTTGAATAATTCAAAATGTATTTGGAATAGCATTAATAGCATGTTCAAGTTTCCCCATTCAAGAAATAGAACATATAGGAATCTTCACACTTCTACTTGAAACCACAAAACGGCTTCATTCAGCATATCTTTTAACTTATGGTATTTGATCTCTATACGCATTGCGCATAAACTTCTATTGTTGCTATTATAATTAGTATTATAAAGACTTTTGGTGTCAAACAAATGTTACGTGGTAAAATTAATCGAATCAACAAAATCAACCGCATATGAACATGTGAGATTAAGACTATTATACAGTCCAAATTATTTTGATCAACTAAATCGTTATTTCTTTTCATTATTTCTTAAATTGTTGGCTGGTATTACTTTCTTGGCAAATTTCCAGCCTCCTGGTAACATTGGGCTGCATGATGGTCTTCGAATTTCCTGAGCCGCCAACGTTTGGAATGTGGAATCCTTTAGGTAATCGATTGAAAAGCCGGAAGGTCAAATACCTCCATGAGAGATGCTACCTGTATGCATCATTAAAGATACAATGGCTCTTGTTCTCTTAGACACCCCCCTCTCAGACCTTTGTGAATATCTCAAGGTTTGAAATTCTCAAGAGTTCGCATGAGGTTACACCCTTGTTGATATTTCAAAAACTATTTTTCAAATTACATCACACCCACGCTTTTGGGGGTAATTATCGATCATCATTGTACACACGCTTTTGCTTCTCACCAACACAACATACTTTACTATATATGGTAGAAACAGCGCGCAAATTTGTCAGGAAATCGGAAGTTATTGTGACCATCGTGTCAATTGCCGCAAAATATGCGAAACACAACCCACAGACTACCCCGCGTCGAATTGGAATAATTTGCGCACTTGCGTGTTGCCGAGGGTAAAAGTTGAGCACTATTTATATAACGTCCCGAAACCATTAGTGTAGTTCATCCAAGATATTTTGGGGGGTCACAGGTGCATTAATTCTAATTATTTCCTTATTTTCTTTCTTTGACAAGAGGCATGCGTGATATTGCATAGCCTAATTATCAGATCAATTTACCGAGCAATTTGTTCTTGTCACGATTTGACATTTACGCGCATGCCTGAAAGACAGAGATGGAAAGGCGTGCTGAAATAAACGCGTCATGAAAAATTTGAAGGTTCGTAAAGCCATAGTCTTACAGGGCCTTTGATTTTCCAAGGATTTGAAAAGTAAAAGAATCTGAAAGAGTATTCTCAGCCAACAAGAAAACTTTCTCTCGCATCTATTGCAGAGGCGTACTCTACTTCCAACTTGTAACTGTTCATATTATCTCAATTTGCGCGATAAAATTCTAGCCGCAAACATTTCAATGTATTGCATGCAAGCTAGAATATATTACCGCAGAGATATGCTTTATCGGGAGAGACTGCGATTCTGTTGATCATGATTTGAAACGCTAGCATCAAATAAATGCCGCAGCTGAAAATTATTTTTCGTAATTCTGTTTACACATCTTGTGCATTCGCAGTTTTTTTAATCATCTTTTAATTCACTAAAAGCATCGAAGGAAGAAATTATTTCCGGTCAGCGAGATCAAAAGTAAATGCCTTTTGAATTTCTCGTCTCTTTAACGCCAACTGTGACATCACTTGTATGGATCTGTTCAGGTTTCCCCGATTAAAAGCATGCAGAGTAGCTAAGCGAGGATGAGATGCGTTCAGGCAGTTTTAATGCAGGAAACTTCAACTGTTTACCACGCCCTAAATAGGATTAGTTATTCGCGTCTGTGATTTAGTCCTGTTTAAGACGTCGAACTTTTCATGTGCCGAATCGAATGCAAATGAACCTAAACAAAGACCTTAGCTCATCAACATTAGGTTCGGCGCATCAAAAGTTCGGCGTCTGACACGGGCCTTAGGAAGACAATAATTGATCAAATTTGTTTTTATTGTGTAATTGGTTTTGTACCATTCGACAAAATATTTCAAAAGAGCTTCAAACTTATTCGCATAAACGTCTTTGCACGAGTTTTCCAAATGCCCTGAGGTTCTTGACCGACGTTCTGAATTTGGTCAATGCGGTCAGCTCTCTGCTATACCGTCTGCGAGGGAACCTCGAAGGCCTGTATATGTCGTTTTTCCAACCCTTGGAGTGTTTTTTTTTTTACTTTTTTGTCTATGGAATATCTATTACCACAGTTTAAGTGCGATATATATCGGAATGTGCACGGTAAACGCTTTGTGCGTGCATGCAAACCAGGGAAACTGACGTTTCTCGTTGAAACAATAAATACAAAATATCATTTGCGGCACAAATCATAGGTTTGCGGTTGTAAACCGATTTACTACCATGCCAATTATAATGGTTCAATCTTCGTTCCTTTTCTACGCTTTCGTTTCATAAATCATCACTTTATATGACAATAACAATATTAAGGTTACTAGAATTCTAGAAAATACGCCGTTTGTTTGTGATATGAAATGAGTTCATCATAAATATATATTTGTGTGTCATCATCGTGTATTATAAGAAAGCCTTAGACTCCGCAAAAGTTCCTCAAACAATATTTGTGCATGTTTTGTGGTGTCGAAGATTTCCACGGTAACCAGTCGTTTTATCGTATTACCTGTCCTCAGCACGTGCAGTTTCACGCCGGCATCTTGTCTTAGGTATCGGAAATGACTATGTCAATGAACGCCGTAGTTTGTATGGGATTTTCCTGATTATATTACTAATGAAGTCGTTTTTCTCGTGATGTCGTTCCGGTGCGGTTATACGGGTTGCGATTTTTTGAGCTTCATTTTCGCGTTAACAACCTTGAGTGTAAATATTTTCTCCCAAGGTCAGAAAACCTCGGTTTCATATCAAACGAAATCAGTTCCTGATAAAGTGAAGTTTTCAAGTGCACAAACGTTTCTACCAATTCAACAGCAATGGAAAATAAGAGGTTGAATAACAATTGAAATGCGTAACATGTTTTTTAGTTTCTAAAGTTTATTAGATCATGTAATTTACGAAAACATTTAAAAATTATCGATGGCAAATAAATTATTCAAGTTCGAGAACTACTTAAGCTAGCAGTGCACGGTGATGGCAGCTTTTTACCAAATAAATGCGAGTATCTTTAGGACATTGATATAGTTCGACTGGTTTAAAAAAAAGTTATCTAAAGAATTTTTAAGTGAGGGATAGTTCTCAAGCATTTCAATGTATTTATAGTAATTTTGGCATCGCTTCTTATATATGAATATATAGCTAGCTAAGCCTGAGATCGCATCGAGTTTAAATAAAATGCTTGAAGTTTTGTATTTCCATACTAATAACAATTATAATTGAACTGAGTACATTGTGGGCCTGCTGTCACCTTTATTCTAATGCTGGATAGCTCCTTTATGTCCTGTAAACCCTTCATTGCATAAACCCTGTGGCTATAAAGGTTATACATTCGCTTTTCGCATAGTTTCCGATAAAAAAAAACTGACTTGTGATGAAATTTTCTTCATCGCGCTAATCATAATTAGCAAGAAAAAAGTTGGCCCGGAAGAGAGTGTTGCCTGATTTTCAACGACAATTTAGTTGTATTGACTCATTTTCAGCTTATGAAAGCCGCCAAACAAACTATATAAGAAAATATACTATTGCTTGTTTTTGCAAACTTGCCCTCAATAAATTACTGGCATCGATGAGAACTTGTCTGTGAAATGAAAACTTTTTTAAAATATCTTTTTAAAGTAAATAAACTACAGTTGTTTTAAACCCAAACAAAGTACGTGCTTTGTCTGATTACATTTGGCAAGCCATACATGCGGTGTATCCTTTGAAGAAACAAAGCCAGCGAAACATATATTTGTCCTTGGCAAAAACAAAGTAACAAGATATTGTAATCTGTCTATATGATCTAAGTGTGAGAAATATAGGCATATTGGTCGGTTACTTTGCGAGTTAAAAAGGAGATTCGTGCATCACAAAGTAATGTAGGATATTGTTGCCTCTCGATAGCATGCGCGCATGGGGTTCGCGTTTTTGAATATTGGTCACAGGACGTTCGCTAATTTCATGCATTAATGATTTCCTAATTCTACTATACATCTCCTATAGGTTGTTTGAGATTATTCCCATTACTTGTCATGCTAACTAACTAGTGTTGTATAAGAAACGTTCTGAAATCAATTGATACGCAATGCATACATGACAATTGAATTAAAAAAATATATTTAAAGAAAATTCATGCAAAAATTCTTGGACTTCACAAATTTTTGCTTGCCTTTCCAAATCAACTTCCCCTATAGTGCATGTATAAAAAAGACCCTTTGAATTGAGTGCTGAAGTTTTGTGACAATCGGTCTCATTTGCCTTAAGTATATTTGTATCGTGCTGCACATGTCATTGAAAATGGTATTATATTCATCAGATAATGCCATGGGAAATATTTGAAATAGAGTTTACATAATTGAATGTTAAACTAGTATGTTTTTCTCGTCCCAAATAGAAAATGAGCTGTCTCCAGTCGGAAAATGAAAACTAAGATTAAGATTGATATCTAAAGGAGGCTAGATCAATAACTCAAAGCTGTGAGAGCCGGCGTGGTATAGATTATCATCGATGATTTCTGAGATCGAAAAACTGTTGCATGCGATTGGTGATAACATTCTAAAAATTCCCTTCTAAATTACCCACGTCCGGTAAACGAATTATGTGTCGAAGATAATATAGGTATATATCCAACCATGTAGAGTAAAACAGGAAAACAATTTACAAGAATTTTGACTTGAGCAAGAAAATCCAATTTACCGAATTTTTTTTTAAGAGGGGGGCTTTTTTTCTAATAAGGAATGGCATTTTCTTGAATTCGCACTATTAGTGATTTGTGCAAAGTTTTATTCAATTAGGTTAAATCGAAGATCATTTTTGCTGGAGTAATGAATCGATGTATTTTAAAGAATCAATTTTACAATCAATTCGCAAAAGAAGGTTCTTCTTTTGATGGAACGAAAGAGATTTTGTAGTATACAGTAAGCAGACGCCTTGTCTGAAAAGAAAATGCAGTTTTTTACTGCCTAAAATATATGCTAGAGACGTTTGGGGCGAAAAAAGTAAGTTTTCTTGTATATCAAATTAAGGCAGTTGCTGAAGCGTTTTGTTACTTCGAGAAAAAGCTGTCTAAATGCTATAAATTATCTCTTTGACAGCTAGTCGATATCTGTGTAACATATTGTTTATATACCGCGGTCGAACAGTGGCATAGTGCATAGGCTATATATAACATGTGTCTAAAACACATGCATATATTTTTAACATGCATGTTTCTTTAGCTAAATGCTTCAGTGTGTAGTGTGAATGCTAATACAATGATAATAGCAGTATATTGTCCCAGTTTAACTGGAAGACTTTTCACCCAATACGTCAGTATAGCTATGTGCAAAATATGGTATATTTAAATCATATTCTACGATGCTGTATTCTCGAAGTGTTTCTTGGACATCAAGCGTACTTAATCATATGATTCTACCCATCATTCTCAGCGGCGCCAGCCTTACCTTAAATTAAAGAAGCCGACATGCATACTTCGGGAATTTTGTTGTAGATGACACGCAGTGAACTACCCGAATGAGGAATGAGTGAATGGTAAGAAACCAAACTATGTAGCCATGGGAATTTGTCAAATTTCATCCCGAGCTATCGATTAACATACACCGAACTTTCTAACACCCGAATTGCGCGATCGGTCGAGTAAGTGATGTGCCGTCGGACGTACGTGCGTCCTTTCAGCCAAGACCAAACTATAAATTATTAGACTAGTATTGTAAATTATTCTTTGAAGAAGATATGAAAAAAATTGGGCTCTGGCACCTTTCCATCAGGTTTTGTGTTTATATTTGAAATATGTATATGTTTGTGACACTGTATAGACTATATTAGCCAGCTGATGAAACACGTTTATCTTCCTGACGAGCAAATGTAAGAAATTTATCTGTAAATTCGACGAGAAACTATATATAAAGTCTATAATTGTATTTTTTCTATTTAAATTGCTGGGTTCGTAGCGTCGAGGCTCGGAACAAAACAAAACATATACCCATTCAGAGCCAGTATGAATTAAGTTTTGAATAAACAGTCACAAAACCCAGAACATATATGTATAGCCATTTTCCCATGTCTTCTTAAACATATAGTATATTTTTGCGAAAGAAGGTGTTCGTCATTATATTCGTATTGTAAACATTCAAGAATGCGGTGAAAAAGGTCTACTTGAAGTAAGTTATATTAAGTCAAACTGCGAATATACATCACGCCAGCGAATACTCACTAGAATCTCCTCAACATTTGCTGCATCTGAAGATGCTATATAATAATTTCCAAACAATCGTATTAGAACAGGTGTTCCTTTAACAATTAACGGTTTATTCTCTTGCGTGTCAATCTCTAGGATGAAATATACCCATCTGTACAATTCGTAGAAAATACAGGAATGCGAGAGAACAAGTTTCTTGTGGAAAGTCATATTTATACTACACCTATACATTCCCTCAGAAAGACCTTTTCGCTTTATTGGCTGGCTTCTAAAATTTACAAGGCCATTCGAGTATTTCCAAACGTTAACTATCAGAAAATAACAGTGGTCATGCATGTCAGGTAATGAAACCTGTTCAGTGCATTCTCATGCAGTCATGCATATAATTTAAATGTAATGAAACCCAATATTGAGTCAATAAATCAAACGTGGTTTGTTGACTCGGTGTATGTGCTGTTTTGCATGGGAATACGCACATCATCACTCCTTGCCTGTGTTCAGCACATCATAAATATTCCGCTTTAAGTACCACAATCAGGCTTCGTAGATAAAGAGATGGGACGTACTCAGCAACGCCGAAGACAGTTGATTAAATATTTATATTTAACATGGCTCCATGGTGTCAGAAATAGCCATGGATGAACATATTGTTAATCTGGGTTATGGATGATACCTTGTAGAAAAGTAAACAATGAGTGGCGTATAAAACGATTGTTTTCAAACATAACCATCCGCAGGATTAAAATAGCAAACTGTATTAGCATTCAAAAAGACGGAGGTTTTAAAATTGAAACCGACATTCCGTAAATACTACACGACGAGAAGCGTTTCCCATACGCCAGGTTCTGCATGTTTTCGGATTCAAAGCGCGTCGATGCTAATTCTCTCTCAACAAGCCGGGCAAAAGCTGTAGAATAGACAATTGTGCTTCAAGGAGTCGCACATACTTTTGGTTATAGTTCTGAGTGAAAAAAATCGCCTTGAAGTCGCCGCGTCTAATACTTGTTTACATCAGTGAAACTCCGTATTGTCAGATCGTTTGCAGATTAATACACAAAAATGCAAACTCAGTTGATTTTGTTAGCATAAGGTCAAATTCATGTATTTCAAAAATAAATAAAACGAGACTAAATTACAAAAGAAAATATTATGAAAAAATTCTGCGGGTTGATAAACAAGTTCGTCGCAAGCCACAATAAATCAACTCGTGCCACAATGGTCTGTTTAAATCACGACTGGTGAGTTTGTTTACGCTTGTAATTCGGGTGGCAGAAATGACGAAGCAGAAAGTAAAACTTCATTGTTTCAGACGTATCGCACAATTACATGCAAGCGAAGATATCGCTTACGCTGTTGCGTTCACTTCGAAGACGTATGCTGGGAATTCTGTGCGTAGTTTTCAATTCGTTCCTGCTGACGTTTCCGAGCATGGCACAAACAACCACAAACTATTTTAGTGCCATCTTGAAAAACCAAGTTGTATACAAACAAAAGTCCTGTATCGGTGATTTGCGGTTATTGGATTTAATATTAGATGCATATTACTTGAACGTTTCCAAGATTTTAAAGTGTTCTGTTACGCTTATCTCGATCACCGCATTGAAACACACAAGCGGTGAGATACACTGTGGGAACAAGATATACACAGAATATTTTACATTTTTTCCACCGTTCCTTGATAAATATGAAAGTGAAGATTGTGCTTCCAAAATCAACATTATCATTTAAAGAGCGAGCAAAATCGCGACGATAACTAGAAATCGTGACTGCACAAACATTCTCGTGTTCTCTCATTCATTGCATGACCTTGTGCTTTGCTAAATGACTACAGTAACCAATATTTTTACTCGCCGTAATATTCCCGCCGTGACTTTCGTTAAAGACATGAAAAGTGTTCAAAACGCTGCATGCTGAGTCATCGCAGTGCGAAATGGTATAGTGCGTGGTGTATTATAATATGCTCGCACCAGATTTGCATAATTTGCGCAGTAATATTAGCTCACCGCAAATTATGTATATGTTCACATCACGTTTTGGTTTTGCGCAGTTTAATTATAATTAAAATTCGTGATCTGTTGTTAATTCAGAGAATGGTGTTTAGAAATACATCCATTTCACAGGTGGCGCTTTAGCATAAGTACGATCGAGTCTATAAATGGCCGTGTCTTAAAATCTCGCGACTTCCTGTGCTGTAAGGCATTACATTCTTCATATTTCCTACCTCGTCGTGGTTCCATGAACTTTCCTCTTTGGGTATGATTGCTTCTTCGATCATTGGGTTGTAGTTAGAATCTCTAAGCATTCTGCGCCCGTGAGTTCCTCTACAAACAGAAAGCAATTCTTGGTGAATATAGCACGAAAGCCTTCCGCTGACCACTCGCGGTCGGGGCACATTACAGAGAAACTATATTGAGAAATCTTACTAAAACCGTACGTGATAATTTCATTCAAAGCACAATGCTACCTGGAAACTATAATTTAAGTTTACGCTGGTTGTAGCGCTATAAACCTTTTGTAATATAATATAATATAATATAATATAATATAAATATCCACTTTGTTTGCAAGCGTTATGCATTAACCATAATGTCTTTGTCCCGAACACCAGAAATACCAGAACATTTGCGTTGATTCAGTTATGGAAATAAGCAAATAATTTCTCTTTTTTTTAACTGGCACGCGTATGTGTAGACGAATAGAGTTTCAATGCCTCCAGTTAAGATTTATAAATTTGCTTCCTCTGCATAAAGGCAAGCTTTGAAGATCTCACGCCTAACACCTACTCGAAAACTTAGTTCGACATTGAAACCATTTTCCTCATAATTCTGTAGACATCGAAGAAGAACAGCACTGTGCATACACCGCAAACTGTTTTTTAAGACTGACACGATATGGCGTGGACGAATATATCGAGCCCGCATATAAAACACGCAAGCTTTGATCAGTTAAATTGAATTACTGCTGAACATTTAGATCGTAACAGCTACTTATGTCGTATATAGACCTCGCGTTGTGATGGCATTTATTGACTATCACAGTTCCAGTTCTTGTGTATATCGATACTCTTTGAAATCAATGAACGATATTGCCGAAGCTAGCTTTCTCGAGAACATCCGCAATTTATGACAATGATTTTTGCCAATCCATATATATTGGTAGCAATTCACAGCGGGCTGTATTTAACTGTAACTACCATCGATTAAGATTTGTTAAATTTTACAGCACCTCCGTCGAAAAAGCATTGATTCAATGTAGCTTTCATAGCGCTCAAGATTTTACGCACAAGTTTGAAGCGCACAAGATTTTACGGAAAAATTCAGTCGCGAACATCTTTAGCTTGCTATTTGCGAGTGCGTTAAAGATTCTTTTCAAATTGCGCGTCTATTCTGTAGCCATATCCTCAGTACTCTACATAAAATGCGCCGTGGCTTGCATCTACCTTTCCGTAACTACAAAGCAATTGTCTTCAATGCTTGCTATATACGTGCGCTGAAAAACTGACAAACCTTTTAACTGGATCGGAGCGCAGCGTGAAAGTACTTTAGAAACGGAGTTGCAACAAATGTTCCTGCTTGGGTGTCTCATTGAGACGAAGAATTATAGAACTAACATGACATTATTAGGACTTTAAACAAACCTTTGATTAGTCCATTCAATATCATTATAGACACCTTCCATTATTCAAAATCTAAGGCTTACTTTGTCAAATCAACACCACTGATATAATTACTTTTATAAGCGTCGATCGCATACACAGAGATATTTCCCCAGTTCGATGCCAGCTACTACTATTAAAAATAGTCGAGCATAGCGCCGAGATAATTCTAGGACAAGATACCTCGAAAGATAAGACGCCGAAGAGCTTTCACGATATAGTAAAGCTTAGCCCGCAAACAATAAGACAAGATTGATCACGCGTTTGACGAACCAAGGTCAGTCACCTTCCGCTGTCGAATGAAAAACTCTGTGCGAGTTCGTACCTATAGATTACCGCTTTTATATACAGCGAGTTTCTTGTCAACTGACCGGACTTTCTCTAAGTCTTCATTCTTCCTTTGTTTTAACAACAACGAGTATAATTACTATAGGTATCAGTTGGCAATTTGTAAAACACTGTAACATAAGTACATATTTTCCACAAATAGACAGTTTATATATATCAATGGGACGATTAGAGTTAGGCAGTTTACGACTTATTTGAAACATTAACCATAATAATAAAACAACAACGTCAGTCTTTCGAATCGCGATGCCCTGCCGTGTATTTGCTGTCTTTCTATACACAGAAACGTCGAGTATATATAAGCTATAAGACCGCAACCTTGAACGAAAACGCTAAGTCGAGAGGAAAGCACCCTCGTGTACGGACTAAATCGACTTTCACACCATATGTCCGTCGTATCAATTTATTAACATAGTTCGTTTTGTAAAAATTAGGACGTTGATCTGAATAAAGTTCTAATATTGAAGTAGAACGTGGCTATAAACACCTGATACACATATATTTGAAGGTTCCACTTGTTAAAGTGTGTAGTAACAAGTATATATATAGCATATAAGATCACCTGTGGACTGTGATGTTGTAAACAGACCATCTAAAACTCACACTGTGTCTAAAACAATTGCCAAATTTCTATTATTCTCCTCTCCTTTATCTGCCATATTGTGAATTTTATGATATATTTACGTCCTTCATTTTAAGGTTTATGTTAATTCAAACGTATTTCACAACATGGACGCAGTGCCAACATATACGCAGCGGAAGAATCTATCACACAAAATTGTTATCGCAAGTATTTTCTATTCTTTAACCGATAATGATTCTGATTTGTCTAGTTTCTGTCGTCATTCCTCACTCCTTTCCATCGCAACATGCACACAATGCATTGAACTATAGATAAGTAAAGATTATCACACATGCAGGTAACATTTCGTGTTTATTTCATCTACATGATACAGTGTTAAACCATATAGAGATCAAAAATACATACTAATAGTCATGGTAATGCGACTCGAATGTTCTCCTCGTCAACGCAAGTCTTTCCATCCTACGATTTACATGAAACATCCTTGGTGTTGTACTAAAATCCTTACAAAAACAACATAAACAGCGCTGCGTTCGCACTGATTAGATCAACAGATTCCCGCTGTCCCACAAGGAAAACGTTTGCCAAATGAGCAAAGGGGTATCGTAAACCATCTTCCGGATATGAAGCGGCAAAATGCAGGGTTATTATAATCAGTTACAACCTTGGCCGAGCGTTTATTATTTCATCAGTATATTTCTTGGAAGCGATTCAAAGAACGAGCACGCGCGTATGCCTACATGCAGAGCGCGGCGGACGCGCGATTATTGTTTAGTTTAGCCCTGGTTTCGCTAGACGTATGTCTTCGCGAGCGCAGGAAAAATCAGATTAAAACTGCAATAATGTATTTATAACTTAAGAAACAAGGAATTCAAGCTAGCACTTGGTATTTTCCTGTTTCCGTTCAAATGAATCGGTAGGACAAGGTGGCGTTGGCAACGTGTTCGTTTGTGCCGCACGCTTGGTCCGATTAAAATGACCCTAGCGCGTTTTATCCTTCCTGTAACGCGAGAAACAAATAAACCACTCAACGCTCTCAAACTTTTTCCATTCACGCTTGTTTTCGCCAAACACGTTGAAATGAAAGCGGTCTAATCGTCCTTTCAATGAGAAACTATGTCAAGTGTTCATTAAAACCTTGCCAAATATTTTTTACGTTCTAAACTTGGCTATGATCGCATGCTGGCTACGTTTTCCTTCCCTGCTTTGCACCAATTTTTAACCGTTCGTGCTGATACCTCATTGACGTATGAGGAAAGGCGGCTTGATTCTCGGAGTAAACCTATTCAGTTTGATGTGCGCTTATTGGCAAATCCGAGCGGCGTGTCTTGCGTTTTACATACAGCAGGTGTGTAAATCACCTCTGAAACATTTCCCTGATTCTAAGCAGTAAGCAAACATCAAAATGCCATCTTTGCTGTATATCCCTACAGTCAATAAAGAAAGCTATAGCGAAAACTGTGGCTACGATTTTTTTTGCCCTTTCTTTTGCCTGAATATTGGAATCGAATTTGCCTCATGTATGATTTTAAAGGGGAATATGGTTTGGTATTTGGACTGATAATTAAGAAGAGTGTTGGTTAATTGTTTCTTTTGTAAGACTTTTCTTCTCATGGCATCGAGCATAAAAAACGTTTCGCAGAAAATTCCAAGATTGACCTAAACAGTAGCGTAGCCAGCCTGACGATTTTGTCCCGCTATGTAAATTTCGAGCTATTATAATTATTCATGTCTTTAGAAATCTATTGTTTTCACATCAGTGAAACACAAAAATATTAGCATAGCGGGACAAATCGACAGGCTGGCTACGCTACTGGACCTAAACGCGAAATGGGTCTATGTCCCTTTTACAGCTTTTCGCCTTTCTGTGGATGCAAGAAATTCAATTCATGACACAAGCATTCACTTCAAAACTATGACCAAATTCATTATCATGCACCCAAGGGTCATAGGCCGCGGGAGCAATTAGAAAGTGAATATGGGGGAGCGAGGGGAGGTGACACAAGGGTATTTTCTCATATAGTAACCACATGTAATAACTTCATTAGTGAATACAACGAGTTTGCCCTATAATATATGTCATCTTTCTTCCTTATTCCTTGGTTATTAGGGAGCTTTAGCAGCGACTACGACTACGAGTACGAGATTCGTCATTCTCGCGCGTTGTTTGCTTACGCTATCAGTCAAAACTCGTAGTCGCCGAGCTTTTGAGTAAGAGTTTTTTGAACTCGAAATCCCAACGGCTACGAGTTTTGGCTGATGGCGTAAGCAAACAATGCGCGAGAATGACGAATCTCGTATTCGTGCTCATAGTCACGTACTGCCGCTAAAGCTCTCTATTAATTTCGTCTGGAAGTTAATGTGTGTGGTTTAAGATAGGTAGGTAAAAAAAAGATGGGTTTTGTTATGCAGTCACCAATCCGACAGTGATAACTAATTTTCGTCTCCTGTCACGCTGTCCCCAATTTTGAACAACCGACTCGATATTCTCGTAAAAAACTCGCTTAAGATAAAATTAGTAACGGCTGCTGTTTTCTCAGAGGGATGTCATTCTCTAAGTGGTGGTTTTGATAAGAAGAGTTGACTCCCCCCACATTAGCATTCCTGTTATGCACAACACGGACAACACACTCTTACCATCGGCAAATTTGAAATTAAATCTCTATTTTGTAAATGTTTTTCGGGCGGTAAAGTATACGTTGATATCTATAATAGCCAATTGAATGAACGCCGTCATGTAAACAATTCGAAAAAGTTTCCTATAAGTTGTTATGGAACAAACAATTTGAAAGGTTTATTAATATATGTATACTGTACATATATATCTGATACAACTCTAGGGACTGCCTCAGATCGCATCGTAACTTGCACAAGGACGAGAAAAAAAACACTATTTCTCTGCTGTATAATCCGTCCTTAAGATCGATTAATCTTCAAATTGCTTATTTTTGGCAAATGTCCGTAATGACAACATGCATTTTTGGAAATAATTCAACTCTTCTCATGTTTCAAAGACAATGGGCATATAACTGAGTACATAAGACAGGAATGAAAACGCAACGAATATGCAGCAATGCACGGTGGAAGTCATACAAATTCCTTGTAACTTCGATCTCCGTATGTGAGTTGCCCTTAATGATGATAAATTAGTTTCTCTGACAAGCCTTGTAATGCCGCCCATGGTACTATGAAATGGCTGTGAAAGGAAATGCCACGCGAATTTCACATCAACTGATCTGTCAGCAAACATAAAAAGTCCAAACTATTGATAAATTGATACAGATAATCTCTATATATAGTATACGAGAGTGTTTGTGGTTGTGCCTCTTAATGAGAAGTTTACGGGACATTTTTGGAGCTGGCCGGTGAGTCGACTCAGAGTCGAGAGACCTGCCAAACGTAGGAAGTTCTTGTGGAGTGCCAAAGCGGCACACATGCATAGTTGATATTATAGTCCTGGGCGCAACCTTCATTTCCTATATCTGTATAAATATGCCCTTGCAGTAAATGTTGGGAAAATGATGATATGACAGTTGGTAGAATACGGAATGGTGGGAGCTTCCAATTGGTTAATAAATGTTATGACGTAGTACGCGCGCGCAAATTATGCACAAGCAACCGCAGGGCATAGCTATTTTTTTGTTTTGACGCAATTTTCACTTAGCAAACCAGACCAAAGTGTATGTAGAGTGTTATGACTGTCAAAATGGCTAAAAAGAAGAGATTTTAGGCGATAAGGAAAAGGGGAGAATAACGACCGAATTTTAGTACGTTTTTTTCGACTTATATTTCAGTCATTTTCATCGATGAGAAATAGTCCGGAAGAAAATTTGTCTTTATATTTCTACTTTCAAATCGGTCGACATAATATCATTGTTCACTGTGCACACATTAAAATACTCTATCACATCAACCACCTTGACATGCCTGTTCAAGACACTTACGAACAAATGGAAACCAGGCATAAATACGGAAGAAAACATCATTCATGATTTCATTTTAACCGACTTTTGCTATGATTCCAAGTTTTTCAACCAAAAAATGCATTAAAATATTCGATAATTGAAAAAATATGGAGGAAAATACGCGAAATGCTTCATCGATTATATCTTTTTTTTTATATTTTAGGAAACTAGTCGAAATTTTGCAGGTAATCATGTTCAGCAATCAGCACTGTAATCAAATTAAATGCTTATTCAGGAGATTATTATAAGCTGTTTTAACCAAGAAATGGATTTCTATTTTACAACTTGTCCCTTTCCGTGTTTTCAGAACACGCAGGATCATCCGTATTTTTATTCAGTTCATGCAACTTATACTTTAAAATACTGGATCGTCGACCACGTTTTTTACATTGCTCCGGCGAAAATATTTTGAAAAACAATCAAGCGGGTCCAGCGAATTGAGGAAGATCAACGTTCTCAGGCAATTAGAAGTGCTTTTTTTCCAAAAGTCTGCGAGTAGCGAAAACAGTTTTTTTCCGGCCAATTTTAATGGTGTCAGCGACGCGTCTCCTCGGGGTATTGTGCAATATTATAATTACTGGACTCCGCCTAAATAAGTTGATGGAAATTGCTTTCCACTATGTTTATATGCAGTCATCAGGAAGGAGATTTGAACCTTTCTGTAACTCCGTGTCAAAATCAAAACATTAAGAGGATTCTAAGGAAATTTGGTTTGCGACAATCGCTTGTTTGAGCATTAGCCTGGTTGCAAAATTGATATAAACCTTCTATACAGCTTGCATATTTCTCTACAAAATTATCGAAATTTCGTACGGTTTAAATTCTTTTGAGTTCGCCCATTACGAAAATTGGATACTGGCCAAAACGTAAAGTGAGCTACGGTCCGTAATGTAAACAAACGCGTTAATTGTTTGCGTTTTGAACCGCTTCATTTCCAGTAAAAAAATATTGTAAAAAAATTAAAAGGATTAAGTCATTTCCAAAAGAAATCAAGGCATGAAATTTGAGTAATATTACATGTATAATATATGTTCAAACAATGCACAGAAGCTGCTGTAATCCTCCCTCTCTCTGAGCGGCGATTCATTGTCATGCAGACGTTGTTCCCAAACCACCCTCGTACGCTGAACGTGTATAGTACTGGCGCTAAAACCTATTTAATTATCCACGCTTGCTTAGAGCTTAGTGTATGTATGTATGTATGTAAAACTTTATTTAAAAACACTAGCGCCGACAACAATACGTTGATTTCCACGGGGGCGTCTAAAAGATTAAAAATTACAAAAATGTAGGAAAATAAAGGCTATGTACAAGTTGGTGTGACCCCGGATATTATGGTTAGAATGTGTTAGAATATATTCGTTACGTTGGAGTTAAGTTTCAGCTGGCTTTTGAATGCATGAATGGACTCAGCCAGTCTGGTGTCGATAGGGAGACTCTTCCATAACTTCGCTCCACTATATTTAAAGCACTTTTTAAAAAATTCTCTTTTGGGCTTAGGAAGAGCCAGATCTGTATGACTATTTCTAAGTTCATAGTTAGTTTGCATTTGATTGCGTCTAATCAAGGCTTCTTTCAACATGGGACCTACGTAGTTGTTCAAGACTTTGTACATTAGTATTGATTTACTATTAGTATTGTACATTAGTATTGATTTGTCTCTAAGTTGTCCCAATCAAGAGATCGAAGAACATCAGCAGATCTAATGTCATAACTCGCACCGGTTATTATTCGGGCTTTGTCTGTTTACGGACTAAGTTTAGGCTGTCTTCATCAGTATTTTTACGCCAAAACGGACGCAAACACTATTAAATTACTACAAAAGTTGGCGCTGGTTCAAAAGAATGGAACCCGATGAATTGTCCGATTTCAAATGGCTCAGCAAATGGCAAACGCGGACGAATGTCGGGTTTTTTTTTCGAAATTAAAAACGTCGCGGTTGCGCAAAAAGATTACGCAAAGTGCCGTGGTTTTGGAACACAAATCTGTCTCACAATTTCCGTTTTTTTACGATAATTGGAGGCTTTTAGAAACAGGTGCAACTGCTTGTTTAATTGCAAACAAGCACATGTAGAATTTAATACTTTTTCCCTACAGGCAATACGGTTAAAATGCTTTTAATATTGCAATTTGGTTGTTGGTTTTTTATTTAGGTGCGTACGTTCGTGGCTTTTTTTATAACCGACTGAAGACTTTGGAATATTTTAACCGCATTTCTATTCCGAAAAATGCCAAGGTCATATTTCTCTATGAATTTTATCGTTCTTCAGTTGAGGAGCATCAATACAAATTGGAAAGGCTATTTCAGATACAATGGCCATGCACTAAAGTTACATGAATCTTCACATCCGCGAGGCCTGGGTACGACCTACACTCGCAAGGGATTCTGGGTACTGATATATGACTAAGTACGATCATTTGCATAAACTCAAAGTATGTCGTTACGCGTTTTGTGCTAAAGATATAGTGACAGGTTTATCCTGTATCTTCTCATAAAAGAGGATTCAGTTATGTACTGCCTAGCTTAAATACAAAGAAAGTTCTTGAGGTTCTGCCCACAGGGACATCGCATGAGGTTACATGGTAAAGATGCAATACGTGTATCCGGAGATGTCGAATTATCTTGTATTTCGCCTCTCTACAGAGGACATTAAAGCAATTAAAATACGACAAGATACTTGTGTTTGTAAGAATTAAGGAATAGTTTTCGCCTTTGTATCGCTTGAATATGACATTTCCTGCACTTGTGTGTGCATGTAATAAGGTCAAATTACGATTCTCTAGGTGACCAACGCTAAAATCATTAAAATTTAAAATGTTGGCAGTCGTGCATCGTGTCTGCATGCATCACCAAAAAGATTGAAGGACACAAGCAGTACTATTCTGATCAAGCAAGGTGTCATTTCTCTCATTGCGTTTCAGTCAAGAAGTCTAAACGTCTTCAGGTTTGTGTCTCCAGTGTCTGCGGCAATCGTGCCTTTGTGCGTTAAAATATCGTGCGTGTCGACGTATGCACCCTTCATTATAACAATCCTCGTAAAAATTTCTTAATGATGTAAAAATCTGTTCCTAAATCCCCAACCCCTTCCCCCTAACATCCTTAAATTTTCATCTCGATGCTAACCGAAACTCTTTCGACTGATCAATCCACACTTAAGAATAGTTTTCGAAGTTTTCATAAGCGAATAATTTTCCTTGTGAAACAAGCGTCATAGGATTTATTTATCTCTACCTGATTTCATCAGCCAGGATCATGCAGGTGCGAATGAAAAGAAAACAAATCAGTTTGGGCTGCTACCGTTGGTTGATTCATGTACATTTTATTATATTTGATGCACCAGAAATGGTCTAATGTATAGTAAATATATTGTTAATGTTCAGCACGGCACGAGCTATAAAACGCAGAGCCTAAAGGGCTAGTAACCATGATAGATAGAGATAAGCATGAAACGGGTTAACAATAACGTAAAACCTGATAACAATAACAATAAGGTAAAACCTAAGTTTAGCCAAAATTTTAGCCCAAGGAAGTGCATGGAGTTTAATGGAAGACGAAAGAAAATGATTCGTTTGTTCGTTTTATGAGTGAAACTGAATCTATATACTTGCTAGTTGCTTACAGTGTGTTAAGCGGGCGAATTACGCAAAAATTTTATCAGTTGCATGCGGTACTGTAATAGATATGAGTGTTTAAACGTCAGATTGTACATCTCACTACTGTACTTGCAACACAGCATGCCTGCATCTTATCATTCAACACGTTTCTTAGTGCTCGTTTCCGTGAGACAATGCGGAATGCATTTAAGTTGCCTGTAAGAGAATAGTTTTACTGTTTACAATATGTTAAGACCACAGCACTCTCTATACTGCGCGAGACGATTTAAGTGGGTGGTAATTCCTTTTAAAACTCTTCAATTCAATCAGTAAAAATCCACCTTGACAGAGTCTCGGAAAAAGGGAACATTTTTTTCGGATTAGAAAATCACGCGATGTGTTTTTCCCTAATTTTTTTTGTCTTACATAATAATTGGGACTTTTAACGAATTAGAGAATGTTAAAAGCATTGCATTTTATGATCGTTGAGTAAGTTTAATGGAGTTGTATCTCTTGAGATTGTTGGTAGATGATGGTACATAGGACCGTTGACGTATTATCGAAGGTGGGTATTTTAAGACTTTTATATTTCTCTTCTAATCAACAGATTATATTCTGGTACGTTCGAACGAGTTTTATAGCATTACTGTATAAATGCCGACAGCAATTGATATTGATATAGCGTATATTTTCAAACGGAATGATATTAACAATATGGTCTTCATATTAAAGGCGATTAGATTGTGTTTAAAATGTCAAGAACAGAATCAAGTATGAAATTGATACTCCTATTTGCGATTATGAATTGAAAGAACAATATACGCCCTTATTATAGAATTATATATCATAAGTAGGACTGATTTGAGTGGTTCGTGTCTGCGTTTAGTTCGTTAAATAAAAATGTAGACTTCGACAGCTTAGCTAAGAGACCGCTGATCTTTCAACCTACAACGTTCGCGGTGGAGCACAACACTTCGTATATCGTTCAAAATGGACATAATTGCATGTACATTATCTTTCGTATTACTTTACATTAACCCTGTATCATGCACTATTAGCTAATCTGTCAAATCCTCTCAAAACCTTACCATTTGAGGTAAATTCGAGTTTTTTTTTCTAAAATTACTTCGACGTATGGGCATCCATGCAATAAATATACTGCCCAATTCTTAAAATCATCAGCATGCACTAATGAGGGCCCTAGATACTGACACTACTTTTGTGTACAGTTGTTAGGAAATGCTAACCTTGGCCCGACTCCTAGTTCGCTGCTTGTTGAGTGAAGTGATTTATACGATTGCTCTCCGGAATACAATTATTGAGGATTTGTAGTAAAACCATGCATGTATGCATGCTTGCTTGCTTATACGCACGAGCAGTATATAACCGTAAGTTATTGAAAAAATAGTAACAAAGAAAACAATAACGTCCTGTCATTGCCGCGTCTGTCAGTAGATCATAAAGTACAATACAAACGAAACTAAAATCATGGCTTTTTTTGGTCATAGTAAAAGTTCCACTGAATCCTATTTAAAGTTAGACTACTTGCATGCTGCCTAAAATGCAAGTCTTGTAACAACACAAATCGGTTAATCTTATAAGAATATCAATTAGTTTTTGAAGGAAACGAGATTTTCATTGAAATCGTTTCTGCATGGCGATACCAAGAAACCACCTACTACTGTCAGGAATGAGTTAATTAAGATCGATGTGGTTTCATTAACGCGTTTTATTGATAGCCACAGACGTCGCGTTATCGTTCTGAAATATACATGCTTTTAGCACCCTAACATAACAAATTATTTTTTAATTTTGTCGATTTCAGACAGCAACTTCTGGTTATTTTCGTAGGCCGCAATACACACACACTTTAATTTATAAATCATCAGCTGGTGTTTCGCTGTCCAATCTATTATAAGAAAACCTTGTGGTATATATAGTTTGGTGTCATGAGAAATGAGAAATGGAAAAGGGTTAATAGCGACCTTAAGATGCACGAAATCTTCGACGCGGACATGACATGAAATGACTTTGTTTATCAAAAGAAGTCCATAATTTTTTTCCTGTTTTAAAACCGCGGAAATAACGACAATATAATACCTCACGTCCGCGTCGAAGAGATTGGGTGCATCTTAAGGTCCATAATAGGATATGTATCGACCTTTATTGTTATTACTGCAAGCCGAATATTAGGTTAAGAATGATTTTTTTAGGTTAAGAATGAACATATTTGCTGCAGGTTTTCGATGGCAAAGAATGTGTGTACTAACCACATGTGAATATTCACATGTGGTTTCTTCATGCAAAACTGAACAGATGCAGGCGGAAAGATTTCACGAGTTGTTTTCGTGTTCATCTTCGTGTAAAACGACTTAAAAGTTACTTAATGCACAAAACAAAAGTATTTCTCATAGCCATAGCCAATTACGCTAATTTATCGGAATGCGTGCTATTTTAATTACGTGGATTAGATGGAATTTGCCCGTTCGTTGCCAACTAATTGGAAAATAACGAGCAACGTCAGTGTAAAACAAAAACAATTCATGCACTCTGCCTTTTCGCTGTCGTGAAATTATTAATAATTATTATCCAATTAGGATTCTGAGTGAATTTCGAAATTCCGGCCAAACAAAACGACTCCCATCGCCTTAGTTCTATGAGCTCACTTCTAAATTCACACACGCGTACTTCCCTAAGTTTGACACTAAATTTGCTTTCCCACTATCGCGTCGGGCTGTATTTGCTTAATCAATAGCAAGGTTTGGGGAATAACATTTCAAACAATGTCTTAGTCGTGCGCATCTACTTTTTGTTGAATATCATTACGGTGAAAATCCAAAGTCTCCCGCTCCGATCACTTCTTGAATACAGCATTCGAGATATATGCTTACATTGCTTTGCTCAAATGCTCAAATGTTATTTTAAAACTGGTGGACGTTAGCCAGTAAACAGTTTTAATTGAGACTAGAGAAATATTTCGACAGCCAAAAGAGGGATGGCAAGTTGCCAAATTTAGCGCTGGAAATCCTAGTTTTTGGTATAGCATGCAGTGATATAACTTGGACTAGGCTTTGAAGTTACTCGTTATTCGTTAAACCCCGTTGTCCGGCAAATACACGGATATAGTGGCTCGGTTAAAGCATCAGAAATATCGAATATATAAGTTTCGCATCTAAATATCACATAATATAGACCTAATTTTATGCCTCAATTCATTGCGCGGCTCACCGTTCACACAAAGATAAAAACACATCTTGTATACTTTGCTCACGGACAACACCGTGGTCTTTGACAAAACACAACATTTTGAAGCAAAACATATATTTGAATGCAAGGCTGAAACTACATATTGGTCTGTCAATGATGATGAGAACGAGAGTTCACGCTTGCACAAATAACGATGTTTGGAATGGTAGCGTGGGGTGCTTATCCCAGCTCTTTTAAATTGGCTTTGTTAAATACCACTGCAACCGTAAAACGACGTCTATTGTCTTATTTCGAAACACAATAATTAAGAATTAATTGTTACGCTTTTGTGACAAAAAAAAAATGCGTGTCAGAGCTGTAAGAGTTATTATAGACAATTAACGCCTTCTAGAACAACTCATTTACAAAATTTGACACAGAAAACACGGGTTTGCTAAGTATTCATTAAAATCGATCTCAATCAATAGTAAGAAAAATCGACTGATTCTTCAGAGCTAGTGGAGATCTAACATAGTGGATTGCTGGTTATAGCTATGTCTTTTGAGCTGAAGCGATTTCGACTTCTTATTTCACAATCGTGTGGGCGCATTAAAGTTTCGTAATTCTCGTGACATTAATAGTCGCATTTTGATATATAGCGGAATAAATTTTCAAATTTGAAAATAACGACGAGTGAATTGATATGGAACTCTTCCAAAATTACAGGGTATCGTTTCTTCAAACAATATTTCTGATAATTTACATATATCGTTCTTTCAGTTTGAAGTTGCCCTAATCAAACGCGTTTCATAGAAGCAATGTGAATCTCGTGCTTTCCAGTAACATAAGCCATTGTGGGTTTTAAAAGCTTCACAAATTCAATAGACCGTAAGCGAGATAATAATGAACTTTGCTTGGCCACTATTGTCCTGAGTTTCGCACAGTATACTGATCCTATAGATTATAATTATATGGTTGCGCGCGCGCGATACTTAATCGCGAATATAAGCTGTACTCGTATAGTTCTAGCATATTCTAATAAATAAATTTGTTCGGAAAGCAAATCGAAAAATAAAAGTTTGATTGTTCGCTTATAATTTGGTTACACTCACTTAGCTTTGGCATATCTCTCGACCTATTTTTCTTTTACTATTTCTGCAAGTCGCATTTGAAAGCTACATTACATATTATGGTTTTCCGGTCCCCTTTCTTTCTTTGTCTGTTCAAAAGAGGCTATTCATGCGCTTGGGATGAAGATAGATGCGTGCACGTATGTATACGGCTAATTTGATCAAACAATCGTTTTATGGCGTCGAGATACCATAAACGTAGATTAATATTGCCCTACACTTTCATATGTGACAGACAAGCCATTTAGACGTTGTGGGTTTTGTAAAATACGGGCTATATTTGTGATGTTATTTTTGAGGTTTTGTTTGGAGATTGGCGTCGCGAAAATCAAGTGATTTGTAGTTTATCGATTGCATGTGTGTTTTCGTAAGAGAAAACTCGAGGATCTTTATTGTTCTTTCGCCATGCATCGATATATCTTTTCATAACAAAATCGTACGAATCAGTGCACTGTGAAAAATTTCAGAAATAAATAATTCAGACTCTTGGAATATGAGATTAGAGCGATTGTCCATATAGGTGTTTCAAAGTACTGGGTTTACCCAATGTTAAAATAACGAAAACACTTACAAGTATAAATTTTGCGAAATGACAGAAGTGTGAAAGGATCAACAAAACTTCGGTTAACGTATGCATTCATGTAGAGTTGTCTATATACAATGCTTCGTCGTGCGATTAAAATACTCCTATGCTAACCTTGGAAACAGCATTTGATTTTGATGATGTTTTAAACGTATATATTTCCACGAAGAGCAACTATCAAGCGAGACAGCTGCATGCACGAATGCTCGAGATCTATTTCACACCTACATATACTTGTATCGATTAAAAATTTCACAACAGGTAAAAATATATAGAAAATATAATCATTTAGTGAAGTTGAGAGTTTAGCTTGCTTCAGTTTCGTCTTCAAGATTTGTGGAGAACCTCAAACCACTGACTGTATGCCGAGCATAAAAAGAGGTTTTTTTGTAAATTTTTGTCAAGGAGTTTTGAAGTTCGCGGCGACATGAAGAGAGTGGCCAGGTAATAAAGTCACGCATTCGTACGCCTACTAAAATGAACACCTGTACGAGAATTCTTATAATATTTTTTTGTATCATTCGATTTCGTAGAAGTTCTAAGCTGTCTTCTGCTTTGTTTACATGTTCCTAGATGTTGTTTACATGATAGTATATCGGAGCAAATCAGCGCCCTGTCGGTGCTATTGAAAGTCACGCATCTGCACCCACAAGTCTTTTGCATGCAAGCTCGATTTTCCTGTATTACAGCAACTTTAACAAGTGTTAAAGGTATATGCATTTGAATAGCTGCTAAATTATTATCATTGAAATCTATTCGAACGAACTCAGATCGTCTTAACCCACGAGCATGAAGTGTGTACATCCTTGCTTTCAGTTGTGGACCTTGCTTATATAGAGTGTTATTCTTCATATAAGTGCCTTCTTTATCTTATAGCTGCATTTAATCTTGCAATAACAATGGCCTTGGACTCGTTGTTTAGCGTTTAAAAGATACATCGTACACTGGCAAACGGTGAAGTGGGAACGAATCAGATTTAAATCTCGGCTCCATGAGGGCGGAGTAAATTTAAGCTTCGTGCATGCATTTGTGTATAGACATCAGTGGTTTTGACTGGCTTTTGTGTCTATGTTTTTAGTTGTTCTAGAGCTGCTGAACCAAAAAGCTATGTTTAGATGTTCGATTAATATTACTATCGACGAAGAAGGACATAATATCAATAATCTTAGAAATTTTTGCTATGTCATTTTAGAACTGCGTTTGTGGTAAATTTCTCGTTGAAGACATGACATGGCCCAATGCCATTGACCTAATTTCAGTCAGTCATAACAGTGTCTATTTGTTTCAATAGTTTTAGAACTTGAATGAGATTAAATTCCGTCACTCAAACGAATCTTAGTTCTGCAAGAGTACAAACTAGAAATATTGTGTGTCATTTTGAAATATACATATAGCTATATAACAGTGTATATTTGTGACTCCAAAGTGCCTAGAATCGCTTTGTTCCGGCGGGTCCTCCTATAAAACCCCCTCTTCTATTTATAAATATACATGCATCTCTATATATTGTGTGACCAAAAAGCTTTGCTATTGTACAGATTTCATACAAGATTCCAATATATATTTGTGCGTGTAGCACAAGGAAAGTCCAAAATTACACTGTTCAAAGTGCGCACGAGTTGTTGTTTTTTGCAAAAGCGTCCTATTCAGTACTATCATTTTTAGGTTGAAATAAATCATGTGGCTCCTCGATAAACCAATATCTTTTCGTTGACGTTTAAATGGGCCAAATTAAATTCGGCTATTGCTTATTTGTGCGTTAAACTTGGATGATATACAGGAATTGTACACCGCGCTGTAGCTATGTGAGACTGCACCTGTGGTATATGTTTATCTTCAAAGACCAAAATACTCTACTTCGTTCAAATGAACATCGCTTCAAATATACCCGTAGCTTTGTAAATATGTTGTAGCCTTGATTGCATGCGTATATCATAAAAGACTATGTACCGTTGCCTATTTGAAGATAATTTGCCACGAAAGAAGTATATAAATATATAGTAAATTAATTACACAATGTTGTACTTCAATTACAGACAGGTTCATCCACGTATTTGCTTTTGTGGCATAAATGCCCTGTTCTTCGCAAAAGAGCTTTTATCTAGTTGCATACGATGCAAGGCTAGTCAACATTGTTTATAGTTTAGCCGTCAATTCCTCGAAGGATCAGAGATAAAGTAGAAATTTTTACCTAAAGCTGTTGTACTTGAAACTGCATTCGGGCTGATTCATTTTTAAGGACTCTTTAAAAGCGCGGAGCCTGCTTTGTTCAGTCTTTTGTTGTGTATCCAAAGAGCACTTGTACTTGGGTTTTATAGAATTCATGAAAAAGGTATATAGTAAGAATTTTATAATCTGCTCTACAAAAGTGCTTCCGTTCCCTTTTCACTTTATTTGTCTCGAATCTTGATTACTTTATTTGCCCTTTCATCTGCATGAATGCAATGCCTTGTAAGCGTGAATCATTGTTTGACAGGGCCCAACAAAAAGGTTCGAACACAAGGAACCGTTTCTACACGGGGTACGGCCAATTCTGCGCCTGTATTCCGATAGGCTTGAAAGATATTAAAGCAGTGCGCAGAGTTGTTGTGACCGAGCGTAACCCAAACAGACATAGTAACCCGTCAAAGAAATGCCATGCCATGGACACATTTTGGATTTGTGTTGCAAGTTACCGTCATAGCAGTTTGTTTGCCCTAACATGTAACTAACTACCTCCCCTGCTAGTCTTATATCGCACCGCGGCAACTTTGGGTTCAAACTATTTAAGCGTTTGTATCTCATTTAACGAAGTACATATCCGGAATTGTATAGTATCACCCCAAGCAAGAATTACACCCTAACACTTTGCAATTATTGTAAATATTGTTTGCTCGAATGACCTTTACGTTAACTGATTGTCTCAAGACTCGAATTTGCAGCAGAATTCAGTCTGAGTGGTGTGAAAAGTTTGGATGATTATACACAACTATGAAATTGACATCGTGCCAGTGATAGAATACAGGAATTTTCTCGATAATTCTTGTATTATCCATGGTTTATCCGGTAACTTTAAGTGTTTCACGCGCAGAATACAGCCTAGTCAGTGATAGTAAATTAGAAAGAAAGTCTTACCTCTTTCTGTAATCATAGTAGCTCCCCGAAAAGTGATTCAAATTTGACATAGTACAGCATCCAAACCTCGCTGCTGGCTAACACTACTATGAACTCACATCAAAAACGATCGACTGATGTCGCCCCAGTCCCCTTCCAAAATCCGCGCGCTATTTGTTGAGGTAATGAAAGGTATGCCATGATTGCCATTGTATCTTAGTGCTGGACGTGAAAACAAGCATTTATGTACACGGGAGGGAAATCTTTGCAATTTTCGTCACCCCATCCAAAGGTGTTACCTCTTGCTTATTAAATTCTTACTAATATATCCATTAGCCTCTGTCCGTGAGCTTTTAAGTGCGTGATGCGAATTGAAGAACACGAATAGATTAAAGGGATCCGCCATTGTTTTATAATCTCGGTCGAAGGAAAGCCCAATTCTTTATGTGAAGAATGATTAAGTAAAGGCGTTAATATCGAAATGACATGTAACAGTATGTAGAGCAAAACACATTTACCTATCAGAGTGAAACAGATTATATTGCACGTTCGTAAAAAGCTGCTATGGAGGCCATTTTCTTGAATATTCCAAAGTGAACTTTCTCGAACTTACATCGCCTATATTCAAACAATATTGCTTTTCCCTTGTATACATGTGTGCACAATTTTAAGACTAATGTACGTCCCTTATTCGAGATCTGTAATCTGCTTTTATCTCATATTCGTGACTGATTTACTTGCCTATGCTTTATTCTCGAAGTAGGGCAATATAGAATGGTTGTTTATAATCAAATTTTTGTATCGATTTCTGACGTGTTTGCGTGGCCTTTCTAAAGAACCCGGATTTAATTCGTCAGGCTTTCTTATATATACGTGGAAGTTGTTTTTTACACAGAAAGCTCCTTTACTCCTTACACAACTGACCCGAAGACTATGCAGTTAAGTGTATTGGAAGAGATATCAGGATATACTGCTCGATATATTCACCACGAGGTCTATAGCTTTCGTACAAGTTGGTCTTGTTAGCTTTACTAATAGAATATGTTATACTCGATCATAAGCTTATCTGTGGGCTTGGCTGCAAATGACGCAGTCAACTTAATTCTAATAATTTTCCTATTGAAGCAGGAGAAAAACCTTTCAAACGAAGAAGGTTTCTCTGCATATTCGCAGTTGAACAATAAACAATTTATAGTCATATAGATAGTTGCTTTGGGCTGCATTGTCACCTTTTTACTGTTTTGTCCATCTAGTGAAACTTGCCTGTATCAAATTGTGCTTTCAATGCAACCTTCGACTTCATAGTGTCAAAATGTTTATTTTGTGATGCCTTTGAACAGCCATTTCACCTTGTTAACAAACGTACATTTACAATTCCATAATGCGGTGTATGTATTCTAAATATTATAGAGTATAGGTGCTTAAAACAAAGACAATTCTCTGTGCACATGCTGATGGGATGACGCACGTTTTAAGATCCGTTCTCTATAAAACACTTGACCTCGAGTACCGACGCTGTACTGTGTCCAGTCATTACAACGGATCGACCGTATTGTACCAGCCAGCCTTTTCTTTGGCAAGCTGGTACAAAGTAACTTCGCAAAACGCTGATATGAACGTCGAAGCTTGGTACAATGAATGGCACCCGTATTGGTTCTGTACTTTTGAATAAGCTTTGGGCAACCCCTCGAATGCGCCCAAAATTCTGTAAAGCCTTACCTATGTTTTTGTTTGTTTTTGTTGCACAAATCATGCACTTCATAGAGGAAATAAATGATTTCCCAACTGTCTCTGCTAGTGGCAGCTACTTTGAAGCGTCGATTGTTCAGATGTAGATGTAAAGTGCATCTCCTCGAAAGTATTCTAAAGACGCATGCTCGAACTTCTTGAATCGCAGCCGTATATACATCGATCATAACTCTCGAACTCGTGAATATATGGCGTGAAAGATCTCAATTTCTGTTACAACGGAACAAGTTTTTATTTCATCGCTGAGCCGGTCTTACTCAAACTCTCAATAAAAAGAACGAACAGCGCGAGTTTCAGTATCGACAGACACATAAAGCCGCTTGCTTTGTACACATCAGGCTTCAGTATCTGGAATACTGTACGCGTTATACAGTTTTTATGTAATATATATAATATGATACCGTACATTTATATATACCCCTACTTGTTTTTGTCAAAAAGAATAGTTGATATTAATATGAGTGACATAACAATTTCGGTTCAAATCAGTTTATCACATCCGGCGAGAAAAATTTCCTTTGATCAATGTGTGATTCTCAGTGTTTTTGTCTGCATGATTAGTTGACCCAGGAAATGTTACCTCGGCATTGAACTTTGCGGTGTTCATTAGCACAATGTTACGGCACTTTTAAGTCAAGAAAAGTGAGGATATTACTATAGTATATGTAGACATAATATGGCAACACTTTGCTATGCAAAGGTGTACAGAATATTTCATTTATCTAAAATTTAGCTGATGATTACAGTCAACTCATATATTGATAATGGAATTAAGCATGGTCGTTAAAACAAGACGTTCGCGGCGAAATAATCACACTTATTCCTGAGGAAAAAAGTGATAAATAGATTAAATACAAAGAACAATCAGTGCAAACATGGATATAAGCTTATCGCAATAGGAAATTAAAAAAGCATTCGTTGTAGCTGTGTGTACTGTACGGTATTGTACATGCAGAAACAAATATTTGCGCGTGGAATTCCAATTACTGCAAACAAACTTGATTTAGTATGTGATAATGAGACGCAATATGGCGTTAGTGTTGGTATCTGGTGGTTTGGTGCCATTAATTTCACGCGGCATTTAGATTTGATCTCAATAATAATTTTCCAGATCATGATGGACGTCGGTGGCTCAATGATACCAGCCCAATTATTTTTCGTGTCAAAATACATCCGGTCGGATATAATTATACACAAACTGACACGAACGCTGATCATTCTGTTTTCTTTGAGAAAATACATGCAGGTATTAGAAGCAACAATCCCCTCACAGGAAACTAAGAGAGGGTGAAGCCTGGTACCATATTTATCGTACTGTATTGCAAATCTTCTAAACGTGGGGAAGTTTTCCCCCTCCCCATCCAGGCTGGTTCACACCTGTACATATATCAGTGACATGAACCTCGACACGAACCCCACAGCCCATGCAGTCTTGCTTTCCAATTTGTGGACCTTTTAAGATACACATATATTTATAGGGTTTTCGGTAAAGTTCGGTATGGTTTTAAATAAATATATTGTCATTGCATGGTTTTAAAAGGCCAGATTTTTTAGCACTATCGTAGCGTCTCCATCGATTCAAATCATGAAGATAATCCTTGTTACAAAATGTATTTTGCATTTACAAGCGCTGCATGTGCAATTAATACGGTATTCACTTCGAGGCTTTGTTAGTGACCTCCTCGCGAGCTTGTAAAAAAATTCCAGACGAAACCTTGCCTATTACCTAAACCATTTAATAATGGTCTCACTTCGAAAACAAAATGGACAAAAGAGTGCAAAGTAAGATGGGTTATCTCTCACGAGGTACATTTCCTGTGCCTTGTCTATCGTGGACCGACTGCATAGCATAACAATCGTATCAAAGAATTGCTTTTGCACGCTCTTCAGATAATCTCGTTTTGGTTTAGCGAATATCCCACTTTATCAATTATTGACTTTCACAAAGAATTTCTAAAAGATTCAAAGGACGGGCGGATTAACTCTTTTTCTAAAGCCCGGAACCAAAGAATGAAAAGACTTCAGAGGGGAGGGGATTAATGTGATTTCTTAATCATTTGATAAAGAAACGTGAATTAAAATGAATGATACATGATAACAGAGCATCTTCGAACAACAGATAAATGTAGACTAGCCTCCTTCAGAAGGGTTTGACTATAATACCTAAAGTAGTTATATATACGTTGAAATTTTGGGGTTGTTTCCCAAAACAACGTATAGTCCGTAGAACTCGAATCAGTGTTCAAACCACTTTGATTATGCTATTTGTGAATATTTGTGTTCAATTCAAGCTAGAAATTCCTTTGGCTCAGGAAACGATTAAATGACGATCAGTTTGTAATGAAATCGAAACACCACAAACTCATTCAGGGACAGTTTGTTTTGATCCCGTATTTTGGATTTTTAGATGCTAATCTTGGGATTAAGTTCTATTTTAAAAGATTTGAGGTTGTTTATCTTTTGGAATTAATCCAACCATGAAATCGGTTTGGTTGCTTGGCCCTTTCTTATTGATTTATCACTCAGCAAACAACCAATGCGTTTCATAATAATTATATTTGTCGCCACAATTCTGGTCGTTTGAGTACCATTATAGATGTTCAACAAGGTAATTTATTGTGCACACTTAAACGGCACAACAAGATCTTTATCGATAAGCTTTTGCGGTCTCCTTGCTTTGAGCCAGCTGAGCAAAGAAGTGCTTCACTTCTAAATGTGGCGTTTTGGATTGTGAGAAGTGTTGATACGTGTTGAAGGCGGTACTGACTCGGTGATCTAAGGTTTTAGATGTTTTTCACAAGTAAAAACAGGCGTTGCCAAACTAATTTAGTTTGACCTAAGATGGACTATCGTTAAAACTGGAAGTTAATTTGATTAATCAACTAAGGTAAATTGTACTTGATCTCACTTGCATGGAAGGACAATAACTAGAAACTATATATTTACACTGCACTTAATTCGTTGGCACGATACGGATTAAATGTGAACACGGCAGCAGTAGAATTCATGGGCATGCACAGTTAAAATTAGTACTCTAACCCAATTTCATTCGTGATACAGCTACCTTGTACCATTTTTTAAATAAAGGAGAATTCGGTTTTGAAAAAGGAGGTTGATGCAGAATAAAAGTTATTAAAAATAATGATTGCGTATAAAACGCACGTATTAATTAATTGTTCGAAATATACAGTTTGAATTAAAAGTTTGGTAAGTTTAGTATTTGGTAAAATTATCTGGCAGGAAAGGCCGGAATTTTAGAGTTTGATTCGTCGCCATAAATTCAGTCCTGGGCGAATGCTGTGGACGGTCGGTTTGTCGTGTTTCACCAGCCGGGGCTCTATTTCCGCCCGGCGCTGCGAGCTATAGCTCCGGTTGCGAGAAGTATTCCTGCCTGAAGGGATATATGATTCCAACATTTAACCCTCTATCAACAACATCTTTTCATCAGAAACGAATATCCAAATGTATGGTTATCAATTCAATAACACGAGAGAGAGCACTAGTCCGGAAATATATATGTCAATGATCGAACTATGTGGTCATTTTCTCAAGTTTAAGTGCTGACATACTAGCAAACAACTTCAGTTTTTATAATTTAAAAGCACTCAAATTAAATGGTTGTATTTTCAACGCTACGCAGTTGGTGCATTAATCTATTTCGATAGACCGTTCTATTAAAGATGGCTGTAAAAGCCTGGTATTTAACTTTAGAACGCTCAAAAGGGAACAAACGTCTTCGAGGTTTTTCTAGCGAGCCTCGCAAATATAGAAAAACAAACTTCTCCAAAATACGTGTGAGGAAGGCTTTAGTTTTGCTCAAGAAAACAAACCTACAAGTGGGATATTGGACGAGTAAGACGGCTTAGCATGAATATAAGGGTCATGACCCACGAACCTCAATTACGTGTTAAAGCTTATTTTCACGTTTATTTGCGAATGTTTTGCAAAAGGTGGTTTCATAGGACGCCTCCACCTGTGGTCTGTGGAAAAAGCTGGAAAATCATCCAATTAAAGGTAGTCCAGCTGAGCAGTAAACAGTTTTGTAGCCGCCATCTTTAATTGAAAAGTCTTAACGCTATCAGTCATACTGAGACTGAGACTATAAAGACTATAATATATGTATATTTAGAGAGGGCTAACGCAACATGTGATTTATTACAGGATATGAACTGAAGAACTACAGTCACTATATTTTGTCTACTTTGACATCTGCTCTTCAGTGACTATGGCCGTGCAAAAGTTTCCCAATATTAAAATCCACTCGTATACCGCAAGCCAAATCCTCGGCCCACTGTATAATTGTATATGTTTGGGCCTGTTTTCCATACTTCGCAATTGTCGTATTGTGTCGTAAATGATTTCTCGTAATTCATTGTGATTCGGTTTGCATATTCGTACGAAATGCGACGAATTACGACATATGAATTACGATGAATTACGATGAATTACGAGATATGAAAAACACCAGCCTTTATAAAAAAAAAACTCATATCAGCAGATTAACGGCGTGCAAATACTGCTGACGATTTTATGTGATAATTTATTGGTGGACATACCCTACCTGTCAATTTGAAGGTGATAAACTGTAAGGGGCTGTTCAAATGATCGTGCTTAGCAGAAGATTAAGGGAAACGGTAGTGTGCAGCGATTTTCAGGCATTAAAAATTAAGTAAATATTATATTCCTGTTAGTTCTGTTGTATAATTTTCCCGACAATATATACAAGGATTTGTTTGGTCTCCCAAGGACATATTTTAACGCCACAAAAATCATTGTTCATACGCTTCGTTTAATCTCGAGTAAGTAGGAACATGTAAACAAGCCTCGATATCATACCAAATATTTCTTAACCCTTCGTGGAAACATTGTGTAGTGTTACGAGCGGCATTTCATTTTTTATGGTTATTTATGGACTTATTTCGCGCATCGAATCGTTTCTCGTTCATGAAACGAAGCTAATGATTTAATCAGCTCAGTTGTGGGCCTGCAGTTAAAAAAAAATAAAGGATATATTGTTTGAGATAGCGTAAACATTGTGCTTTTGCATATTTTAAAGAGGGGATAAAGGGAGCCGCCACAGCAGGGGCTGGTCTATGCGTCATAAACTTGTTACTGGACTGTCACTGACGTCATTGTACACCAATTCCAATCAATTTTCATACTGACTTTGTACATCAACACGCCAAGTGTTTCTAGTAAAACGAATTGTTTACTCTTGCCTCCATAGTTTTGATCATATCACTAATTCCATGCATATTTTATTGTATTTTTCACAATATCTCAATCCAAAACCTGGTTTACTTTATCGCAATTCATCGAGCGATGTTTATCTACGGTCGGTATAAGAAATGCCTTGTCTGAAATGAGAATGAGACACTCTTTGTTGCATGATCGAGCGCAAATATTGGTTTGCCGTGCAGACTGATATAGAGGGGAATAGACTCTTGGGGGACATTTTTCGTCTTCAATTCGTTGCTTGCTCGTTAGTAACTTTGTAAACATCCAATAATTTACTCCATTCAGACGAATATGATGGTATCTGAAATTAAATCTAAATTACAAAATCCTCCTTACAACAGTTAATATTACACACAGACATATATTTTTCGAGAGAGAAATGAAAGTTTATGTAGATGTTTGTTATTTTTGTTAACGGAATGCTTGGACGAAATGAACGGGTTTTTCCGTCTTCTTTATTAGTGAATACTGAAGTATTATATTTGCTAGTCTTTTGGATGTAACTTTCTCCAGGAACTGTTGGGTAGAGCGACTCTCCACATCGTACAGTAATTTCATTTAATTGGTGTATATCCAGCGTGTATCCGAACAAACTAGAAGATTTTAAAATGTTCAAAAACCTATCGTTTTATCAGTCAAATATATCAAAAATATTTACGTCAAAGTATTTTAGCATCTTCTGGCTCAGTCTAAAAGTAAATTAACTAGCAGAAAACTGATTAACCTCGAAAATTTCCCCTGTGTCTGTGACAATTTTCAAGCAAAGATCGACGTTTATACCTTTAATAGTTTGACGGAGATTTCGCTGGAGTCAATGTGCTCATTAATCTTCATTATGTTCAGGGCTGAAACTGGAAAGATAATTGGAGTGGGTGAGTGCAATAGTTTACAAAAGAAATCCGTTGGGAAGATGTTGCGTTTGGCGTTTTACAAAACGTTTGCTGTTTGCTTTGGAAAATTTGTTTACTTTTTTCCGTAATGGACCGGCGGTCCATCGCTACATCGCTAAAAATATTCCTAAGCCAATCAAAGCGCGCTATTTCATCGGAAGTGACGCTTGCCATATAATAAATAAATAAACACAGCCAATCCCAACTACCACCCCCCCCCCTTTTTTTAGTTTAAGTTCTGTGTGATTGAGCGTTTTGAAACGATTTTAATGGCCTCCTTATTAGGTTATAAGCCCTGAGAAAATGTGAAAAAATTGATAGCGTGCAAGTTGTTTACAAAGTATATATTGAAACACCAGATTATACATTTTATCAACTTTGTACAAACAGTGAAAAAATGGCTGTTTGTCATATGATGTTTTTTAGAATCCTGCTTGTAAGTTGTTTATGAAGTCGTCAGGTAATGCTTTGAAATTCCTTATGAAATTGTTCACATTACATGACAAGCCAAGGTCAGAATATAAAGTTGTTATAAACCCTTTCGCCGAGTCTTCCAAATAATTACTAAATAAAATTCATCCTTCTTAATGAAGATTATCTGTCTTACTGTCAACACGAGAATACATGAAGCTATAAGCTGAAATTTTTACTCCCTGATGCGAGCTCAGCGCTGTCACAATGATATCCAGTGTACGAGTAATGTTTACAGGTCCCGCAGTCACCCGAGGCCGAGCTTTAAACGAAGCGTAAAATAGTTTTGAGGCATTGAAATAAGTTTTCGTGATATCAGATAAGCACATGCTGTGTTTGTTGGATTGACTAAATCACTTTCAGGATTACGTTTTTGCTTATTTCAATACAGTTAGAGTCGTGTCGCGATTCGTTTAATTCCCCTGTGTATAAAGTGCGATATTTGGACAGGCAGCGACGTAATACTTCAAACATGCACTCGTTAAATAACATTTTAGGCGATATAACATTTAGCAAAATTAGTAATGACAGTTCTGTAAAGGATGTTTAGCAAGGTTTTAATAAAACCATATTCTGTATACAAGAATTAATGATTATTTTTATTTTATAGAATGAAAACAACAATGAAATTATATAACATGAAATTTACCTTAACCGCAGAGTATTATGGAGAGTTGAAGCCCCCGATAAATCTCAGACGGAAGGGCAGGGGCCGGTTGTATCAAGCCCGTTTAGCTTAAACGGTGGATAAGTTCAAAATAGAAATCAAGTCTATCGTTTTATTCAACAAGCGAACAAAATGTTTTTAACCTTAATACAACGATACTGTTTACAACTACATATTCAGTGCATAATATTCAAGTTGACTCATTCAAGAGAGTTGTAAGAGTGTTATTTAATTTTGACTTATCCGCCGTTTAAGTTAAACGGGAATCATACAACCAGTCCCAGAACAAGACCTAGAGACTTTAGTAAGCTAATTATTGATATAGAATTAACTCTACCCTTGGTCAGGGTTGAATTAACCTTAGCTATCAAATTGAGCCCAACTGTGCTATCCCGGTAAAAAACAAGCAAATCGCGGCTCCTTTCCTTGTTCCGTTCTCGTTCTCATTAGATTGTTTCAACCACATTTTTTTGTTCAATTCGTTGCTACGGTCACGCACATGTGGTTAGGTTCGGGCGACGGTACTTAATAGAAATGAATTCTGCATCTACCAATCAAAATCAATTCTGCATCTTGCGGTATTCTAAGCAGGTATTTGCTATTGCTATTGCGACTCTAGCAGAGAGACTGCTATATATGCGCCTGCTACCTTTTATGTGTATATAGGAACGTTTGCAGTGGTTCAATACGATAAGAGTTGTCATGTACGTGTTTTCGGTAAGTGAAAGCTTATGTTATAAGGATGTAATATAATATGTTGTGGGCGCATGTGCCTTTAATAAAAGAAGAAACTGGTTAATGTAACCCGTTTAATGTGAAGAATTTCCCTTGAAATAAAAAAAGGACATAGCTACGACATACATTCGTATGTTTTTATTCAATGCAAAAAAATTATCATTAATTTCAAGTTGTGTTGTATCAGCCGGATACGTGTAGGCACATAACTGACATAAGTCAGTATGAAGGCCAAAGATTTAAGCGGTTGTTTTCGCGGTGCTTGTGAAGGAATTTCAGCGGGAAGATATATTTAGCCTCAATTAGCAATTTAGCCTCTCCAGATCGATAGCAGAGTTTATTGGGTTTGTTTGTTTGCTACAGAGCATTTCCAGTTATTGAGCGATGCTTGGCTTAATTAAATTCAATGCTGGTGACGACAATAGAATTGAAAACGGTGAAACAGCGTTTTGCACCGGCACCTTTGTCTGTTTTTGTTTATAATTTGAGTTTCAAATCTTAAATAATTAATCGCTAATAATATATTGCCATGAGATGATATACGTAATGGAATATGGCAACTCATGCAATGGGAATGAGATTACCCAATGGTAGAGCAATTAATTAACTTATGATTTAGCTAACAAGAAGGAAATAAATCACCACAAAAAAGAGTATATACTGAAATTAGTATCATTGCCAGGCTTGGATACAAACTTTGCAAATGTTATGAACTCCAAAAGCCTTTCACGAAGCAGCATAATTATAACTATTAACATAATATTATCATGCTAAATAGATCTGAACTTTCAAACTAAGCATTTGCATGGTGTGACATTACAACATGGTACCAACTAAAAGCCGTTGAGGCAAACATGATAAAATCAAGTCTTGTATATGAAACAACGAGCAATTGAAAGTGATTGAAAAAAGTTATAATGGAAAGCGTTACCCACCTATCGTGAAACTGGGCCCTGAACACGTCGAATTTTTGATTACGTTTTTCGCTTAGGTAGATTTTTACGCGAGAATATTAACACAGTTATTTTACAATTTAATCTTTTAGATTCTGCTTTTCTTCTCCGTATTGGAAATTTTAAAAGGTACGCAATGTTGATTTTACAATCTGTTTTCCCAATAAGCGGAAAGTGCTGCCTACCAACTTTTCAAGATCCCCCTAATTGCAATTCAATTTTTTATTAGCTTGCAAATCAGTCCCTGCTGGAATGGAAAGCACGGCGATTCGTGATTCTGAGATCAGTGCTTCTTCCAACTACGATGTCTACCATCGTGACATTTACGCCCGATTGAATCACATGACAGGCTATTGGACTCCAGCCATCGCTGATTCCAATCCATGGCTGCAAATCGACTTTAAATCGACGACAACTGTGGACTCTATCAGTACACAAGGAGCGAAAACCTTCACTGTTAGCTATGGAGACGATGGCGTAGCATTTACAGTCTTTACAGATTTTACCGATCTTGACAAGGTGTGTGTAGTCAATACCTAGAAAGGGAAGGGGAGGGGGTACAGCCCGAAGTAAAAATGGTGGGTAACTGAAAAGAACAGCAAGATATGGGGTAGGGTGGAAAAAACGAGAAAGTGAAAGGTGAGGTAAAAAAATTACCAATAAAACTTTTTCATCGTACAAATCTAAAATCAAAATAAACATCTAGTTTAGGTATAGTCAATGGTATGACTTTGTTTAACCCCCGTAAGCAGAGTAATTTACGACCTGTCCTGAGATGCATTTTACTGGGGGAATTTTTATCAATGTCTTACTCACGCACTTTTCGTACACTGCGTGTGTTTAGATCTTTCCTGGAGACTATGATTTGCAAACTACGAAGAAATATTCGTTTTTTCCGCTTATCGAGGCACGATACGTTCGCGTCAATCCGCAAAAAACCGTATATCACATTGGTCTACGAGTGGAATTCCATATATGCGCTCAAGGTAAGACAGTTAAAACATTAGAATTGATTTAATTGATTACGGGCGTGACGAACGAGGCTTCGAGGGGAGGGGGTTAGGAGGGGAGGTTAGGAGGGGGGTTAGGAGGGGGGGTTGGGGGTATGTGATGTTGACCAACTTTTCAAGCCCCGTTTTTTACTATTGAACGGTTTTCGGTCGCAGCACGGTAGCTTTGAAGGCCAAAGCAATACCCAGGTTGGATTTCATTCGCATGCAGAATGGCGTTTCAACGTTCCTGTGCATGTAACGATGACTGCGACAATAAAAGACGAGTACTCCCGAATCTGTCTAAAAAGTATTTCTCTTACAGATTGTTTTCCTACCAACCCATGTCAGAACACCGGAAACTGCGTCAGTTCAGAGCTGGGTCTTTATAATTGTGTTTGTCCTGCACTAACTAAAGGCACTCGTTGTGAAAGTGAGTTCTTCATTTATCAATAAGTTTTCCTGGTCGCGAACAACTGGCTTTCGTGTGATTACCACTTAAAGGAAATTGGACTATTTTCGTGAAGATATATAAATGTATTTGCAATAAACAGGAGACTCTTGCCTTTTTATAGCTTGCTCTAGTTCAATTCCTCTTGGAATGGAAAGCGGCGATATTCTGGACGCCCAAATCACAAGCTCGCCGACGGGTTCGCGTTACGGTCTCTACAACGCAAAATTCGCGAGGTTGAACCAAACAGCTATACCTCATGTTACACTGGGTGGTTGGAGTCCAACACCCTTCTCAAATTCCTATCTGGAGATTGATTTCACGGCAAGTTCCCTAAATTTTTCGTTACGATTTCGATTTGGGTGCGGTGGGTCGGAAGCAGTTTTCTCGACCTGGGGGTAATTAATATCCTCCTCATGCAGACCCCCCCCCCTGTACGCTAATGGTCAAAATGCGAAAGCTCACTTAATTTCTGTTTGTTAACAGATGAAAACAACGTTGACATACTTGTTGACGCAAGGCAAGGAAGCCACGATCGGCGTAACGGTGACCAAATTCAAAATGACCTACACAGCATCGTCTAGCCGCACTTACTTTTCGTACATATCAACTTCGTCTGGTCAGGTATAAAGCATTTTATGCACTGTCTATACAAACATAAGCGAGCTCAGATAATCACATGCTAGAGCAAAAAAAAAAGGTCCAGCTTGAAATGAAAAGACTTATTTCAATCAAATACGATTGAAGCAACGTTTTTGGTCTCATTTGCACTGAAATTCAAACTCGTATAAAATTATATGAGAAGAAAATGAAACGGACGATTCCGCTTAATTCAAAAGTGGGTACGCAAGGCGGTCTTTTTCACACTCTATAAGACTAAACAATTACTTGATGGTTTCCGTGTTTGGATGGCCTGATCCGAGAGTTAAGAAAAGCGCGCGAAACACGAGCCGAAGTCGAGTGATTTTGCTCCAGCAACATTTCCGCGTGTTTGGATCAGGCCATCAAAACACGGGAAACCATTAAAACGTCTATGTTTGCATGGCCTGATCCAAACACCGGCTTCGACCAATCAAAACACACGTTATTATACATCTTATTTTATAATTTGTAATATTTGCTAACTTTGAAGGTTTACTGGTTTGCTAACTTTGAAGCTGTAATAATGAAATTTCCTAGTTTTAGATTAGTTTAAAGGGAGAATGGTCCATTTACTTTTAGATTTTCATTTGATTAACCGTGTTTTGTTAGTTGCAAATTCCTTTTTTTTTTCATTCGTTTCATATATCGGTTAATATATTTTCAGCAGTTAAGAACTTCCGTTCACGAAACGGAAAATTACCTCGACCGCTGCGTATATTCGCGAGCAGGATACTTTTCTTTACAACTGAAATCCATACGTTTGATTCCCCATGCTCTGTCGCCATTTTGACAATCAGTGACATTCACGTTAAGTCACTCAACGATTTTTTGAATAGTTTTTTTATATGGATGCGAACAACAAGAACATTACTCGCAACGATTTTCAGCCCATGGTCATAGCACGTTATGTGAGATTCTATCCACTCGAGTACAACATTCAACCAGTTGTGAGGATGGAGTTCTACGGATGTATGGGGGGTATGTGTAGATTATTCTGCTATGGTTTCTCTTTATAGATGTATTCCTAAATGACTGTTTCGCTGAAGCTTGCCCGTCGACGAAATTGCAGCTACCCACATGAACTCTAAGCGTACCTATTTGTTCTCTTTGTAGTTCATCACTGTTTGAGTTATCCATGTCTGAATAACGGAACATGTAGTCAATTATCCAACGGCTACAATTGTATTTGTGTTGATGGTTTTATTGGGTCGCGATGTCAAAGTAAGCTTTGACTTCCTTTATTGTAATGGACCCTTCTACTCGTAATGACGTCAAGTCTGAAAAACACGCAGTTTGGTTGTCAGCCATGAAGTTGTTACAATGAAGTTACTCCAACAAATATGCTGAAGTGCCGCGGACGATAAAATCACAACAATACTGAATAAATAGAAAACGCGTATCATCAGTTTGAGCCTTCTGCCGCTAGACTTGATGTGGTCTGTAGAATATTTATCATCCCTTCAACTGACCACGTTTAATTTATATGACAAAAATACTTCTCGCCCAGTAACCTATCAGTTTAATTTTAAGCAATACTAATAATTATGATGTGTTTTTTATAGCTCCAGCCCCAACCACGTCTCCTCCTAGTAAGTAGTTCTAAAATTTTTAAAGGTTCTGGAATTTCTGACCGTTCTGGAAATTCTGAAGGTTCTCCGATTTCTGACGGTTCTGGAATAGTTAATAGTCCCAGAAATTTTTTCATTTTTTTAAAAAACATCCGTAGTTCTTCCTACTTCCTCACAGACCATCTCATCCCCATAACCCCATTGAATACAACAACTTCTTTATCAATTCCTCGTTTACTTAAACCAACTCATGGAAATTTGTTCATACCCATTTGTTCTCTTTATAGTCAATTACTGCCTGAGTGATCCATGTCTAAATAACGGAACATGTAAACAATTATCCAACGGCTACGATTGTAATTGTGTTAATGGTTTTACTGGGTCGCGATGCCAAAGTAAGTTTTATTGTAGTGGACCCTTCTCTTAATAACGTCAAGTCTGATAATAAACGCAGTTTGATTGTCAGCCATGAAGTTGTTACAATGAAGTTACTCCAACAAATATGCTGAAGTGCCGCGGACGATAAAATCATAACAATACTGAATAAATAGGAAACGCGTATTATCAGTTTGAGCCTTCTGCCTCTAGACTGCATGTGGTCTGTAGAATATTTATCATCCCTTCAACTGACTACGTTTCATTCATATGACAACAATACTTCTCGCCCAGGAGCCTATCAGTTCAATTTTGAGCAATACTTACCTAATAATGCTTTTTCACAGTTCCAGTTCCAGTCCCAACCGCTTCTCCTTCTATTAACTCGGACTCTGGTAGTTCCGAAATTGCCGAAGGTTCTGGAATGCTTGACGAAATAGTTCCTGCCCCCCCTGAGATCATCCCAGTTCTTCCAACTGCCGTATCAACGCCTCGTCTGCTTAAAACAACTCATGGATATTTAGGAATTACTACAAGTCCTTCGCCTACTCATCAAGCAACTCGAGCAGTTTTGCAATCAAGTTCAATTCCGACTAACTTGGTATCGATCACGCCAGGCTATGTTTCAATCGCAGGTTTCGCACTAAATCCTTTATCACCTCAGGAATTTGGGAAGAGTTTCACTGTCGTGTGGAACATGACCGCTGGCACAAATGTCACAATCGCTGTATCATACAACGGTATCCCATGCTGCAATGCAGGCCCACTTACCAACGTTAGTGGACAATGTGATTGCCTAATGTCTGATCCAGGCCACTTTGACTCTGATGGGGTTGTTAATATTAGCGCCGTGGCCTCAAATTTACTGTCTAGTTCACCCTCATCAATCGAAGTGGAGGTGTTGAAAATCATTACCCAAGCGGGCTTTACAGCGTTAGCAAGTTACTCGGACTTCGGGGTCAACATCGAGGGTCGTGGGAGCCAGGGAAATATCTTCCCAGCTGAACATCCCGTGAAATTCAATTGCTCGTATGCAGGTAATATGTTGCTGTAAACATTGTGTACCCCTGTTTAACATGCTGCCCTGTATCACTCGCTAGGAGTGAAATCGATTAACAGACCGTCTCTTCTTATAATGCGTTGAAACTGAATTTCAGATGTTTAAGGCGGCGTTACACTGTGCAACTTTCCTTGCAACTTGCAATGCAATTCTACTCCTGAGGCATCTAAAGTTGTCAAATACAAACATTTCTTACGATCTGCTAACGTTTTCTTAGCATTTTGAACACTCTTACAAATTAGCATCCCTCAAAATTATAATTGCATTAAAGTTGCAAGGAAAATTGCATAGTGTAACATGGGCAAATGCACTTTATAGCTTCGTATCAGGTTTTCTTGGTATCAGTTTTAACTTTTGCAAATTTCATCGTTTCATTTAACAATAGGAGGTCCAGCTACAGCTGTGACTTGGACGATTAATTGTGATACAGATGGCATGATCATGGAGTCCCAGTGTGTTTTCGACAAGATCTTTCCAAACAAGACCAGTCAGACCTGTCAGATTACCCTGCGGCTGGAAAATAACGTCAATTCAACGTTTGCACATGGTTGAATTGAACTTATGGAAAGCGTCGTTTTGTCAAGTCTAACAAGCGACGGTCCTGTGAAAGAAAACCAAACAATCACATTCACAATTTCACTGGAAAAACTCGGCACCCGGACCTGTATTTGGGTTGATTTAGGAGACAATAGTTCCCTTGTGGTGTTTGGTAACACCTCGTGTACCACAAAGTTTGATATAACTGCGATTAACCCAAATATCTTGACTCAACCTCGCTTCAAGTTTCTCCCGAATTACACTTCGAATACCCAGGAGATTGTCTTCCAGCATGTCTATCCTGATATTGGCTCTTATGACGTCAGAATGAACGCGTCAAACGAGGTTTCCATGGTAACAAAAGACATAGTTGCCGTTGTCTTGCCTATCGTTTGCCATAATCCAAACGTGACAATAAAAGGTAATTCATATTCTTCCGTAATTCACCCGAGTTGTGTGGTATATTATCTCAAAAGTACAGATTCATGGTTTTCACATTTTAGGAATTACAAGCTTATACATGTTCCACGAATGTTCCTGGACGCAGGGAGGAAAAAGCGCTCCACCCCCTCCTTAACCGCTCCCTCCTTGTAAAAGATTCCCCCTGTGAATGCCCCCTTGGAGTGTAAATATTAGCAAAATAGCCAAGTTTAGAAACTTTTTTGGCTTAATAAGAGCATAGCGAAAGTCTATGCTATCATCTCATGTTTCTTTTCATTTTCTTTACCATTTGTTCCTTTGCATTTTTCATCCACATTTCTAATGTTTAGGTTTACCTCCAAATACATCCAACGCCTTGAATGCGGCTCAAGTATACCGCTCAGTCGTCATTGCTTTGTCAACCCAGAACGACATTGATTGCGAGACCACGGAACAGACAAAGACAATGTGGACTGTGCTTAAATTTGACGATGATCCTCGCGAACTAACAACACTACCTATTTACAGTTTCTCCAAGTCACCTTATCACTCCAGTATCTTAGGCCCCGATCTTTTACTGCCCGGGAATGATTTACCCTACGGTTTCTATGAGATCAGTGCCCGGGTCGAGATGCGTGGCTTGCCTGATGTTTTCGGAAGCGACACATTTTACATCCAAGTAGTTCAAACTCCCTGGCTTGAAGCTGCTGTGGTTGGTGGGTCCTTCTATACCGCACCTTTTGGCTTAACTGTAAGTTGATATGCGATAACCTTTCGACTCCTAAAAGTTAAAGCGTTTCTGATACTTGATTCTCATCCCAATTTCCAGGGCATCTTGAACTCTTCCGCATCTTCGGATCCAGATTTTACTGGTACAGACGGCATGAATTTCGCATGGTATTGCAGGGATGTCGAAGATAAAGAGTTTGTTCAAAGCAATCTGACAAGTGAACCGCTTGTCTCTAACGACGATAATATCGTTCTTCCCATTACTTCGGTAGGGACGACAAGAATACCGTTATTGAACTATCGATTGTGATTAACATAACTGATCTAAACTTGCCAGTTAACCATGGCCAGTCACTTTATATCACAGATGCGCGTTTATTTTCAGCCACTGTTCGACGTTCAGCGATACTGTGTTGAAGATGAACTCTTCACATCATATACAATGTTGTTCTTTTCTAGTTTCGTGGCTGTTTTGGGTCAGGTCGGGGTCGTATAGATACCTCAAATTCTACACTTGTACTGGACACGAGTAACATGATGGAAATGAAAACGTAAGTCGAGTGTTACTGTAGCCTGCTCGAAAAATTAATTTTGAAGTGAAGTCAAAGAACTGATTGTTCACATTTTGAACTTCTGTTATTTTTGAAATACGTCGTCCTGTCTGAATATCATAAAACATTTAGGTTTGCTATGTCTTTAAATGAGTACGAACTTGTGTTTTTGATGAGAAAAATCTGAAACATACGAAATTTAGGGAAAATTTTTATCTCACGACCTCGCATTGTTATGATCAGAACTGATGCGCAGACTTAACATCCGCTTCAATCTTCGGTTAGTGCAACCTTTTTATTTCAGTTACGAAATTCTGCTCGTTGTATCAAAGACTCATCCAGAGTTTGGTCTCCGTCAGGCGAAGACAACGATCTTCTTTTACGTCACAACTGGTCTTCCCCCAACGCTAACGCTGGGGTAATGTCGCATCGAGTAGTACATTTAGGCTAGATTTACTTCATAACCACTTCATTCCCTTCATACCAACTTCAATCACTTCATACCCACTTCATTCACTTCACTTCACTCACTTCATTCACTTCACTCACCTGATTCACTTTATTCACTTCATTCACTTCACTCACTTCATTCACTTCATTCACTTCATTCACTTCATTCACTTCATTCACTTCACTCACTTCATTCATTCACTTCATTCTCTTCATTCACTTCATTCACTTCATTCACTTCATTCACTTCATTCACTTCATTCACTCATTCACTTCATTCACTTCATTCACTTCATTCACTTCATTCACTTCATTCACTTCATTCACTTCATTCACTTCATTCACTTCACTCACTTCATTCACTTCATTCACTTCATTCACTTCATTCACTTCATTCACTTCATTCACTTCACTCACTTCATTCATTCACTTCATTCACTTCATTCACTTCATTCACTTCATTCACTTCATTCACTTCATTCACTTCATTCACTTCATTCACTTCATTCACTTCATTCACTTCATTCACTTCATTCACTTCATTCACTTCATTCACTTCATTCACTTCATTCACTTCATTCACTTCATTCACTTCACTCACTTCATTCACTTCATTCACTTCATTCACTTCATTCACTTCACTCACTTCATTCACTTCATTCACTTCATTCACTTCTTTCACTTCATTCACTTCTTTCACTTCTTTCACTTCATTAACTTGATTCACTTCATTATTAACAAGTGATTTTACAATTTTGCAGGTGCTCCAAGAACTGTCAATCAAAAATCACTGCTGAGGGTAAGACCATCATGCGAGCCGACTGTTCGTCGTTTTGTCAAGGGGAGTTAATGTTCAATTGGACTTTGCATTTATACGATGACATTCACGACCCTGAACCGCTCAATCTGTCAGCGTTGCATGAGATTTCATCGAAGGAATTTCAGAATATGGTAAGGAACCCAATCAACGAGCTGGATCTGTCGATTAAACCTGACGCGCTGCAACCTGGCAAAAAATATACGCTGGCATTTCGAGCGACGCGTCCGAGTGGAATATTTGGGGAAGTGAGGACTACCCTTCTTGTGAATGGACCACCGCTTGGTGGTAAGTAACTCGTATTATTTTTTTTCTTGCGGTCCGAATTCATATTTTAGCATTTCCTGTAATCTGATTAGCGTACGGACCGCTCGTACGGACCGCGCAGATTTAGAAGCACGCACGCATGGGGGACGGGTAATAAAAAAAAATAAATCTATTATTTACCAGTTTAGTCGGTCCGTATAGGGAAAAATTTCCCTATACGGACCTCCAATCTGGTAAATAACATATATTTATGATGACATTTTGAGCACAGACGATCAATTTTAATGTCTGTTCAAATGATCCAGTTTTGTCTAATAGATGTTTTAATTATGGTTTGTTGACTTGCAATGTATGTGGGCAGCAAATCAACTGCAGCAATGCAATACTGTGAATGCAATAGCAAGTCAATGCAATACTATGACAAACTACATTCCATATGTCAAAAGTTGATCAGCTCTGTCAAAATTGGTTTATGTGAATACACCCCCTTTAGGGACCAATTGCTCAAACATATCATTCACACTACTTGACTTTATTCAATCCAGGCACGTGTTCTGTTACTCCTTCCTTCGGAATATCACTCTCGACAAATTTCACTTTCGCTTGTGAGGGATGGTCCGACCACGAATCACCGCTGACCTACAAGTTCTTCTACGGAAGCAACCAGAGCAAGACACTGTTCTATTATCGTACAATTGCATCTGGTGTGAGCATCAGCCACGCTGATAGGCTACCAGCTGGGGAGGAAAGTAACAATTACACCTTAAGTGTCTCCGTGGAAATTACGGATGCGATAGGGTCAAGTTCATTTGAGGAGTTTCTTTTACGGGTAAGCTGGTACTTTGACGTTTTTGAATGACTTTGAAATTTGTGTTTTCCCAAGTGGATAAAAGTTGCTTTTGCTACTGAGGATTTTGTTCCCGCATGATTCAGGAATATTCCCGCAAGATTCAGCTATTTTTATATAGTTATTTTCAGTATTTTTACCAACATAAAGTTATATTTTGAAATAATTTTTTTGCTGTTCAGCTCATTAGCGTGCTCTGGAAATTAAACTGATTATATACTGTACTGCACATTATTTAGACCAATTCTATCCGTCTCTTCAAATTTCGTTTGAGGTCGGCATCATGAGTTACATACAGTAGGAAGCTTTAGATGTGGTTTCATTATTCTAAGATCTTTTGAAATTAGAATTTTAAAACGTTTGCAAAGACCATCGCGCTTGTTATACACTTGCTCAGAGGTTTTCAAAAACGCTTAAAAGAAGACAAGGTGGTATTGTTTGTTTATTTTAGAATAACTTTAAGGTCTAAATGGTCAACGCTTTTTTTCTGTACGATTTGCATTGTAGGTCGTTCCAAGCGATAAACTTAGTCTTACCGAAATGGTACTTCTGGTTGCTGAATATGCAAAACTTGGAGAAAATAAAACAGCCATGAGTCTAGCTTGTAGTGTGGGGACTACTTTGAATTCCCTGGGATCGAAAGTTAGCGAAGCCTTAGAAGCAGGACAAACGTCTGACCAGGTACAGTTATTTGTTATTGCCTGACTCCGATCTATAAAGCCTGGTTTCTAGTTATATAGTCGGAATAGTTTACAATAGCAATCCATCGGGCAGAACTGGATATATCAATATTCAGCAACCAACACTCCCCCCCCCCAATTATCGTTTTATAGTTACGCAATTGTGCCGTCAACAATGGCCGATTTAAATGAGAAAATTAAGACACATTAATTTGCATCGTGAAAATGACTTTTTCACGACAATTATGACTATATAACGAAACCAGGTTTGAAAGGTAATCCAGGGCGCTACAAGTCTAGAATATTTTACTGGGGATTTAGTGACGTTTCAGAAACAAACACGCCAGCACAGCTCTTTCAGATTATCTCATTGGTTTTAAATTATAGATACGAGAAGATATGCTGACGATTATTTCTGGAATGAATCCAAAGACTTGTCCGAAACCCAACAAATCAGCGATTCAGTTGTTGCTCTTGTTGGAAATGCAGAACAGTTAACTGAAAAAGCACAGGTATAGGGATAAATGAGGAAGAATGAGGACGCGCACGTATACCACTTGATAACTAATTGAAATGTATTTTCAGGATGCGGCGCTGACCACTATTAAGACTACAGCGGATGAACTGGAGAAGTTAACGCAGAACGATATGATATTCAAAAACGCCAAGCCTGCAATTTCTGACATACTTTGGATCCTGGTGCGTTAAAATTCCCGCTCTGAAAACAAAACTGAGGTATGTGCTGGTACATAAGCGTACGGGGCCTCGGGGCGAACCGGGGACCTGCTCTCTGGTTGTTCAAAAGCCAACTATTTGAAGCGTAGCCGAGCTTTTTTTCAATGGGTGTGTTTTGTTCAGTTGGTTGCTCAATTACATGTCAAGTTTTGACATTTAAAAATTCTTTGTATACTTCGACGAACGTTTCAAAAAAGTCTCCTTTATTCTTTCTGCTTTCACTGGTGGAGGATGCAAGCGTATCTCACCTTCTTTGTAAACGTCTTTTTTCTAGGGTTACGTCAAGCGCATTTTTAATTTAGTCGAGAAACTTCAAGTTATTCTACTGGATTATTTGGTATCAAACGAAGGGCCGAGTATGATCGAAACGGAAATGCTTTCAATGAGTTTGGAGAAGGTATCTGCCTACGCTTTAGGAAAGAAAGAAAGCGAGCTAAAAGGTGCTCGCTTTAAACCTCCGTCAGGCTCTGCCTTTGGCTTAGGCGATGGTAAGTAGTTTATTAGGTTCAGATTTAACTCCTACTATCATGAACCAATCATGAGGCATAATCAAATCCGATTACTCTCTCAGATTAACCAATCACAAGCGCAATAGATTAGCGAGAGGAAGAAGGATGAGCTAATCAAATCCGATTACTCTGTCAGATTAATTAACAAGTGCAATAGATTAGCGAGATGAGGAGGTATGAACTAATTAAATCCGATAACTGTATCAGATTAACTAATCACAAGCGCTATTATCTTGAGGAGGAAGTATGATTAATGAACTAATCAAATCCGATGACCCTATTTATCCCAGGTGATTTCGCGCTTTTATTTCAGCCAATAAGCGCTCAGAAAGGGTGGTCCAAATAGAAATCCAATTTTCAGTAATTTAACCGCTTATGTCTTTCGTTATTCTTTATAAAACTTGTCAAATATTTGTCATTGCGTTTACGTACAAGAACTATAGCACTGACATAAATTTCGAACCGAAAAAAAAGGTTAACCATATCTGATATATGTTTCCTCACCTCAAGTTCTGTCAAATCCCAACAAAAGCTATCTTCACGTGCAACCGATCGCTATCGAGGTGAGCAGAGATAAAATGATGCAAACTTAGCGTCAGCTAGTGCATTCTAGAAAACGTATTCATCCTTGAGGACTTTCTTGGATTATACGCCTTGAAAAAACGATAAGTAAAAATAACTATACTTCCACTTGTTTTTTAACAGCTCACTTTGTTTGACAAAAATCCTTTCACTTGGGACAACTCGAGTGAAAATGTCACGTCCAACGTGATTGATATTGTAGTTGAATCAAAGAGCCTGAACATGTCATCTTCCAACCTTACAGAAGATATTACTCTTACAATAACCCGAGATCCATCATTGATTAAGGATGCAAACAATTCGTTCTACCTAAAACCTCTTGAGTTGAATGAAACGAGCAAAACAAGAGACTATTTGAAGTTTCATTGCTTTACTCGACGGAGTAACTACACTGCCATGAATTTCGAAATGAAACCTGAAGACGTTGGAATTTCTTATAATGTAAGTAACAATGGTTATGTGCAGTAAAGTAGAGCTGTGAAGGCAGTTCATAACCGTGAAGAAAAGGACAAACTTTCGAATTTAATTAATCTCATTAATTCTGTTCCTTAGCTAAAACGAATTGAATGATATTATCCATTAGCAGAAAATTACTACTACTACATTAGCAGAAAATTACTACTACTACATTAGCAGAAAATTACTATAACTAAATTACAGCAAGCGAATCCTGAAATATTGCTTTTTTAATCTACATAAAAATAGTAAATTGTCCTCTTTTTTTTGACTTCCTAATTTCATTTCCTGGGTTTGTTCAGGACTTGGACATGTATCGGGCTTCTGAGTATCTTCTTTCTCTGTCTACTTCATGTTAGGTATTCATGAAGAAAGGTGGAAAACCCGACGTCAAAGCAGGAGATTACGAGTTCGTTTACAAATTGCCAGACTTCAGTACTTGTAAAGTTGGTAACGACAGCGTGTATGCATCACAATCACAGTCGGGAAACGCTAAACCTGTTCATATTGACCCAACAAAGTGTGCAAAAGATCTTTACACAGTGTTTGTATCGAATTTGGATTTCAACGGTACTGGGGAGTACTGTTTCGGTAAGAAATTATTGAAAGTAATAATACATACATATGATACATATCTTTTTCCAAGAGTACGTCAAACCGTTGAAATTCTCTTTGGAAATTTTGTGCATGCACATGAGCTTTGCCGCCTTTGCGGTTTCAAACACTTTGCGGAAGGACAGAGCTGGTTCTCGAGTACCGTCCTTGAGTACCAGCTCTGGATGAAGTCTTACCGTGACCAAGTGCCTCTTGTTATCACTTCCTCAAGATTCAAGGCATTGCTATTCTGTTTTACTCTAGCTGTACAACACACTGAACAATTTCATAATGAAACTTACCCTGATCCAGAGTCGTCCTTCAGCTCTCGAAATCGGCGTTCAGTTTCCTGTGAAGTTGGCGCCAGACGTGTTCGTCGTTCGTGTGTCATTATCCCCCCTGCCCCACCGAAGCCAACTGACCCTCCTGGAAAGCTTAAGATCCTCGTGGCCGACAATCTAGGCTTTGATGGCAAGTTCTTTCATCCCAACCAAACACCGAACTACAACCTGACCATGTTCGAATCCAGCTGTATATTCTGGGATGTTGTCAATGAGACATGGAAAGGTGAAGGCTGCAAGGTAAACCTGAAAATTGTTATTCGAAATTCAACGTGTGAGATTTGTGAACTCGGCTATTCACACAACAGTGCGTTTGAAAAGTTCATATAAACTTTTTGTAAACAGGTTGTAATAGGAACGAACAGAGAACAAATCCTCTGTTCCTGTAATCACTTGACGTCGTTTGGAAGTGATCTTCTTGTTGCTCCAAACCCAATTGACTTCGACTCGGTCTTCAGTAATTTTGGCAGTCTTTCCAACAATGTTGCTGTGCTGGCTTTGATATCGACCATTCTTGGTTTATACATCATTGGAGTGATCTGGGCAAGACGAGCGGATAAAAAGGATTTGTTATTGGTGAGTTTGTTTCTCCTGCCTTCCGTTTCTTGCTAAACTGCCATGTCATGTTATCTTACCTTGTCAGCTTACCTTGCTCCCATTTATTCATTTGTATATATTCAATAATCTTACCGCATCATAAGTCTTCTTATATTACGTCTTAATACCCCTTGTCCCTCACCTTACCTATCTCATCTATATCACCCAACCCCACCTTACCTTCGGTACATCACCTGTCACTCATACATCAATCATCCAAATGCCCCTTTATACCCAACCTACTTCTCATTTCATATCACCTTACCCCACCTTACCCCCCTTACCCCAGCTTACCTCTGCAATTCGCAATAGCTAACCTTACGTGCTTTGCGTCAACTTCTTTTCCGACAAATCAGGTTGGTCCAACGATCCTTCAAAAACCTCGTGCAGACTATCACTACCTCATCACCACCGCCACAGGTAGCAGACAGGGAGCCGGCACTACAGCAAGAGTTGTGTTTACGATGACAGGCGACGAAAACGAAACACTACCAGTTTGGTTACACGATCGAGAAAGGCCATGTTTCCAACGAGGTCAAACCAACTCTTTTGTAGTTTCATATCCTCACGGTGTTGGTGATCTGAGCTATATTCAAATATGGCACGATAACTCAGGTAAAGTTAGTGTAAGGAGCAGGTATATGCGGTAAAAAGTCTTTCATAGATTTAAAAACACCTAACATTTGAAGTTTAATTTCGTCCACTCGCCCACCATGATTTTTACATAACGAATTAAGCCTTCTAGGTTTTCAAATGTAACCTTTCATGCTATAGGTTCCTCGCCATCTTGGTATCTCAGTCGGTTGACCATAAAAGATCTTCAAACAGGTGTAACATGGACTATGGTTTGTGAAAATTGGTTGGCTGTTGAATCAGAGGACGGGAAAGTTTGTCGAATACTGTCTGTGGCCAACGAAGAGGAATTGACAAGCTTCAATCATGTCTTCTCGAAAAAAGCAATCAAAGGTCTTGCAGATGGCCATATATGGATTCTCCATTGTATCCAGACCTCCCACAAGCAATTTCACGCGCGTCCAACGTCTCTCATGCGCTCTTTGCTTGCTGTGTTGCACGATGATTACGAGCGCAATGTTCTATAACATGGGAGGTCAGGGTCCAAGTCCTTTCGCTGTTCAAATAGGTTCGATGGTTATCGACCTAAAGCCGTTCGTGATTGGTCTGCAGAGCAGCATCATCATTGTCCCAGTGAATGTGTTAATCGTGCAGATTTTTCGCAATCTCCGGCCGAAAAAAGAAAAACCTGAAAAAACAACCGTTTCCGAGGAAGAGGGAAACGACGAAGAGGAAGGCGCAATAAAAAGGAATGATACAGTCGAAGGAGTTCAAATTGAAAACCAAACTTCACCAAAAGGCAAACTTCCATATTGTTTTATCTACATGGCCTACGCGATTTGTTACCTCGCGTCTGCCGCTTCGATATTTTTCACATTGCTCTACAGCATTCAGTGGGGAGAGGAAACTTCAACAGAATGGGTGATTGCCATGGTTACATCATTTTTCCAATCAGTGTTGCTTCTTCAACCAATCAAAGTGGTTGTTGCTGCTGTCGTGTTTGCGTTGTTTATCAAGAAAGCAGATGACAGCGAGGAGACTGGTGACGAGGGACTTGTGGTCAATAAACCTGACGTGGAGGAAAAACAGTTGGCTGAACGAAACTTGGCAGAACTGAAACGGAAGATGGGAGCAATTGGCAATCCAATAGGGAAAGTAAAAAAATATTACAGGTAACTTATACTGGAAGTGTATGGGCTCTTGTTAAACGCAATGCTTCAACTAACTTCCCACATTATGTACTGTTGATTTAAAAATTTATGGGTAACTGAATGTTAGCATGGTATGAAAAAATCTGAGGGATTAAATATAATTGTGTATGTCAATATTCCAGTAAATAATTGTCGTCATCTTTGAACCCAGGCGTACCTTTTCCCGGAAGTAGCCAATATTTATGCATTCTGATTGGGTTTCTGAAAATGTAAACAAATTTGCTGATTGGTTCATAAGGAAATTCTTCTCTCCGAAACTTCTCCTTGTTCTCGTTTCATGAATCCTGAAATTTTCTGCTTCTTGCAAATTGAATTATATTCAAAATACTCCTGTACGATTGCGTTGTACAGGACTTGATATTCTGTTCATTTCATTGCAGTCCTCCAAGTCCGGCCAAGCTGCGGAAAGCGAGAGAAAAACGTCTGAAAGAGATCAAGATGAACGCTGCCTTGAAAGAGATGTTTGCTTTCTTTGTATTTCTGATATTGCTGATGGCCGTAGCCCAATACCACAGACATCCAGACACGTTTTTATTAACGAAAACTTTGTACGAGACTTTCGAAGAAGTTGACGCCTATGGACTTGATCTATCGACAGTAAGTATGATAAAATAAAATATAAATTCTACAGATCAGTCGTGAACGTTATTACTAAACATATCACCACTTTTCTGTTCTCCGTGCTGTATGTCTGACATGCGTATTTCCGCAGATCTCTGACACAGATTCCTTATGGATGTGGGCACGTGAAACGCTCGTTCCTGGACTTTACGCAAAAGAGTGGTATAACGGTGAGGAAATACCGAAAGGATGGCTGGGGAATATTCACGATTATCTCGTGGGTGTCCCGCGTGTAAGATTACTTCGCGTGGAGAAGGGTAAGTTCATAATCCTGGACAGCAAACCAGAAGCATTTTTCTAGTAACTTATCGGCTAATACGGGTTCATCCAATTAAATTTTAGATTCGTGCCCAGTGTCCAGCTACTTCAAAGACATAATCCCCCATTGCTACAGTGGATATGCCCTGAGCGATGAGGAAGATGAGTCTTATGAGGTAAGCTGGAAACCACTAGGAAAGGGAACCTCCCGAAAACGTCGCGATATTGCAGGGCCTAAGACTGAGTCGGAATGGTCGAAACTTTTGCTCAATGGGAACGAAGTGGAATATGGACACGTGCAGAATATTCGGCATAAAAGAGCACTGGATCCAATCATGGGGAGTCTGAGCGGCAAAAAACGAAGAAAGAAGAAGCGTTTGCTGGCCAGCGCTCAACCAAAGGAGTATGTTGTGAACGACAATGCATTGTTACCAGATGGTAGAGTTTTGTCGTGTCTTGAAAGATGGAAACATCAATCAATGATAGATCTTCGAGGTTTTCCATACTGGGGTACAATCACTATGTACAGCGGTAGCGGCTACGCAGCAAACCTTGGTTATGACACTGTCACTGCTTACACTGTGGTTGCTGACTTGCATTCGAACGGCTGGATTGATATCCAAACACGTGCTGTGTTTGTAGAGTTCACCGTATACAACGCGAATGCAAACCTATTTGGCATCGTTTCGCTCTTTGTAGAATTTCCACAATCTTCGGCTGCCATCACCAGTGCCCAGTATCAAGCTGCGCGGTTTTATCTTCACCTCAGTGGCGCCCAGACTCTGGCTCATGTCCTGGTCATCTTCTTCATGATGTATTTTCTCTTCAGGGAAGGGAAACTCGTTTACAAACAGCGCTGGTCTTACTTCAAAGGCTTCTGGAATTGGGTTGAAGTCATCCTCATTGTCAGTGAATTCCTATTGATCGTCTTATTCCTGGCACGTCTCTACGAAGTTGACAGAAATCTTCTTCAGCTACGAGAATCCAAATGATTACGTTGGTTTCCAATATGCTGCGAATGCAGACGCCATGATGACCTACATCCTTGGTGTCCTTGTGTTCTTCTACATCTTACGTTTCTTGCGATTGAGGTTCAACAAAAACTTCCTGTCATCGGGAAAACATTGGAGAGAATAAGCTCGCCTATTTTGAATTTCTGTTTGCCGTTTATCGCAGGATTCCTCGCGTTTGCCCTTCTCGCCTTCGCTATGTTCGGTTCTGAACTTGAAGATTACAGCTCGTTCATGAGGTCAATGGTGGCTCAATTTAGCATGCTCTTGGGAGATTTTGACTTCGAAGCCATCTTCATGGTCAACCCCACCGTAGCAACACTGTATTTCTTTTCTTCATTGGTTTAAACGTGATGGTGCTCATGAACATGTTCATCGCCATCATCAACGACTCCTTCGCTGAGATTCAAGAGAAACTGCTGAATTCAAAACGAACTGGAAATTATCGATTACGGTACGGCGAATATTTCGCAGGTCGTCAAAAAAAGATTTAGGCGTGGTAAAGTGGTACTTGTTAAAAAGAAACAAAAATCATTAAAGCCGAAGAAAAGTGAAAAGGCTTCTTACAAGAAGGCGTGTTCCATGCTGGATTCTCGTGCAAAGAAGTTGGATCTTTTTCTGGAAATTATTGACCAAAGTTTGGGCGAGGATAAGCTGGAAGAGAAACGATTTTTTTCCGTGCCAAAGGACAAGCAACAGGATTTATTCTTCCGCGTTTTGTGTTTGATGGAAAATATACTGGATGATGATGATGATGATGATGATGTGGATGTGGAAGAAAGCGAAGAATATGAAGACAGTGAATACGAGCGCAGATCACATTCCAGTGACGACGACTAGTGTCAAATTGTAAGGAACTTGTGTTCGAATCTGCTCAAAGCTGGACGGCTCCTGTGCAGCTTCTCGCCTGAGATGATCAGATGAATATAAGTACCTTTCCTTTGGCCTGTACAAAACATTAGTTAGCAGTCTAATATTCGTTTATATACACATAGGAAAGAAATTTCTTGCCCTTAACCTTTTATATGAGGTATTTTAATGTTTGTATCTGCGTATTGGCGTAGCTATATCCAGTAATCATATTATAGTATTTAGTATTTTTATGAGTACAGAACTCAGTTTGGTTCATAAAGAATCGCTCTATAAATAGCGTTTTTAACGCTAACGACTGATTTACTATTTAAAGTGACAAAGTCTGGCAGTATCTAGATTGTTATATTAAAACAATGGTTTTCCCCGCCGTCTTACGGGGAGGTAAAATACCCCTTATATGGGACAAGTTTGACTTATACACCTAGATATAGGTATATCAGTATATCTAAATGTATTATAATTTATTTATATCTGTATTTTATATATTTATTAACTAAATTTATGCACAGTTGAATCGTGGATAGTTAAAAGACGTGATTATAGACGTGATAGTTAAAAGATAGTGATTTCATTATCCATGGTAGAATATTGAAATAAAAATCGTTCTTCACTCAGTAAATTGACGTTGTGCAATTCGATTTTAAGAAATTGCCCTTTGGCATTTTGGCGGTAATTTGTTTGCAATTTTTTGGCGGCAATTCTTTTTCAAATTAGTCTCAAATATAAGAGGATACAAAGATATAATGTTGAAATTTCAAGGCATTTTACTCTCAACATATAAAATCTTTTTCCGAACACCTAGTCAATGTCAAATTGATCTCTACACACATAAAATAAATTCGTTTTGCAGCCTTTTGAAACTCGCACTCGATGACTATGAAGTCATCTTTGTGACTAAATATTTATTATGACTAAATACCTTTATAATATAAAACATTTTCCGTTATATAAATATTTTTCTCACAAATTTAAGTGTTAAGGGCCGGCGGAATGTTTTCAATGCAGTTTTTTTCATAAAAGAAACACTCCATTATTTATCATCATTCTTTCTCATTACCAGGCCTCGTGCACGTGCGCGAAGCAAATACATTTTAATGTTTATAATTCGTTGCTAAGGTTATGCACAGGTGTTTTGATTGGTTTATCTTGTTCCGCGGTTGGTTTGTCCAATAGAATTCGCTGTTTTATATTGTGGTTATGGCAGGTACTGGTCTCCGTCTGAACTGCGTCGTTGTGACAAACGGTCCAATGTCTTCGGATGGCGGGACGTCTCCTATGCGCATGATGTTTTGCGTATAGATTTATGGTAAAGTTGAAATTCGTTTTCCGAAGCAACGAATCGTACGATGTATATCTTTATGGTAAGTATGAACGTTGGTTTGGGAACTGTTTCGTGAGTTTGGTAATGGTGTGTTTACAAAAAGGCGAAAATTGTTATTGTAGCGACAAAATTTAAAGACGGAGAGAATTGCGTGAAAGTTTTATTGCAAAGGCAATAAAATGAGAAGTGCGAAAGATATTTTGGTTATATCCATTTCGAACACGCTGGGCTTGGAAAATATTCAATTGTAAATTTCATTAACACCTTAGCATGGGCTCGCCTAACTGAATTAGTTTCCTGGATAAAAAATAGGAAATCGATTCGAAAGATATTTTTTTAGTTCTACAGAAAGTGAAAAATAACAGGTTTCCAGAATCCGTCAGCTTTGCAAAAATAATCTAGTTATCGTAAAGTATGATATGAAATTATTTTTTTGTTCAACATCATATTCAAGCTTTAATAATTCATCGCTAATTATAATGAATAATAAATATATCAGAAACATGTATACATATGTATCTTAGTTACCCTTAAAGCGCATAAACCAAATAGAATGAATTGAATCTATCAATGTATAGCGTTGCTATGTTCCTCAATACTTACGCTTCCAGCCATAAAACGAGGTTGTCACTTCACTGACAAGATATATGCTTGTTGCATAGTTGTAGAATTTTTCACCAAAGCCGTTGTGAAAATTAATTTAGAATTTTTGGGGCAGAGCTAGAAAATGCTAGGGGTGTTCAGTTCCTCGTAAGCTATATGCTTGATTAAAGTTCACTTGTATATTATTTCATTAACATCTTAGCAGGAGTTAAGCGCGTGATTAAATTAGTTTCAAGATGAAAAGATGTGCCGGACTTTGTCGTTTGTATTCATTTAGACTGTATTTACAAAATATATAGTTATCGCATAATATTCAAAGTTTTCACAAACCTGGTGAAATAAATGGAGGTGGGGGGTTCTCGTGTTTAACCCTTGAGTCATTGATCGATAAACTATGATGTGATAAAATGACTTAATTGGGTGGCGAAACGTCCCGGGGGCATCTACAGGCCTGGGGATCGGGGCAGATTGTTTTTTTACCCCCCCCCCCCTCCCGCGTTAGAGATTAACAATACAAATTATACCAATTCTATTTACAATCTGATTTTCTAGATTATACTTTTTTCCTCCCTCTTGGGATTATCGGAAGGTATGTAATGTTTCATGAATTAGTCCGTAAGCATTAATCCGTCGTTAGAAAAGCAGAGTAACTTCAATGTAGATACGAGTCATACGACGAATAAACCACCGAATATAGACCATTAATTTTAAAATTTTTCCAATGCGAATATCGCGGGGCAGTATAATAATTCAACCTTCTCTCTTTTTTCAAATCAGTCTGGTGCCTCTTCTTTCGGTGTATACACGAAAGTTTCTGCTGCATCTTAGTTCGAGAGGACTACGGACCAATACTTACCTTTGTAAAAACATTGACGGTATAATTGCCTGTCCGTGATTGTTGGAGTTCATGCCCAGGAATAGCTTTAACTTCAGCCATCTTTGGCTTTTTTCCAGGAATCAGTGAAAACCAACCTTCGATATAATTCAATATTTACAGTCCATATAACCTTGAGTTTCTGTTTTATATATAGGCTCATGTACGCAAACCATACGGATGGGTATTGAAGATGGTCGTGTTCAAGACTCTCAACTTTCGGTTTCGTCCTATATTAGCCAAAATCTTGATGCAAAATCATCTCGTCTTAATACGCCGCGAGCTTGGCGAGCTGATTTGGGAGACAGCAAGCCATGGATACAGGTTGATTTCTTGCGGCCTGTGACTGTGACAAAGGTCATCACACAAGGTCGCGAGGATTCTGGACAATGGGTGAAAGAATATAGGGTGAGGTCCAGGATTGGTGAAGGTACATGGACTTCTGTCTCGGATTCATCGGGTGCCCCAAAGGTAAGTCTCGATTGCATATTTATGAAGTTTTTTTTCCTATCGCAAACCATTAGAAAACCTGCTTGAAATTTAGTGTGTCTCCATTTTTGAAATTCAGTGTGTCGCTTTTTGAAATTTTGTGTGTTTCCATTTTTGAAACTTAGTGTGTCTCATTTTTGAAATTTAATGTACCGTATTTACTCGTTTAATGCGGCGCTTATTCGAGGGCGGCGCTTAATCGGGGATGGTGCTTCTTAAAAATGTTATTTGTGAATTGTAATAAGAACTTTAAAAAAAAAGAATTGAAAGTTAGATGTAGCCCAATGTTCCCATTTTGACAGCGAGCATTTGGACATTTTACAGGAAATAAACCTCCTCGCACAAACCACTGGAATCTCCGCCTTCACGACTGACCTGTGCCTTACGATAATTCTAAAACCGGTTTAACAATGGCGCCTCTAACAATTCTGACGGTGCGTCGATTAAGCGCCGAATTTGAAAACAATTAGTGCGGCGCTCATTGGGGGGCGGGGGGCGCTGAATCGAGTAAATACGGTATTTCCAATTCAGTCTGTTTCTTTCGTAATTTCTCTCATTTCTCTTCCCGATTGCAAATGACGAATTTCGATCACATATAAATAAGGACATTTTTTTAGGACTTCACTGGTAACAAAAATGATAAATCACCTGTCACTCGTGATCTTCCAAGCCCAGTAACAAATCAGATTTTTCGTATTACTGCAAGAACGTGGAGTAAATACTGTACTATGAGATTTGAACTTGTTGGCTGCTATCCAGGTAATCTTTATTTATTTCTGCTTCACACAATTTGCCTTGAACCACTTAAGGAAAGGAATCGAAACGTTCGCCGTAATCATCAATCAGTAGCGAGAACTGGACCAACTGGCTAGTTCCTTCCAGTCAGAGCCAGCCACACGGCCCCCATAACAAACTGGAAATAAATTTTTGTTCAAATTCTTCGTCTAATTGGAATATTGTACCTAACAAAGCAACCATGCACTGACATATTATATGTTTATTATCGCGGCAATCCTAACCCCTCTCAATGGAGACGTTCAACGCATCCAATAAAGCGAATGTGACTTAGCAGACGTATTCTTTTTATGGTTTCAGGCTGTCGAGATAGGGCAGCCCTTGGTTTCGAGAACGGCCTCATCCAAGATTCTCAAATAACTGCATCCTCCTTTTCGTCGTCCCGTACAACTCCGCAATTAGCAAGATTGAATCAACAAATCTCTGGTCGTGATCTGGATGGCTGGCGTGCTGCCCCAGCCGATTCGGCGCCCTGGCTCCAAGTCGATTTTATAGCCAAGGTCATTGTGGAAGGTGTACAAACGCAAGGACTCGTGGACACTGTTATGTTTGTGAAAACGTACGAACTACATTATAGCGATGATGGCTACAGTTTTATCGGATATAATGAAACTCAAGGAGCACCCAAGGTATACTAAAAATTACGATGCGGAAATCAAAATTATTTTGGGGAGGAGAGGGTGGTTGTGGGGGGGGGAAGTTTGGGATAATGAACCGAACCGACATTATAGGAAGGGGTAATTTAGAGAAGATGGAAATTGGAGAGGTATCTAGGGATGTTTTCCCCAAAAATATTTGTGGACAAAGCAGTTCTTTGGGGAACAAAGGGGACATAGCATTTGCCTCTCTTCCCAGCTTATCCGTCAAGGCCTCAAGTTTACATGAAAGAGAATTTGAATTTAAAAAACTGTATGCCATCATTATTATTTGAGACAAGAAAGAGAGTTTAGCAAACTGAATGTTTCAGCAAAATTTTGCAAAAGAAGTCAACTTTGCTGTCGCTCTCAAGGCATGACATATTATCGTCCATTTGTCGCCATGATGTATTTACCATGCGGCATCACTCTCGTGTTAAATTATCTCCTTGATTTATCTCCTCTTCTGCCAGGTGTTCAGTGGTAATACTGATAGTTCAACAGTTGTCCAAAATGAAATATCACCAACCATTGCACGGTATTTTCGCATAAAACCGTTAACATGGGAACATCTCTGCGGACTTCGAGTGGAATTTATTGGATGTTACAAGGGTAAGAAGGATCTAATCACTACCCTAATCGTTTATGACCATCTTCAACCATTACTATCTATCAACACCATGCACCCATCATCGATCATCATCATCATCATACGAGGGCCGTGTAATAAGGCTGTATCTTCACAGTTGAAAATTTGTATTGTTAAATCCCAAGCGAGTATAACGAGTAACCTGTTTCAGTTTTCTTGAATATTTCAACCAAATACTTTGAAACTTAGGATTCGACGTTTGAAGATTCCAACTGTGATCACAGAGAATTTGACAGTGTAAACCGGGTGCAAAAATGCCTAAAATGCAAAATTAATACAAATAATGTATCTTAAGGCACAACCAGAGCGCATCCATGCACCCCAGAAATATAATAAATTCTTAGTAAAGAGCGATTCAGCTCTACAATTCCAGAAACGGCAGTTTGAAATACTGCGCTGAAACTGATAGCGCGACATAACTTCGTTTGCATGCCCTGATAGAATATCTATAACATTGATGCACTGTATTTAAAACTTGGATATGATATAATGTCATTATCCGCCATCATTCAAAATCATAATTTATTAGAATCAAGGTAATTAATCCTATATAGATTGCCAAATTTTCACAATGTTGTTTTCGTTTTTAGACTGCGTGTCGTCAAAGGCTCTTGGCTTAGAGGACGAGACTATAGAGAAAACGCAGCTGATGTCGTCGAGCAGTAAGGGTGATCGCTATTCCAAAAAGTACGCTAGGCTCAACTCTAACGACTGTTGTGGATGGCAACCAAATGAATCAGACTTAGACCCGTGGTTTGGAGTTGATCTTCTAAAAGACGCATTGATCAGTGGTGTGGCTACGCAAGGAGACGTAAGCCATAAATTGTGGACGAAAAAATTTAAGTTCTCGTACAGTACAGATGGAGAGAACTTCGCGTTTTATAAATTCAACGGTGCCGTCAAGGTGAGAATACTACTTTTTGTTGTATTCTTCATCAAAGTCGAAGTTTCGACTGTATAAGAAAGAAGGAATAAAATGAAGAGATAGCGAAGTCTTAGGGCTCCGTGTACATATTGCAAGTTACATGCTATTCATTTCTCAATATGTACAATTAAACGTGGAATTTCTTTTCATTTCCATAACGGTTTGTACGTATTGAGAAATTCTAGGTCCCTGTGATCACAGTAAGAACGTTTGAGGGACCATAGACTGACACTATACGGTTATTTTAGAATAGTAAAACTTCAACTGCGATGACAGGCTCTCTTAATTATACCATAAACCACGCCTTTTTCTTACCGTAACTTTTCTTTGATTTTTGTAGACTTTCCAGGCTAATAATGATGCAAGTTCCGTCGTCAAACATAATCTCCCTTCACACATTTATGCTCAATTCGTCCGTTTTCACCCGGTATCGTGTAATCAAGCGTGTGTCTTGAGGGCTGAGATATACGGCTGTTTTGACGGTAGGTTTTAAGCTGGTTGTTCAAGTTTAAGGAAGTAATATTACTATAACAGTAGTGATGATAATCCTATGATAATCGATGATAATTGACATGATAATCGTTAATGATTTATATGATAATCAAGAATAATTAATATGGTAATCAATGATAATAATCGATGATAATTGATATGACAATCGATGATGATTGATATGATAATCGATGATAATTGATATAATAATCGATGGTAATCGATATGATTATCATCGATTATCATTGATATGATAGTTGATTAACACTTTAATTTCAGGGATTGACAATTGTGCATCAGTCACGTGTCGGAATAACCAAAGTTGCACCGACCAGTGGGATAATTTCAAATGCGAATGTTCGTCATATTATCGTGGAGATCTATGCGACATAGGTACGACTTTTTAAATATTGTTCGTTTAAGAATACTAATGTCGCATGAATATTAATGCTTTCCCTAATTACTATAAATGGTTAATTTAAAATTGTGGGATGTTTATGAATGATTTCATTGCAGTATGTCAAGTTGAAGAAGATCTTGGTTTAGCGGATGGAAACATTAGCGATTCTCAGATAACAGCCTCTTCTGTATTCTCTGCCTCGTATCCTGCGAGTGCTGTAAGATTGGGCACCGCAGAAGACGGCTGGCGTCCTGGGGAGAATGATTACAACGCCTGGTTGCAGGTGGATTTTGAAGAAAGCGTAAAAATTTCAATGGTTAAAACCAAAACGCCGAATGAAATGGGGTACTTTCTTAGAACCTTTTCCGTTAGCTACGGAGACGATGGCATAAACTTTGCAGATTACCAAGAAGATGGAAGAAAGAAGGTGTTTATTCTGTCATGTGCTAATTGAGTCCTTCCTCGTTGATTTTCAATCCGAATGGTGCATTTTCAACCTCACAATAATCCCTCTTCACCCTCACTTTTAACTCCCCTAATTATCAATTAACCTTCCTAAACGTCAGGCAAATCCAATCAGATTAATACTTCATGTAAAATTGTAAATAATGTGCCTTTCTACCGGAAGTAGTGAAATTTATGCATTCTGATTAGTTTACTGAAAATGTAAAGAAACTCGCTAATTGGTCTAAAACAAATTTTCCCCCTTGTTTATCATCCTCCAAAGTGTCTCACGCCATAATGTTCTTTCAGGTTTTTAAAGCAAATGTCGACAATAATACCATGGCTGTGAGTTTCTTCTCGTCGAGTATCAATGCTCGATATATTCGGATTCACCCACTATCATTTAACTCGCGACCCATTTTGAAAATGGAGCTTACAACTTGTAAAACACGTAAGTATTGTTCGTAAATATAACCTAAACTAGCATTTTTTAAATCCGCATCTTTCTGCATCTTCTTTTGAGGAATTATTCCTGATACAATTGATGCGATATAGGCCTGTCAGTTGTTCCAAATCCTCCTAAAATGCGGTTCAATTTTAAACTAAGAGTATTAAATTTTATTACATTAGCTTGTTGGCTAGTTCCTGTTGGAATGGAAAGCACGACGATTCGTGATTTCCAGATAAATGCCTCTTCCAACTACGATGTCCATTATCGTGACATTTACGCTCGACTAAATCACCCAACAAACTATTGGTCTCCGGACACTTCTGATGACAGCAATCCATGGCTACAGATTGACTTTTTGTCTGTGAGAACTGTTGGTGCGATCGAAACGCAGGGAGGTGGCGCGTCTTCTCGTGTGGAAACCTACACTGTTAGCTATGGAAATGATGGCGTAACGTTTCAAGTTTATATAAAAAAAGGCGTGGCAAAGGTGAAGAAACTATCGATGTTAACTTGTTTCATATCATTTTGATCATTCCACTTTTCCACTATTTACATTGAATTTGAAATCCATGAGGTATATATATAAAAAACGAAACAGATGGGGCGAGCAAAACACGTACACAAGACGAAATAATTCTGGTTATATTTCGTAACTTCATTCCCAAGTCAGTCATTGTCAAACAATCAGTTTTTGTAGTTGGCTTAACAAGAACTTTAGACTAAAGTCGAAATATCACCCAAATTTTGCGTCATTAATAACTCAACTTTTGGGTTCGCAAGATGATGTTTTTCGGAGTGCATGTGTGTCGTTTATTATGTATTTCATCAAATTGTGTGCTTGTAAAAGATTATGAATCAAATCAAAACCAGAGTATCGATAATTACGATGGGTTATATACCTGGTTGCCGTGAACTCATTAACTTCAAATCCAAAGTGCCGCTTTATGTTCCGCATTTTAATTTTACACTTAGATGTTTGATTTGGCATTTCAATGTTTGATTCTGCTAATTACTTGTTAATTACATGTAGGTCTTCACTGGTAACAGTATTCTTCAAATTTCGACGATCATACGACAAACTTTCTCTCCGGAAATAGAAGCGAGATACGTCCGCATTAATCCAAAAACATGGGGAATGTACATAGCGCTACGAGTGGAGTTCTTCGTCTGCTCTGAAGGTAGGATTACAGCAGAACCATCTCCCGAGATCTGATAATGTTCTCGTCCTTTCTGACGATTACCCTTGTTGTAATCTCTTAAATATTATTCTACATAAGGAATATTATTTCTTTTACAGTCTGTCTTCCGACTAACCCATGCCAGAATACTGGAAAATGCGTCAGTTCAACGTCTTGCACCTGTCCTGCGTCAACTCAGGGCCCTACGTGTGAATGTAAGTACTTCATTTTGCATCCTACTGTTGATTCTACATACCCGTTTGCTTAAAGTAAAGTCGGTTTGAACCATAAACAACGACATCTACCGAACAGCATACGGAGCATGCATGTTTGATATAAATTGGCGTATCGTAAAAAAGTGTTGATTCGGAAATAAGAACATTGACTAGTGACAGAAAATGTTGTCCTGTGAAATTGTGAATGATGTGATACCGTAGATATCTGTTTGTTTGTTTATTTGTTCGTTCGTTTGTTTGTTTGTTTGTTTGTTTGTTCTCTTGCTCGCTTGCTTGTTCGTTCGTTTGTTTGTTTGTTTGTTTGCTTGCTTTCTTGTTCGTTCGTTTGTTTGTTTGTTCGTTCGTTCGTTCGTTCGTTTGTTTGTTTGCTTGCTTTCTTGTTCGTTCGTTCGTTTGTTTGTTTGTTTGTTTGCTTGCTTGCTTGTTTGCATGTTTGTTCGTTCGTTCGTTCGTTCGTTCGTTCTTCGTTTGTTTGTTTGTTTGCTTGCTTGCTTGTTTGTTTGCTTGTTCGTTCGTTTGTTCGTTTGTTTGTTTGTTTGTTTGCTTGTTCGTTCGTTCGTTCGTTCGTTCGTTCGTTTGTTTGTTTGTATCAATTTATCGTACAATTTATTAACCATACTAAATTATTTTCATCTCGCGACGGAAGACATAATGTTCCTGAAAGCACCATTTTATTAACAATATGGAGGCAATTAAAACAAATTTATGCGGTTGCCTCACAGCTTGCAAGAATTCAATACCTCTTGGTATGGAGAGCGGCGATATACTGGACGCTCAAATCACAAGCTCCTCGGAGACTTCGGACGGCCTCTATAAGGCAAAGTTTGCAAGACTTAACCAGAAACCAATTGCTGACGTGACAAATGGCGGTTGGAGTCCAAATACTTTCGAAAATTCCTGGCTACAAATTGATTTCACGGCAAGTACTTGGCTGGATTTCTCTTAAAGGCTGCTGTCTCTTAAAGTTTTGATTAGTGAAAATGCAAAAAAAACTTGCCGATTGGTCTAAAACGAAATTCCTCCTACATTTAACTTGCTTTTACTTCAACAGATGAACACAACGCTGATATATTTTCTAATGCAAGGCAAGGAAGGAGCAGTCAACGCGAAAGTTACAAAATCTAAACTTGCTTATAGCCAAGATGGAGTAACGTTTCAGGATTATCTTCATCCTGATGGAGTTAAGGTAAAAATGCACTACGCTATCATGTTTAATCCTTTGAGGACCTGCACGATCCATTATAATAATAATCCTGAGCGTAAAGCTGGTATTCTAAAAGCTCACTCAATTCTTAAACTCATTGAGTGAAAGGGTCTTAATTTCGAGTGGAACTATGCACATGCACACTTCATTTGAGTGAAACGGTGAAAGGCGCCTCAATCTTCTCATAGCTTTTCCTTCACTGTGCGAAGAAGATCACCTTGAAATAGTTGAGGAAATCGAATATGAAAACGAAATGCCAGCACTCTATAACAACCGATGGCATTCATATGAAACACTTACTTTCATGACTTTCTTTAAATAGACTTTCACTATTGGAGAAATGGAGCTTTTCGATAATGTTTCTCGCAGGAATATTGATCCTATGATCATGGCACGCTATGTGAGATTTTTACCACTGGAATTTAACATCGAGGCAGTGGTGAGGTTGGAGTTCTATGGTTGCAACGGAGGTATGTAAAGGCTAGTTTCCATTCAGGAAAAATCTCCTTTGGATCGGAACGGACAGGGAAATTTCCTTTGTCGGTGAGTTCTCAGGCGGCGTTTATACAAAGGAAACTTCCCTGTCCTGTCCGATCCAAAGGAGAATGTTCCTGAGTGGAAAGTGGCTTTAAGTTGGATATATTTATTCAATAGGTTTTTTCAGGAAATATTTCGCGACGGGTTTTCCTGCCTTGATTCTCTCTTTATCTCGTCCCTTCTGCAAAAAATTGAGAACCATAGGCATGACACCTTGACGACCGGCAAAGGGTGATAGTGGAAAGTGACTGGATTTTCATGTGGATGATCTTTGTTATTAACTCGGTTCTAGTAAGGATCTCACAAACTATCTTTCTTTGTAGTTCATTACTGTCTACGAAACCCTTGTCTAAATGGTGGAAGATGCAATGAAATATTACCCGCTAGTTACGAGTGCACCTGTGCTGCCGGTTATACTGGACCGCACTGCGAAGGTAAGTGTTTACAAATACTCAATCTAACAGTTGTATAGTTGTTGATTCAGTTTGATACATCCTTCATTTCAAGACGTTATTCTAACGTGCATATTGTCTAACACATGCATGCAATACACCGTGACAGTTCAAAACGGCTACAAGCGCAGCATATCACACAGGGACCGCGGAGCAGGGTGGTTTGCTGGGCTTTAGCCCCACCAATAATTTTCCGTAATTAGTCTTTAATTTCGAATATTTTTCAGTTCGCTCAAATTTACAAGCAATACAAGCGGCAAAATGCTGGAAACTTTACATAGGACAAGCATTTGACCATTAAAACAGCGTGGTTATCCATTTCAAAAAATTTGACATCATAACCAAAGCATGGTTATATTGTTTAATGTTTGTATATGAGCGCCAAACATGCTGGATACTTTACATTGGACAAGCATTTGACCATTAAAAAAGCGTGGTTATCCATATCAAAATATTTGGCATCATAACCAAAGCATGGCTATATTGTTTAATGTTTGTATATGAGCACCAAACATGCTGGAAACTTTACATAGGACAAGCATTTGGCCATTAAAACAGCGTGGTTATCCATTTTAAAAAATTTGACATCATAACCAAAGCATGGTTATATTGTTTAATTTTTGTTATGAGCGCCAAACATGCTGGAAACTTTACATACTATCTATTATTTTCCATTAATCCTTAAATTGAGAGGCATTTGCGGCGATTTCAGAGACCATATTTCAAAATTTTCCCGGACTCTCCTAGCAGGCGCGCGGCTCCGAGCCCCAGCAATACGAAAAACGCTCCGCGGTCCCTGCCACAGTATGTCCATGTTTCATACTTACACAGCACCACGCACAACTTCATTTTCCTCATCAGTGCAAACATTTTTCATCCCGTCACTTTATCTCACAATTAAAACATCGCACACAATATCCTGAAATACAATACTATACTCCGCTTCATACCCTCCTATACTGATCTTACAAAGACACTATATATACCCTACCACCCCTCCTTTTGTACACAAACATTCCACAGTATCATGTCGTATCATAACATACCACATGTTATGTTACTTGATTGCACTATATTTATCATAAAGGCCCGTTTACACTTGCGATTTTTGCTGCAGTTTTATGTGCGATTTTTCTTCTTTTGATAGATGTAAACGAGTGAATAAGTCACGGATGTTCAAAAGCATTCGTAACTACTCAATCGTTCACATCTACCAAAAGAATAATCGCACTGAAAGTTAAAAGTGTAAGCTGACTTTAAGAACAAACTTTGGTATTCAATATTTAATCATCCTTTCTCAATGTTGTTTTATTCATTTGTGCAATTATAGTCGAACAGTTATGTGCAACATCACCTTGTAACTATGGAGGAACTTGTTTCGAAACAGACGATAGCTATATCTGTCGATGTACGGAATATTATAGTGGTCCAAACTGTGATAAACGTAAGTATACGAACAAACCTATGGTCATAAGGGAAACGTTCCTAACATCATAACATTTATATTCACCAACTTTAGATTGTAGTGTATTCGACGCGGTTGGTATCGCAGACGAGTCTAAAATACTAGATGCCAAAATCACTGCATCCAGTTCACAACGTGACACATTTGGCCCGAGGTATGCTCGCTTGGACGGCAAAAAATGTTGGTGGCCTGATATTAACGATTTAGAACCATGGATAATGGTGGATTTAGGCAGCGAGGTTACTCTTACTAGTATTGCTACTCAAGGCAAGCCGAATTCGGAAGACACCTTCGTCAAAACATACTCAATCTCGTATTCATTGGATGGAAACAACTTCGTTAATTACACAGAAAACGGGACAGCAAAGGTGAGTAACTAGAAATACCTTGTTTTAGTTGTTTATTCAGAGTAAACAACATATTTCCGGGATTCACGCATTGCCATTCCTAGAACATCTATTTATAGAACACCCAACTTGAATGTAATTCATTCTAAAAGCGTCCATATAAACGTTTACCATAAAACTGGTGATATTCAAGAATGATGTCAGTAAGCAATGTATAGGCCAATGCTGATTTAGCTATTTAGCAGAACAGTATTTTTGGCTTTGCAGTACGTTTTGCACGTTCGCCGTAGGAACTTTAATGCTTAAACGACTGCGTGCGTAAACTCACATGCAGCTGTCGAAGCATTGCATTTTATTCGCGAAACGTGGAACACAAACAACTGCATGTCGTGTTTGCTTTCTTGCATCACCGCTTAATTAATATTACGAGTTTTATGGTATAACACAAATTTGGAGAGGGATTTGGCGTTTGCCTTAAAGGCGCCAACCTTAAAGTCTCTGTATTTTTGCACTATTTTTTTCTCCATCAGCATGTTAGAAATAGGTTTTTAGGGCTAGTTCACACTTGTCCTATAAGAATCTGGGATTCCCTTTGTCTGAGGTCGCTGGTGCGCAAGATCCTTTGTCTATCGGGAAATAATGCAATGGGTCCCCGATTCTTAGGAGCTATAGTGTGAATCAGGCCGAAGAATTTGCTCAGATCCCGTGTAGTGGGCTTTGGAATTTTTCGACATAAAGTCTGTCCATAAGTGATTAGTTTAAGCCCAGATTTCATCCAATTAAGCAACGGTGGGGTAGCTAATAATTGTCTTGAAATGCATCTTTTTTTAGATATTTACAGGGAATACGGATGGAAATACTGTTGTAGAAAACGATTTTTCTTTTCGTTTCAACGCAATATTCGTAAAAGTTCACCCAAAGACATCAGGAAATGGAGGAGCTGGACTGAGAATGGAACTTTATTCCTGTAAAAGCCGTAAGTATAGTCTTTTTATAAGGTGCCGGTTGTACGAACTACGAATGCTGGTTAACGCTATCCACCAGATCGTGGTTTTTTCAACCATTGTAAAAGTGCTTGAAAAGCAATAAAACTGCTATCAAAGCCCCGTTTACACTACACTAAATCTATTGGCACGACTTTCGTACACCCTTTAGCGTTTTCATATTAAACCATGCAGCTCAAAATGTGGTGGTTTTAAAGGTTCCCACTCGCTCATCGCAAAAAACAATCTGCAAGCTCGCTGCGAGTAATTTTGTCCAATCACATTGCTTGCAGTTTATTTTATTTTGTGGAAAAGAGCGCCGTTATAGGAAAGGTCCTTTTTCATAATGACGTCAAACGCGGAAAGACTGATGTTACACGAAGTTTGATTGGCTCGATAGTTTTGTGGAGCCAATCAAATTTCGTGTAACATTAGACTTTCCGCGTTTGACGTCATTATAAGAAAGGTCTATTATAGAGCATAGCTTTGGAGAAGGAAGTCGGGATGTTGGCATGAACATGCATTTATTTCTAGTTATTTTAATTTTTTAGCATGCGTTGACCACCCTGAATGTCAAAACGGCGGTGCCTGCGGAATGTATTCAAGTACTGGCGATGCTGCCTGCTTCTGTCCATCTAACTATGTTGGGGATTTATGTGAAAGTAAGTTCCACTTTTGTTGTACTGAAAAAAAAATCTCGTACACAAACGTACCTGATGTGCAAGACTTGCACTTAAACGTATGTTTCAAACCTCAGAGGTTTGAGACAGAATAAAACATTTGTAATGACCTCTGCTCTGCACTATTTACTAGAAATCAAAATTGTAAACTACATGAAATAATAAGAATTACAGAAATAAGGGTATTTTCCCAAAATCATTCCGCTAAATTGTTTCCTAAGCTTCACAGCATGATGCAACAAAGTTCAAGCGATTTGCTACTAAGAACAGTGGCGTTATTTTATATAAATTGTTAAATTATTTGGTTGGGTAAAAACACTGCCAACTTCGGGTGAGCATTAATAACTTGTCTTTTTACAGCTTATAGCCCACCTCCTACAGTCCCTTTAGCCACTGATGCAAATCCTCCACTTGGAACGACTGCAAATCTTCCACTTGGAACGACTGCAAATCTTCCACTTGGAACGACTGCAAATCCTCCACTTGGAACGACTGCAAATCTTCCACTTGGAACGACTGCAAATCTTCCACTTGGAACGACTGCAAATCCTCCACTTGGAACGACTGCAAATCTTCCACTTGGAACGACTGCAAATCCTCCACTTACAACGACTGCAAATCCTCCACTTGGAACGACTGCAAATCCTCCACTTGGAACGACTGCAAATCCTCCACTTGGAACGACTGCAAATCCAGTATCGACCACGCCAGGCTATGCTTCAATTGCAGGCTTCGCACTTAAATCTATATCAGCTCAGAAATTTGGGCAAAGTTTCACTGTCGTGTGGGACATGACCGCTGGTACGAGTGTCACAATTGCTGTATCATACAACGGTATCCCATGCTGCAATGCAGGTCCACTCACCAACACTGGCGGCCAATGCGATTGTATGATATCCGATCCAGGCCTCTTTGACCCAGATGGCGTGGTGAATATTAGTGCCATAGCTTCAAATTTAGCGTCCAGTTCTCCCACATATATCGAAGTCGAAGTTTTAAAAGTTATCACCCAAGTGTCTTTCACCATGTTAACAAGCTACTCAGACTTCGGGGTAAACATCGAGGGTCGTGGGAGTCAGCGAAATGTATTTCCAGCTGAACATCCCGTGAAGTTCAATTGCTCGTATGCAGGTAAGATATCAAAAGATATGAAAACCTTGTGTGATGTGAAAATCTTGTGTAGTGTAAACATTGTTTCTCTATTCAACCTGTCTTGTCTTCTTCCATGAGTGAAACCGTCCCGACCTAATCAAATGATTTGAATTTGTCACGTATTGATTGTCCAACGTATTGTTATCTTTTGAAAATTCGATCATTTCATTTACCAATAGGAGGTCCAGTTACGACTGTGTCTTGGGTGTTCAATTGCGATGCTGATGGTACGATCTCTGAGTCTCAGTCCTTTTTCGACAAGATCTTTCCAAGCAAGACGAGTCAGAACTGCCAAATTACCCTGAGACTAGAGAACAACATCAATTCAACATTAGCACACGGTAGCATTGAACTTAAAGAAAGTTTTATTCTGAAAAGTCTAACGAGCGACGGTCCTGTGAAAGAAAACCAAACTATCACGTTTACAATTTCGCTGGAAAAGTTTGGCACCCAGACTTGTATGTGGGTTGATTTAGGAGACAATAGTTCTCTCCTGGTGTTTGGTGATGCCTCGTGTACCACAAAGTTTGATGTTACTGCGATTAACCCAAATATCTTGACTGTACCTCGTTTCAAGTTTTTCCCAAAGGCTTCAGGTACACAGGAGATCGTCGTCCAGCATGTCTATCTTAACATTGGCTCTTATGACGTCAGGATGAACGCGTCAAATGAGGTTTCCATGGTAACAAAAGACATGGTCGTCGTTGTCATGGCCTACGTTTGCCATAACCCAAACGTCACAATAACAGGTATTTTATGTTTAGTGCCATTTAAACCGAGATTTAGAATGCATTACCTCAACTTAATACATTTCTGATATTTTCCTACATCCATCTGATGTTTAGGTTTAGCTCCAAATACATCCAACGTCTTAAATGCGGCTCAAGTATACCGCTCAGTCGTCATTTCTTTGTCCACCCAGAACGACATTGATTGTGAGAACACAGAACGAACAAGGGCAACATGGAGTGTGTTTAAATTTGACGACGACCCTCGCGAAATGAGAACAGTTCCTGTATCCAGTTTAGCGAAGTCCCTTTATCACTCCGGTATTTCCACCCGGGATCTTTTACTGCCCGGAAATGATTTACCCTACGGTTTCTATGAGATCAGTGTCCGGGTCGAGATGAATGGTTTGCCTGATGTTTTTGGAATTGACAAATTTTACATCCAAGTGGTTCAAACTCCCTGGCTTAAAGCTGCTGTGGTGGAAGGATCCTTCTATACCGCACCTTTTGGCTTCCAGGGATCCCTAGATTCCTCCGCATCTTCAGATCCGGATTTTGCTGGTACAGACGGCATGAGCTTCGTTTGGTATTGCAGGGATGTCGACGATAAAGAGTTCGTTCCAAGCAATCTGACTCGAGAACCACTTGTTTCCGAGGCTGACGATGTACTTCTGCCTATCAATGCGGTAGGGTAATGACAATACTGTTACCATTACAGTAAAATATTCTCGCTTAAAGATGGCCGCCTTTCTTCCATGTTTATGTTCTAGAGGTTACTTTAGGTTACTCTAGGTAACTTAGGTTACTCTACATTTCTAAACCATGATTAGCTTAGCTGAATAGAGTTTATCCGTTAACTTTATTTGGAAAAAATGGAAAATCCTTCCACACAATGGTTCCTACGAAATTCTTCAGAAACAATCCTTCAACTGATATACTGTTGTTTTCTAGTCTCGTGGCTGTTTTGGATCAGGTCGGGGTCGTATAGATACTTCAAATTCTACACTTTTACTGGACACGAATAACATGATGGAAATGAAAACGTAAGCAACTATCTGAATAGAATTTCCATGCAATTTCCACCTGAATGCTAGTTTTGCGAAAGCAAGATTAGTAATACACTGCACAGCCGAGACCACGCACACGCAGTATTGTCCAAACATCCTTGCCACTTCGTCAAACAATAGAGTAAACAGCATTTTTATTATAGATACGAAATTCTGCTCGTTGTATCGAAGACTCATCCAGAGTTTGGTCTCCGTCAGGCGATGACAACAATCTTCTTTCACGTCTCAAGTGGTTTCCCCCCAAAGCTGCAGACGAGGTAACATCAAGTATTAAGTCGCTCAACGAGCTGAGTTGACAAAAGTGTCCATGTTTTGATGTTTAATGGCCATTTTCCCATTCCTACGTTTTCCATTCTAGCTGCTCCAAAAACTGTAAATCAAAAATCATTCCTGACGAGAAGACCATCTTGCACTCAGACTGTTCAGCGTTTTGTACAGGGGAGTTGGTGTTTAGTTGGGCTTTATACCTGTACGATGACATTGACGAGCCTGAACCGCTGAATTTGTCAGCTTTGCATGAAATCCCATCCAAGGACTTTCAAAATTTGGTGTATAATCCAATCAATGAGCTGGCTCTGGCGATTAAACCTAACGCGCTGCAAAGCGGCAAAAAATATACGCTGGCATTTCGGGCGTCGCGTCCAACTGGAGTGATTGGGGAACAGAGAACTACTCTTCGTGTGAATTCACCGCCCTCTGGTGGTAAGTGACTGTGATGTGACATTTTTTCACATCGTTGGACCAGTCAACATACACAGTTTGCCCTAATTCCGAGGCTTTTTAGGCTGCATTTTTCATGTCTGAAGCATTAATCATACTTTAAAGATCAATTTTATCAGCACGTAACACCAGGACCTAAACAATTTTCTAATATCATTTTTTATTATTATTACCAAGCAAAGCTCAAACATACTTTATTTTTGTCCATTTCAGGCACGTGCTCCGTTACTCCTTCGTCCGGTATCTCCCTTTCGACAAATTTCACTTTCTCTTGTGAGGGATGGTCCGACTCTGAATCACCGCTGACCTACAAGTTCTTCTACGGACGCAACCAAAGCAAGACACTGTTCTATTATCGTACAATTGCTTCTGGTGTGAGCATCAGCCACACTGATTGGCTGCCAAGTGGAGAGGAAAGTCACAATTACACCTTAGCTGTCTCCATGGAAATTGCAGATGCGTTCGGATCAAGTTCAATCGAGCACTTTCCAATACAGGTACGTCAAGTTCAATCGAGCACTTTCCAATACAGGTACGTTGACATATTTTAACGAGTTTAGCTTAATCTGTATATCCATATCTGAATAAACCTGGATTCATTATCTATATATCCATAACTGAGTAGACCTGGAAGAAATATTTTCCAAAAGTAACTCATTATATTCCTAAATCCTAATCATCACGCATTAATTCAGCGGGGCTAATCCTTTTCTTCTTTGCCATTTGCATTACAGGTCAGTCCTGCTCCAACAGGAGAACTGAATTTGACTGAAATAACCGATATATTTCACCAACATGTAAAAAATGGAGACACTACAGCAGCCATAGGTCTGGCTTCGGAGTTAAGCTCCACTTTGAATGCTCTCGGATCAAGCGCTGGCAAATCGTCAGAAGAACAGAAAACACCTGGACAGGTATTAGCCCTTATCCGAAAACATTGCGAGCTACGTGCACGGTATGCTATCAAAATCCGGGACAAAACGTGCCTACATGTCTAGCTAACTGCGAAAGGAGATTTCATGAGCCTTTCTTGGTGAATGCAAGTAGTCTCCAGTGCAATGACCCAACTTTAGAATAAAGCAGAAACTCCCAAAACAAGAAATCTTATATATAGCAGGAGGTCTTGCGCTTCACCTCAGAGCAGTGAAACAATTCTCTAGCAGCAAGTAGTTCGCATACATTAATTTTTTGTCGTAAACGTGTATATTTGATCTTTAAACAGGTACGAGAAGAAATGCTGACGTTGATAACTAAAATGAAGCCAAAAGATATGTCCGCAACCTTACAAATCAGCGGTTCTGTTCTCTCACTTGTTGGAGAAGCTGACCAGTTAACGGAAAAGGCACAGGTAACCTTTGAATCATGCAAAATTCGTGTTGACTGGGATTTAGAATTTTCTACCCAAGATTTCATCTGGCTCTTTTCTCAGTCAATTTTAAAGATTGCTGTTCCATTCATTCAGGCATCGTTAATGTTTACAATTCAGTTGTGTTCAAATAAAAATAAGCTCTTTATCTAATAAACTATTCAAATTATATTTATAGGATGCGGCGTTGTCGGCAGCTGAAGTTTTGACAAATAAACTGAAGAATTTAACGCAGAACGATTCGGGATTTAAAAACGTTAAATCTGGAGTGACGAACGTTCTTGGAACACTCGGTTCTTTGAATAGTGGTGGATCAAAGGATTCCGGATCGCTTTCCAAAAACGATACAGTCACCGCGGTAAGAAACTCGTGGAAAATGTAGGAAATCGATTCTCACTTTGAAATGAATGTTATTGCCTGGGGGTTGTGTACTCACCAATTGCTGTCTGTTCAAAAACCGATTAGCTTAACCAAATATTTTTTGCAAATCTGGAAACAAATTTTTTGACAGCATATATCTTTGTTAGGTGTTTCACTTTTTTGTTGAAAATGTTAGCGTTACTCCCCAAAACGTTTTCAAACGAATGAATAGGCAGAAAAAAAACAATACGCGAGTGCAAATCCTTGCCAGCAGCAGGCAGGTTTGGTATTGATCTGGAGTTGAATGCCTAATTCTTGGCGTCACAGTGCTTGCTCTGAAAGCTATATTTCTGGTTTATTTCATCTCTGCTTTTTTTACCGCGATTCATTACATGCAGTCTGCATGTTGTGATGGTTTTCATTACATATATGGTCGAGGCTGCATTCATGTGTTTCAATTCTAGTTCATCTTCCTGTAGGGAAATGTTCAGCGTACTTTCGATTCGGTCGAGAAACTTCAAAGTGTCTTGCTGGATTATTTGGTATCAAACGAAGGTCCGAGCAACATCGAAACAAAAACGCTTTCAATAAACGTGGAGAAAGTAGCAGCTTACACTTTCGGAGAGAAAGAAAGCGAACTAAAAGGAGCTCGCTTCAAACCTCCGTCAGGCTCTGCCTTTGGCTTAGGCGATGGTAAGTAGCTTTCTTTTTTATAGTTCTTTATATTTGCGAGAGGTGCATAGTTCTAATTAATTTTATTGTGCGGAGCAATTACTCTAATTGGTTCAGTTTGTACAGAACAAGGACGAATTCAGTTTTAGATCAATCAGCAAACTTGTTTACATTTTCATTATCCCAATCAAAATGCATATTGACTACTAAAAGGGTACATTGTTTACCATTTTACATAAAGTATGAAAAATTAAGCCATTCTGCAAAATGTAAACAAATTTGGTGAACAGTTCAGAAATTCTCCCTTTGTTTATATACATTCGTTTCTTTCATCCTCTCTGATTCATATTTCTTTCACTTCAAGTTCTTTCAAATCCCAACAACTCTTTTCTTCAAATGCAGCCCATTGACACCAAGGTAAGAAAAATAATCACGCAGTATTTTTAGTGAAGTCTCGACAGCAGTAGCCCTCCTAGAAGTTCACCGCCGAGTTAATTCGGAGATTTGGCTGATCTTAGCGTTCATAAATAGAAAAGTTACTTTTCACTATGACTTGATCGCAGTCTTTGTGAGATTTAGCACGTTGTTGACCAAAAACATATATATATATATACATATCCACAGCAAAAAGTGTAGTTACATCTACACTTACAACCTTCTCATCATGTTTATACTAGTCTTTCTAGTAGCTCTTCCTCAGATAGTTGCCTTTTGTAAACAATGAAAGTTTGCTCCATTGAAGCAAAGACTTATTCAAAAGTACTGAACAGTCGATCAGTCTTACTAAAGGATATTGTTTAAATCACATTTAACTGCAGCCTTTTTCTATAATTCTCTGAGGTTTGGCCCATATTACTTGAAGGACAGTTTGTGATCAAAGCATATTCTGTTTTTTAACAGGTTGCTTTATTCGACAAGAATCCTTTCACTTGGGACAGCTCGAGTCAAAACGTCACGTCCAACGTGATTGATATTGTAGTTGAAGCAAAGAGCCTCAACATCTCATCTTCCAACCTTACGGAAGATATTACCGTCACAATAACCCGAGATCCATCATTGATTATGGATGCAAACAATTCGTTCTACCTAAAACCTCTTGAAATGAATGAAACGAGCAAAACAAGAGACTATTTGAAGTTCCATTGCTTTACACGACGGAGTAACTACACCGCCATGAATTTCGAAATGAAACCTGAAGACGTTGGAATAACTTATAATGTAAGTATGATTCAGTGGTTACCGTGTTTACTAGGATTAAAACAGGTTGATATTAGTTGATCCTCTCTATTCAGCATTCAATAAATCATTTTTGGATTCTGTGAACCAACTTCCTCAGTATCGTCTTTTTCTGTCTACTTCATGTTAGGTATTCCTGAAGAAAGGAGGAAAACCCGATGTCAAAGCAGGAGATTACGAGTTCGTTTACAAACTGCCAGACTTCAGTACTTGTAAAGTTGGTAACGACAGCGTGTTTACATCACAATCACAGTCGGGCAACGCTGAAGCCGTTCATATTGACCCAAGCAAATGTGCAAAAGATCCTTACACAGTGTTCGTATCGAATTTTGATTTCAACGGTACTGGGGAATACTGTTTTGGTAAGTAAATGCAAGCACTAACATCTCTGAACACCTTCAGAAAGTTCATGATGGGTTTTCTCGTGTTATCCCCCTCTTCACAATCTAAATCATCGATTTTTTGTTTTACTCTAGCTGTACAACACACTGAACAATTCCAGAACGAAACTCACCCTGATCCAGAGTCGTCCTTTAGCTCTCGAAATCGGCGTTCAGTTTCCTGTGAAGTTGGAGCCAGACGTGTTCGTCGTTCGTGTGTCATTATCCCCCCTGCCCCACCGAAGCCAACTGACCCTCCTGGAAAGCTTAAGATCCTCGTGGCCGACAATCTAGGCTTTGATGGCAAGTTCTTTCATCCCAACCAAACTCCGAACTACAACCTGACCATGTTCGAATCAAGCTGTATATTCTGGGATGTTGTCAATGAGACATGGAAAGGTGAAGGCTGCAAGGTAAGCCTGAAAATTGTTATTCAAATTCCAGCAACCATTGAATATTACAAATAAAACGAATTGCTAAAGTTAACAGGTAAATTGGTAGTTTGATAGATGATTGAGTGATGTTTTTTTAAACAGGTTGCAATAGGAACGAACAGAGGACAAATCCTCTGTTCCTGTAATCACTTGACGTCGTTTGGAAGTGATCTTCTTGTTGCTCCAAACCCAATTGACTTCGATTCGGTCTTCAGTAATTTTGGCAGTCTTGCTGAAAATGTTGCTGTGCTGGCTTTGATATCGACCATTCTTGGTTTATACATCATTGGAGTGATCTGGGCAAGACGAGCGGATAAAAAAGACTTGCTAATGGTGAGTTTATTTTGGCTATTAATCTTGCATTCCCCTTCTTGTCATGTCATTTCTAGTTAACTTTAAATTTCCTTGCTCTACCTATTTCACATAATACCTGACACACCGACTAACTTTACACTATGTTACCACAATTGTCTTACCATACCTTACCTCACAGCTAAACTCACCTTATCCCAGTTATCTCACCTTGCCTCGACTTTTATCTCGCCCCACCTCACCCCAATGCTACCTTACCTGTTCATCTCCCCCTTGACTTACCTCCCACTTACCTTTTTTTCTTTTCCCAACATCTCATATCTTTCCTTACCTCCTCTTATCTTATCTTACCATTCTTCGCCTCATCCCAAAGCTACCTTACCTCTCCTCTCCCACCTTAACTCACCTCCCACTTCCCTTATTCTCTTTTCCCTACCTCTCATCTACCGCTTTCTCCTTGTATCTTATTATTCTCTACCTAACCTCATTTCATTTAACCTCATTACTGGACTTTGTCTTATATCTCTTTTCTCTCTCCTCCGTTCATTTGCATGTTGATTACCTAATAATACATGTCTTGCGTCAACCTTCTATATAAAACAGGTTGGTCCGACGATCCTTCGAAAACACCGTGGAAACTATCACTACCTCATCACTACCGCCACAGGTAGCAGACAGGGGGCTGGTACTACAGCAAGGGTTGTGTTTACGATGACAGGCGACGAAAACGAAACACTACCAGTTTGGTTACACGATCGAGAAAGGCCATGTTTCGAACGAGGTCAAACCAACTCTTTTGTAGTTTCGTATCCTCACGGTGTTGGCGATTTGAGCTATATTCAAATGTGGCACGATAACTCAGGTAAACAACACTAAAACACTTAGAGCTGGCGCGGAAAGTGCCCACTCGAAAATGATTCTGTACTCAGGTCAAATCAATTTACCGTACAAAGCTTTCCTGATAAGCTTAATCCTGAAGACTTGACCTGATAAGCTTAATCCTGAAGACTTAACCTGATAAGCTTAATCCTGAAGACTTAAAGTTATAGTTCATCTATTCACCAACGACAATCTCGATTTTGAATTAAGAAAAGACCTCAGGGTTATGAAATCTAACCTTTCACGCTATAGGTTCTTCGCCATCTTGGTATCTCAGTCGGTTGACCATCAAAGATCTTCAAACAGGTGTAACATGGAGAATGGTTTGTGAAAATTGGTTGGCTGTTGAATCAGAGGACGGGAAAGTTTGTCGAATACTGTCTGTGGCCAACGAAGAGGAATTGACAAGCTTCAATCATGTCTTCTCGAAAAAAGCTATCAAGGGTCTTGCAGACGGCCATATATGGTTCTCCATTGTATCCAGACCTCCCACAAGCAATTTCACGCGCGTCCAACGTCTCTCATGCGCTCTTTGCTTGCTGTGTTGCACGATGATTACAAGCGCCATGTTCTATAACATGGGAGGCCAGGGTCCAAGTCCTTTCGCTGTTCAAATTGGTTCGTTGGTTATCGACCTAAAGCCGTTTGTGATTGGTCTGCAGAGCAGCATCATCATTGTCCCAGTGAATGTTCTAATCGTGCAGATTTTTCGCAATCTCCGACCGAAAAAAGAAAAACCGAAGAAAACAGCCGTTTACGAGATAGAGAAACACGCCGAAGAGGAAGGCGCAATAAAAGGGAATGATACAGTCGAAGGAGTTCATATTGAAAACCAAACTCCACCAAAAGGCAAACTTCCATATTGTTTTATCTACATGGCCTACGCTATTTGTTACCTCGCGTCTGCCGCTTCGATTTTTTTCACATTGCTCTACAGCATTCAGTGGGGAAAGGAGACTTCAACAGAATGGGTGATTGCCATGGTTACATCATTTTTCCAATCAGTGTTGCTTCTTCAGCCAATCAAAGTCGTTGTTGCCGCTGTCGTGTTTGCGTTGTTTATCAAGAAAGCAGATGACAGCGAGGAGGAGACTGGTAACGAGGGACTGGTGATCAATAAATCTGACGTGGCGGAAGAAGAATTGGCTGCACGAAACTTGGCGGAGTTGGAACGGAAGATGGGAGCCATTGGCAAACCCGTAGGAAAAATAAAAAAATATTACAGGTAACTCAACGTGTAGTGGATTTTGTTTGACATATTAGAATGATTTTTCATATTTTAGATAGGGTAGAAAAGCACGAAAGATTTCGATATAATTGAGTTTACTATCGCTTGGATTCAGTTTATAAACATACATGTCAAGTACTTGGCGTAGCATGATACAAAATACAGCGGATTGTTGCTAACATTTTAACTAAGTACAATGGATTACATCGTCACATGGTGTGTGACGTAACACCGACTGATTAAACAGTGCGCAAAGTGATTTAAGGAAGTTCAAAACAGTTCACATTTATCATTTATCATATATTTATCATTCTATGTAGGTCAATATGTTTAAAACAAAACTAGTTAGAAAATTCTTGCAAAGTGGTTGAACTTTCTTCATCTCATTGCAGTCCTCCAAGTGCGGCCAAGCTGCGGAAAGCGAGAGAAAAACGCCTGAAAGAGATCAAGATGAACGCTGCTTTGAAAGAGATGTTTGCATTCTTTGTATTTCTCATATTGCTGATGGCCGTAGCCCAATACCACAGACATCCAGACACGTTTTTATTAACGAAAACTTTGTACGAGACTTTCGAAGAAGTTGATGCCTATGGACTTGACCTTGCTGCAGTAAGTATAAGCAAAATATGAGAAAAACATTCGGATCACTAACTACTAGCAATCATTTAAATATCTAGCAAAGTCTTCAACGGCCCAGGACCTCCGCAGTCTATGTGTGCATGCTATTATATAGAGTGAACATGTTACCTTTTGATATTGAATTTGGAAGTCAAATTTATCAAGTCTTTGGAGTCTTTTTTTTTCAAGTCTTGCTTCTTGTTTCCAAGGCCGTCAGCGCATATTTCGCCCGAATGATATTTACTCGTTTATTTTGCAGATCTCCGATACAGATTCTTTATGGATGTGGGCACGTGAAACGCTCATCCCAGGACTTTACGCGAATGAGTGGTACAATGGTAAGAAAATAGAGAAAGGATGGCTCGCGAATATTGAAGATTACCTCGTGGGTGTCCCGCGTGTAAGACTACTTCGCGTAAAAGAGAGTAAGTTTTAAGGTCTGCATAGACAAACCAAGAACAATAATGTATAAAGTAACGATAACCTTGGTTGAATTTCCAGAATTGTTGATCGATGGGAATTAACGGTTAGTCGGTTTGAATTTTAGATTCGTGTCCAGTTTCCAGCTACTTCAAAGACGTCATCCCCCATTGCTACAGTGGGTACTCTGTGGGGGATGAGGAAGATGAAACTTTTGAAGTAGGCTGGAAACCACTGCACGAGGGAAAGTCTCGAAGACGTCGAGCTATTGCAGAGCCCAAGACCGAGTCTGAATGGACGAAACGTTTGTTCAACGTGGACGAAGTCGAACACGATGGCGTGAAGATTCGGCGTAAAAGAGGACTGGATCCGATTATGGGTGGACTGAGCGGAAAAAAACGACGAAAGAAGAAGCGTTTGCTGGCCAGCGCTAAACCAAAGGAGTATGTCGTGAACGACAATGCATTGTTACCAGATGGTAAAGTGTTGTCGTGTCTTGAAAGATGGGAACATCAATCAATGATCGATCTTCGAGGATTTCCATACTGGGGTACAATCACTATGTACAGCGGTAGCGGCTATGCAGCAAACCTTGGTTATGACACTGTCACTGCTTACACTGTGGTTGCTGACTTGCATTCGAACGGCTGGATTGATGTCCAGACACGTGCTGTGTTTGTAGAGTTTACTGTATACAACGCGAATGCAAACCTATTTGGCATCGTTTCGTATTTTGTGGAATTTCCACAATCTTCAGCTGCCGTCACCAGGGCCCAATACCAAGTTGCGCGGTTCTATCTTCACCTCAGCGGCAGTCAAACTCTGGCTCATGTCCTGGTCATCTTCTTCATGATGTATTTTCTCTTCAGGGAAGGAAAACTTGTTTACAAACAACGCTGGTCTTACTTTAAAGGTTTCTGGAATTGGGTTGAAGTCATCCTGATTGTCAGCGAATTCCTATTGATCGTCTTATTCCTGGCACGTCTCTACGAAGTTGATCGAAATCTTCTTCAGCTACGAGAGAATCCAAATGATTACGTTGGTTTCCAATATGCTGCGAATGCAGACGCCATGATGACTTACATCCTTGGTGTCCTTGTGTTCTTCTACATCTTACGTTTCTTGCGATTGTTGAGGTTTAACAAAAACTTCCTTGTCATCGGGAAAACATTGGAGAGAATAAGCTCGCCGATTATGAGTTTTTGTTTACCCTTTATCGCTGGATTCTTCGCATTTGCCCTTCTCGCCTTCGCTATGTTCGGTTCTGAACTTGAAGAGTACAGCTCGTTTATAAGGACATTGTCGACTCAGTTGAGCATGCTTTTAGGAGATTTTGACTTCGAAGCCATCTTCATGGTCAACCCCACCGTAGCAACACTGTATTTCTTTTCATTTATTGGTTTGAACGTGATGGTGCTCATGAACATGTTCATTGCCATCATCAACGACTCCTTCGCTGAGATTCAAGAGGAAACTGCTGAGATTCAAAACGAACTGGAAATTATCGATTATGTGACGACAAGCATTTCAAAGGGTTTCGATAAGGCATTCAAGCGCGGTAAAGTCGCACCTGCGAAGAAGAAGAGACGAAAACAAAAACGAAAGTCGAAGAAACAAACTCCTGAGGAGAAGATCTACTCCAAGTTGGATGGACGTGTGAAGAAATTAGAGCTGTTCATGGATATTATAGATCGAAGTCTAGGAGAAGATGAAATCGAGGAAAAACGATTTTATTCTGTACCAAGAGACAAACAACAGGATTTATGTTTTCGCGTATTGTGTTTGATGGAAAGTGCACTTGATGTCGATGAAGAAGAACTCAACAAAGAAGATGAAGGGAACGAAGACGTGTCTGAAACACAGTCAGATGCCGATGACCGGAGTCAAATTGTATGAATTAAACTAGAGAGGGGTCAAAGCTGGACGACGTCAATTTATTCCTTATTTGGAATGAGTAGAAGCACTTTTTTCAAGGAAAAGAAATTTGATTTTTTTACCAAACTGTCGCACCACTTGGGACTGAAATTGTTCTTTTATGTATTTTTGAAATTTCACTTCCATAATTTTTTAATGCTTTAGAAAAGAATTACCAGCAGCAACTATTAGATCAGAAGTAGTAGGTGTCACGTGATGATATCATGTGATCGTTATTGGAAATAGATGTAGTTAGCGCCAACTGAAATAGATGCCAAGTCACGCTGGAATATGTCACTTTTGTTTGATCTAATATTTAGTGCATGTACCAATCATGCACTAAATGACAAGCATTATAGATGTGCTTAACGAATCAGCCAATTCATGGGAATAAAGTAACAGTTTTATTTAAATTTATTTCATGGAAACTTTATACTCCTTCTAGTTTTATATCACTACAATTAATTGTAATTTTCACAATTTTCAACCGGATGTTTGAACTAATAACACCAAACAAATAAAAATATAATTAATTTTGTTTTATTTATATGTATTTATAACCTTATATTTTGTTTAATTGTGTCTATTCGCCTTGACACAGTGCATGGTATTTACATGCTATAGCTATCTCTGTTTGCCTGGGTAAGTACGATTATCTATATTAAGACTATTGAAGAAATATCATGGTTATTTCATTAACAACATATTCGTTAGTGCATGGTTATAAATTAACATAGCACACTTGAATGATTTAACTTGTGGTCTCCTCTGTGTGGCAGTGCATGTATATCAGTAAAATTTCCAGCTCCCCGAAAAGGCGGAAAAATCGACAAAACCGAGCAAAACGACATACTGTACCAAGGTCATAAAATGTATTCGTACAGCAAACACGAAATAAACCTCGAAATAAACAAAATAGACTCCTACCATTTCAAGGATTATTATCGAGTTGTTCCTTTTCACCGCTAATTCCTCCAGTTCCGATAATATTTTAAACTCTTCCCAGTGTTTTATCTGTTATTTGATTCCACATTTCATATTTTGTTTTCGAAACATTTTTTTAAAAATTAGTTTGCAAAATGACAGTTAAATTGCTGACGTTTTTCACTGAAACACAAACGTTTCGTCACAGATTACCTATATACAGATATGAAACTTCTGTGTTTTTGCTGATTGTTTCGTGTCCCACGCGCAGCCAGCGCTTCCGGCGAGCTTGGCAAGTGTCATGAGGGAATTTAATGAGTAAAACGCCGTTTTTAACACGAAAATTTGCTTTTTTAAAAAACCCGCGCTACCTATGGCTAATTCTGGAATAAATTCTTAAAGAGTATCGGTATATGTATCCTTCGTTCATTGTTGAAAGGCAATTGAGCATATCTATAGCTCAAAATTGACTTTTGAAAATCAAAAAAGCTGGTCCAATTGATTTCGAAAGATATTTGCATTGGCACTATGGAATATATGTACTCTGGCTGAATTCTTTTCAATGAAGTCCCATATTTACACGTAAATATAATATATCTCAATTTCTCAAGTTGCTAACCGTCTTTTAAATCTGTTTTTTTATATAATATCAAAGCATAGAGTGTCTAATTATTGCTAATTTTAAACCCGAAACTCAAAACATAATATGGCCATGTCTTATTTTTTTGTCTTCAGAATTCCGCTAAAAAGACTCGTGTATGGTCATAATAATCATAATAATCAGCATAAGCAGCAATTTGTAAACTTTGTGTGAAAAATAGTCCAAGACAAGGGTGATGAAGTTGTTTTTTATAGCCAAACGCCTAAAATCGCTAAATACGCCGAATTGCTCGTCGTATTTACATGCCATGTTCGGCATGTTGTTGTTGTTCATTTCAAGTACACAAAGTCCTTTTTAAGCTCCTATCATTTCGTTTTCACATTTATTAATCCTAGATATTATTTAATTCATTTCATCTTATCTCCTGGAGATATATTGTATCTAAAGCATCTATTACATGTTTTCTAAACTCAAAAATAGCTCAGCCAGTGCTAAACTATTGCACAGCTTTCCATACGGCAAGCCCTGCACTCCTCAGCTATATTTTTTACTGTTTTTGCCAGCATCAAATAATTTCAGAAACCAGTTCTTAGCTCAGAAGATCCATTTCATCCATCTTTTTAAAAATTTTAAGTCAAATGGGACATGGCCCTAAAGGTTTTGTTTAAATTAGCATTTGTTTGTCAAAAATTCGATTTTTCTATCGATTTACTCACTAAATTTCGACATGACACTTGCCAAGCAAGTTAAGCATGCGCACATTAGGCAAAAAACGTGTGACTCGATTTGGCTTCAGTTTCATATCTGTATATAGGTAATCTGTGGTTTCGTCTTAGCCAATCAGGAAGTTGCTGATTACCAGTCTACACTCGTTCGCATTTCGCGCATGCGCACAAGTACCATGACCATTGAACGTCCATGACATTTGGGCAACTTGGGATTCCGCTATGTTCTCCCGGGTCCCGGGTGTAATTCCTAATCTCCGGGCGGAATTAGTACCCTCGCACGGTGCTCCGCACCGGCTCGGGGATTAGCGAGCTTTAGCAGTGACTACGAGTACGACTACGAGTACGAGATTCGTCATTCTCGTGCGTTGTTTGCTTACGCCATCAGTCAAAACTCGTAGTCGTTGGGCTTTTGAGTACGAAGTTTATCAAAAAACTCGTACTCAAATGCTCGGCGACTACGAGTTTTGACTGATGGCGTAAGCAAACAACGCACGAGAATGACGAATCTCGTACTCGTAGTCGTACTCGTAGTCACTGCTAAAGCTCCCTATTATGGTTGCCAACCACAGTTGGTAAATATGCAAATATTTGAGGCCAATTTGTCATTCGTCCTACCAAGAAAACAAAGAAAAGAAAGAAAAGGTCAGGGCAAAGAAAACAAAGAAGTAGTGTGATGTTGTTTGGCCTTAAATTTGCAGCTATCTACCGACCCTCGACAATTACACCAGGAAGTGAATCAAGGACTAATTAGTACGCCGGAGCTAAATTTCATCAGTTCTCAAGCAAGAAGACCACGCAGTATGTTATTATATTGTGTTTCGTATCTAGACTATTGCATGACATTAAAGGAATATTTGTACCATATAAACCTAAATTGTTTGGCCACAAAGTCTCTCTTAGTCTTGAGATATTTAATATGCATCAGGCATGTAATTCTGTTTCTTCGGTTTCGATCTGCAAAATCTGAAGAAAATTAAACCTAAAGATATTTAGTAATTTACTAATTACTATTACAGTATTTTCTTCATGGAGGTTCGAACGGTGCATGAAACAGACGTCTATAATTCGGAGAAGTGCTAGTGTTGGCATTTTTGTATATTCGTCTTGTGCAGCTGTGCCTGGCTGTTTTTCCTAAACGTTTATTTTAAATTATGAATATTGTTGAATGATCAGAAAACGATGGAAATCTCTATTGCAAGAGGCTTCTGATATGCTGACTTATTTAAAATTATCAATCGCGTCATTCTTTTGTCGTGCAAATTCAGTATTTGACTGCTTGTAACGGCGATGTTTTTGGCAAAAAAAGAACTCGTCTTATAGACCCAGACATTCCAACGATTCCCAAAATTCGCGAGATCTCCTTGTCTTCCCCATCTTAATCAATTTCTCCGGATTTTCAAAAATATTTATAGAAAATATGAAGTTTAGCAATCAACTTGTCATGCAAAGTAGATTTTTTCCTGCATGTCTAGACACCTGGCACTTAATGCCTGATCATTCTTATTTATAGCTAGGACAGTTTCCTGTTTCCAAATTCATGCCGGTTTCGATTTTGATTTAAATCTAAATAATATAACACGCAATATAACAAACTTGTTCACAAGTAGTTGCACTGAAGAAGGCCCGGGTTAACGGACCGAAAGCTTTGCCGTATTAAATTCTTAGACGTGGTGTGCCTAGATATATATCTTCGGTGATATTACCTCCTGGTACCGCTCTGGTAGAATGTTGATTAGGCAATAGGGAGCATAAGATAACAGTCATGATTAGTTTAGTCCGCTGTATTGCTGGACAAAATTCAAAAGCCTATGATTTGTGATATCTTGTGGACAAGGGAAAGTTATATAAATCATCAACATATTTATGCTATCATGAGTATAAAAAATGCGAATTCTGACTATAATTTAGGTTATGTATTTATTTGAGAAATTTGTATATATTGTTATTGATAAAAATCCTTATTTGACACCGCAAATCCTCGATAATGTATATCTGTGAGGGGCCGATAATATATCATTCTGTGAACGGTGATATCCTTCGTGAATATTATATTAACACCCCCAAATTGTGAAATTTGTTTTAGGAAATGATAAATTTTGTAATGAAAAACCAGAAATATTGAATCGTTAGTTTAAGGCCCCGTTTACACTTTCTAGCTATTAAAAAGCAGTAAAAAATTTACTTTCAGAGATCGAAACGAATATACCAAAACTACCAAAATAATAAGTATTTTCTAAAATTATTTTCTAACCATTGCTTTTTAAAGGCAAACGAAGATATCGTAACAAGCGAATCCGGTATAGCGTAAACGGGGTCTGAATCAGTGTCTACGGAGAAATTATTTGCATTTTAAATCTACCATAATATGAATTAATTGGCATTGTGTTTGATCAATCTAGTTGAACTGTTTACTTTTGTAACTTCAAAACCGAATCTGAAGATATAATGTAGTACTGATTCCTGGTTCACCGCCTTCATATGTGAACCAGGCTTGACTTTCAGGAACCGATCGCATGCTACGTAGTCAACATAGTTGGGGTTTTTTTTAGCAATACTGCATGACCAAGAGCTGGGATTTTGAAGAGTTCATAACAACATCGAGACTTATTATCGGCAGTATCCGGATTCCGCCGGACTTTGATAACAAATCGTTTAAACTTTAGTGCAATATTTCATTTTTGTGCAGGTTTATTTCCTTAAGTTCATGGCTGGTTTTGGTTTATTTACGACTTTTGGCCTCATGGTGTTATGTCTCAGTCATGGTAAGGATATATATATATATATATATATATATATATATATATATATATATATATATAAATGGACATAAATTTACTATAGGCTTCGTCTCAGCGAACATTGACGATCAGTTATTCACGGCTCTAAGCATACGGCAGTTTACCTCGCCCCCAGTATATTTGTTGTATCTATTAAGGTCTGGTTCGCATATTTCAACAGTCGGCGATGGCTATTGTCAGTGGTCACTGATGAATAAAGTACTTTATTTTGAATACATTTTCGCTCAGCCGCTGTGACCTAATACACGAGAACTGGGCTTCTAACCGCTTCTTTTATACTTATAACAATAGTCTTGCAATCGAAATATAGTTCGAGAATAGTCAGAATACATATGGGGATATGCAGTCGTCACTAAATATGACGTCATAGATTCCAACTTCGTAACATTTTATTACTCGTGGATAAGTAAAATCCCTTATAAAGACTTATTATTTGCATCACCATGCATGCGTCTAAAATAATTTAAAATATTGGGTTGTTTAGGCCAAATAATCTCGCCGTCTGATGGGAAATCTTTCATCTTCTTTAATGGGGAAACAGCAAATATAACCTGGTCGTTCAAAGATGATATAAGTAAAGTAGCTTATCGGGCTTGGTATTTCACAAGTAGTAATGGCGTATTCAGTGGACATGAACTTGGAAGAATAATTAACGATGAGCTGCCATCGAAAACAACCAATTTATTTGATGTTGAAATTAAAAAGCCAGCGACATTGCTTTTAAAGAATGTTAATCAAACTTATGATGGAACATACAGATTTGACCTTACAGGGGTTGCCGGTGGTAGATCCATGGTTGTCGTTTTCATTGCAAGTGAGTAGTTTTATCCGTGTTTTGATTAGAGCACATATGCCCCTGCTAATTGTCCCCTGCAGACGAGATATCCATATTTGTATTGACTATTGGGCATGAGTTTGCACGGGCTTGAAGGAATCATGATTTTGTTCGCATGACACAATCGCGCGCGTTACACTTGGCGTGCTCACTACATCATAGCACATATAAATACTTATCAATACGAATCAACTACGCAGCCATACTGTTCTATACTTTCCTTGCATCATAATTCCAGGTTTCACGGTTTATTAAGTCACTATGCATAAGGTCTATTGTCTGTGGTTATTGGTGCATAAAATTCTTTGTTTATTCTTTGTTTGTGAAACCAAAAGTGGAATTAAATTGTTCCAGTCCTGCCACACTAAATGAAGGTGATAACTTCACATGTCTGTGTAAAGGTGAAGGTAGAACCCCCCCTGCTAATGTTACCTGGTTTAAGGAAGTCAAATTTAGTCAAATTTAGCGATGTTGAAACAGAAAATCAAACATTAACTCTCTTTAATGTTGGTAAAGCTAACTTTTGAACATACAATTGTGTATAGCAACAAGCTATATAAAAGTTTTACGGATGGAAAAAACATCCAAGTAATAGTTTTTTGTAAGTATGATATCGCACGTCGCGCATTCAACCAAGCGCGATTGCTGCTTTTATTTCAATGCATGATAATCCTGTACGTAGGGGCGCCGGAACCACGGTGGCAGCGGGGGCAGATGCCCTTTGCTTACCGGGCGAGTGGGGGCAACCCTGTGCCCTTTCCTACCATGTAATGGTATCAAACATGATACATATCATACATTAATGATGCCTTCTCTTCGCATTAAAACAAACCGGTAATATTATTCTAAATATGCGTTCTCTTGTAGATTTGCAAGTTCGCATGTACTTGTAACTTTAAGTTTCCTTTTTGTTTGGTTGCCAAGGTAAAATGAATGTGCCCTTTTCTAAAACTCCCAGGCCCCAGCCGCCCTAAACTGCTTTCGGCGCCTCTGCTTGTACAATTCTTTAAAATACTTATGGTATTCTACTTTATTAAATTCCAGTGAAACCATTCGTGACATTGAATTGTTCCAGTATCGTCACACTAAATGAAGGTGATAACTTCACGTGTCTATGCAAAGGTGAAGGTGGAAACCCTCCAGCTGATGTTACCTGGTATAAAGATGGAGTCAAAATTAGTGATGTTGGAACGGAGAAGCAAAAAATAAATCTTTTAAATGTTAGTAGAGCAGACCGCGGAACATACAAGTGTTTAGCCTCAAGCTACCCTGATGAAAAATATACTGATGAAAAGTTCATCCAAGTGATAATCTTTTGTAAGCATGATTGTATACCAATAACTCGTAATATAACAATCACTGCATGTTTTTCACAAACAGTGCATGCCAAATATCTTTGCCTGGCTATAATTTTTATTGCAACAAGAGTTAAGGTTTTGTTTTTTAACAGTTAAACCAACGAATGCAGTCATTAGATTCTCAGCAAACCCAGCAGCGATCATTGGATCAATAACTGTTACGTGTACATCTGATGGGTTTCCTGAGCCAATAACCACTATATACCATAATGGTACTAAGATTGTTAGTGATAGCAAACGGTACTCAATATCTCAAGTGAAGCGGAAGGATGCTGGAGTGTACAAGTGCATTGCAATTAACGCAATTGGAAAATACTCCGATTATGAATATTTAAACGTGATGGAAAGTAAGTCAGTTTTTTTATATGAGTTGTCTAGTTAACATCGCATTCTCCTGTTAATATGTCGCTCTCGAGCTGACGAACTCATATCGTTGTCTTGTCCATGCATAGCTGTATGTGATAAAAGGATTTGTTTTGGGGGTGCATGAATAGGAACACTTTTACATTGAGTGACTTCAGAAGGAATTGATATAACTCATCCTATATCAGAGCTGTTTTTTAGTCACGCATCTCATAATCAATCATATATCCATTTATTCATTCTAAGAAGCGAAACCAACAACAGCAACTTCACGCTCGCTATCCAGTACAAGCGTAACAAATCACGAAGGTAATGAAACAGGTACAGTGATATTATGTATTGTATATAACAAATATGAAGTGTTGTCTGAGAGTAAAATTGATGATATCCCAATAGAAATGAATTTAAGATACACAAAATAAAACGAGAATAACCGTTGTAATTATCATTCTTTGGCCGAATGATTTGTCTGATGAGTTAAATATCAAAGGAAAAGTTCCCATGTTGCTAAAACTAGAAGAATATCTTTATCATTGTTTTTTTCTTAGAAAAGGCAGATCCAGGAGCATCTACTGACGGTGAAGTGAAATGGTATATCGTCGTGGTAATATTGTTGTCTGGAATGATCATTGGAATTCTTATTTCCTATATTTTCATATGTTCTCGTCGCAAATTTAGGAAAGCTCAGAAATCTAACTCTGAACCTCCAACTTCTCCAGTTGATTCAACTTATCAAGAACTGGATCTTACAAAAATGAACAAAAGAGACAATTATCAATCATTAACAGTGAATGCTGCCAGAAATGACGGTGTAAATAACGACGAATCAAATTATACTGACCTAACCAAAACAAGAGATGCGGAAAACAGTTATCAATCTTTGACATGAATAACGACTGATATTGGTCCTTCACCTGGTTTAAAAAATATTGCCTTTTATATGGAAACCTGACAACAATTTTACGGAGAGATTTCGACTGTATTTTTAAGACTATAGTCACGCAGGTTTGTCATTGCCTTTGAAATAAGGTGAGATTTCGATAAGATTAGCATAAGATTTGTAGAAGAAAAATTTGTAGAAGCGAGAGAAAAATAGTAACCCATTTTTTTTTGGCAAAATTTACCTGAATGCTGAACGAAAACGGTATTTCATCTATAGCGATGACCGATTTCAAGCGACCGAGAATGATTATCAACCTATTAAATGAATGATATTTTAAGTATACAAAAAAGATCATTCAGTAAACGTTACCACATGCACATGCGCAAGCCTGACAGAAACGATTTTATTTGCAAAGTATACCGTTTAAAAGAAGTGGCGAAAATAAAGCGAAAGTCAAAGATACAACCATGCACCTGACAAAAATGCCTTTTATAATTTTAAGTTGGATGGACGGTGCGAAGAAATTGAACTATTTGCAGATGCTATCAACCGAAGTTTGGGAAGAATGAAATAGAAGCAAAACGATATTTTTTCAGGGCTGAACAAGTTGCAAGAATCATACCTTTTGTATTTTGGTTTTGACAAGAAGCAGTTTTTGAAGGGGCTGATGAAAACCAAATTTGGCGAACAATAAGAGAATACGAAAGTATCGATATTGCATTATTTGCATGCGATTGAAAGGAGTCTCAGATCTAATCAGCATAGAATATTTCATTTTTCTCCTCATAATTAACCTAACAACTAGTATTTAATTTTGTAATCATACCTTTTGTAATTATAAGTATATAAAAAGCACTTTGTATTAAAGCGAATAAAGATTCTTAGTAGTGTTGTGAACAATATAGATAATCGGCGTTCAGTTTCTTGCGAAGTTGGCGCTAGACGTGTTCGTCGTTCATGTGTCATTATCTCCCCTGCTCTACTGAAGCCAACTGATCCCCCCTGGAAAACTGAAGATCCTCGTAGCCGACAATCTAGGCTTTGATGGCAAGTTCTTTCATCCCAACCAAACTCCGAAATACAACCTGACGATGTTCGAATCCAGCTGTATATTCTGGGATGTTGTCAATGAGACATGGAAGGCTGCAAGGTTTATATAAGCCTGAAAAATTAATTAATAAAGTAATAGGTAAGTTGGTAAGTTGATACGTAATTGTATAATCTTTTTGTATATTTTATATTTTGACATAAGTAATTGGAACCATATTGTAGTTCTTATATAGTTATAAGTTAATTTATAACAATTGTCTGAATTAAACAAACTAGAGAAAAAAAATAGGACGTTATGTATATGTGGGCAAAAGGGGAACATAATGAGTAATTTGTTGAATAGTTAATTGCGAATTGAGGGGCGTAGAAATAGAAGTAAAAATAACCAGATGGGGTAGTTGGAATTTGTTGGACAACATTTCCTTCTTAATGGTTTTAAAACATTGAAAATTCACGTTGTTTTCAAAATCATTGTCCTCCAGATAGCTACAAAGACGTCATACACAATATAAGTTTTATGAGGAATATCAAAATATTACTAAGAAATCCATTTCTTGTATTGTAGCTGTCTATATGAATGAAAATACCGTCATTCCTCACTGCAATGAAAAAGCTTTTGCGAACGAGGAAGTGGACTGATGTCATGCAGTGAAGGTTTTTATCGGTAACAGTCCAGAAAAAGATCGCTGCAGCAATATTTGGTACTTAAATTGCATGTGAAAACCTCGTACACATTGAAACATGCATGCACGTAGTCGAAAGTTCTAAAGCTTCTAGGCATGTTTGAGAGCGATTGCATGTCGGCTATCTAGGACGTAAATTGACTTGAGCAAATAACAAATCAAGTTAACGACTCTAATCATATATCGGTAATCGGTATACTTTAAACATTGCATTGCATTACCACTCTTAATGCATTAATTTTGAAGCCAAAAATTTTTTTATTTGATTTGTGATACTTAGTAAATCGCAAAGGGTTATATATATTGTATATTATATACATTTACCATTTTCCGGCGAATATGACCATGGTCGTATTTGCCATTTTCCGCCGAATATGACCATGCATGGTCGTATTTGCAATTTTCCGGCGAATAAAACTATGGTCGTATTTGCCATTTTCCGGCGAATATGACCATGGTCGTATTTGCCATTTTCCGGCGAATATGACCATGGTCGTATTTGCCATTTTCCGGCGAATATGACCATGGTCGTATTTGCCATTTTCTTTGCAGAGCTGTCATCACAATCCAATAGAAAAGTGAGAGTTAATAAATATCGGACACTGACAGTCCGAGTCAACGTTCTTGCCTAGCAGTATCGGACTATTTCATGCAGCAGATTTTTCGTTTTTACCTAAATGCATATTCCAAATCATACATGCAACGCCCAACATGCGAAGTCGAGCATGTTTGATTCCTGCCATTTTCATTTCTAAGCTGACAGTGGGTTAGGCGTTTTTAACTAGTACTTATATAATATGTTAAAGCACATGCTGCATAGCAAAACAAAAAAGGTGTATAATTGATGTTTATATAGCTCCATATTATGAGTTGAAATTTCAGCCAGCACCCTATATACTGTGTAATTTTCTTTTTGTGCAGGTCTATTTCCTCTAATACCATGGCTGGTTTTGGTTCAATTACGGTTTTTTGTCTCATTCTGGTCTTACGGTCATGCCAAGGTAAGAAACATAGATATACGTGTTTCTCAATTTACCGAAAATCCGGCGTGCTTTGATATACTATTACATACCCCCGTTCCATCCATTCCGTGGCATGTTTTTGATATATGTATCATGATATATATATTAGGTCGAATATCGTTGTCATTTCTTGCCCCTTGACCATACCAGTCCTGTATACCCAGCTTTGTTGTCTCGGGCAGGGATAATAGTGTGCATGCTTACTTCTTCGCCAAGCTCTCGTTTTCTGCTATTTTTTTTCCCTATCAGCCAATTATATAGTCTCCAGCTCATAGCTATACTACACTTCTGTTGGGAACAACAAAAACCTCATCGGCGCATGCAGAACATCGGCAGTCCATACATACACATAAGCATGCATTAAATTTACGAAAATTGGCTGAAATATATGCATGCACGTAATAATAATCCATAATAAATTCTACGCAAATTTACTATTATTAGCAAAATTAAATGGCCGCAAAGAGTGCTTTTTGATCGCGTCGCGTAGCGACAGCGATCTATAGTTTCGGCTTGGTTTTTTTTTTTTTTTATTATTATTTTTTTCCTCTCGGGTCGACCCCCAGCGTCGCTAGCTGCGGGCCATATCACCCTAATCGGGAACCTGCGCACAGGTAAGTTGCTAGTTATATCACGTGTTGTATTCACTTTGGGCATATTTCGTTTCACCCTCGAACTTCGAAGCAGTAAAGTAGAATCAATAAAGCGATCAAAATGCTAGCAAGTGCTATCTTTATCTTTACACTCATTACACATACAACTAACTACACACGCCGAGCAGAGTAAGCCTGCACTAAAGGATTTCAAGCAGTTTCGAAATGGGCTGTTGTGTGTTTCTCCTGCTTTCAACATGCGACTATAGTTCGGTATATTGTTCATTTTTATTATTAAGAACATTTACGACACAAAATTTGCAAAGCTGGGCTGGCTACGCCGCTGTGAACGACGCGATCATATAACGCCTAGTAGGCGTCTTGTTAAGTATATAATATTTTAGCGGAAGTAAAGAGCATGAATAATAATTTCGGGAATTATAACTGTTATAAGGAATTTTCAAATTTTTTCAAGGAATTTTTCAATGTTTTAATGATAAAAAGCGAAATGCTGAAAACACATCATATCAAATTTATCAATATCATTGTATAGAAATTAAATTACTGTTGGGAACCAGGAAGTTGATTCGTTTTAAAGACGTTTATCAATACATTGCAGAGAACAACATTTTGTATTGGACACGTATGTAAGCATTTCATATGTATCTATATAATAACAGCGCTTGCATGTGATATAGGAATTATAAAGCTTTCTTATGTTCATTATGGTTCAATGTAGGCAAACGACTGTTTACCAATGCTGCAATTTAGTGAACCAGTTGGTCAAGTTACCAAGCATGCACTTGAAAATATAAAACGACGAAAACATACTTAAGCGAATAGACGTTTGATTAAATTGTACTATTGGAAGCGATACATCAGGCAGTTGAGTGCTTTTTATGTCCTACACTATATGATGATACAACCCTCTGATAGAATGCTGTTTATAGACAATATAATGGTGATCTATGTTACATTTTCTTATTAGCTTATTCCTATGACGGAAGTATATATTGCATATAAATCAGGATGTATGTTAAGAGTATGTTTACGCCGTCATGCTTGTTACCACACGATTATCCTCCGAACGTGACAGTTGATAATAGGTATCGGTGAAAGGTTATATCTAAGAGATATTTGCTGCAAGGCAATATTTTTCCGTGGCTTCTGATCGATTAGGCCGAGATTCAGGTTTAGCGGTTACATTCGTGGGAATTTATTTTTAAGGCTTTAATTTTTAATACAAGAACTACTAGACTAGTTGACTCCTCGCGTTAGTTCCCATGTTTACTTTTGACGTTACAATGTTCAGAGCATTGGATTAGTCATTATAAAAGACGACTGTTGAACAGAGACATTCCCTAAATGCACCTATTTTGTTGCGTATGTATACCTATACATGCTCGTTTGCATGCATTTCTCGTGTCATATAATTAGGGTGGATTTCCACTTACAGAGAAATAGTTCGCTAGCGAAATATTTGCATATTTTTTTGTGAATTGAGTGAGAGCAGTCATGTTGAAATAATTTATTCATGCTGCTAAAATTCTAAAGAAAATATGCAAATATTTCGCTAGCGAAGTATTTCTCTGTAAGTGGAAATCCAGCCTTATTAAAGACAATAAACGTGGTCGTCAACAGCTGCATGCAAATTTATCATGCTGAGGGACGTCGAAAACTCTTAGAAAACTCTTTGTTGAATTCATTTTAAATGTACTTCGAAAATATAAGAGATATATTTCATAGATTTTGCAAATAGGTGGGCACATGCTCATCCAATACAGGGTACGCAACTACTAAATGTTCATGAATGTTCGCTCACTATTCGATCACAAAATATCGAATTGTCATTAGTGTTCCTTTTTATACACCCTGTGTACAAAACCGCATGCATTCACATCCTTAAAATGGTCAGCTATCACATTCTTGAACCATATTGAAAAAAGGAACTAATTTAGGCGCTTTGTCCCCCCCTAGGCTGTGTTCCCTACGTCCCACTTATATGGCGATATAAAAATAAATCTTTTCCCGCGTTATGAAAATGACTAAATGAGCCCACATGCACCATTGGAATTTATTTTTTATGCAGGTATATTTCCTCATGTTTATGGCTGGTTTTGGTTTAATTCTTGATATATTTGGTCTTATTTCAGTTTTTTGCTTATGTCAAGGTAGGAAACTACATTTGCGTTTCGCAATTTACTCAAAATAGATTTTCCGTCTTAGACTCGTTTCAAACGTCGAATTTTTCATGTGCCGAATCAAATGCATGCAAATGAAATTAAACAAAGACTTTAGCTTGTTAACATCAGGTTCGACACATGTAAAGTTCGACGTCTGAAAGAGGCCTTACCTGATATAATTAATTATGCATCTGGGGCGAGTCGTGTGAAAAGGAGTAAAATTCAAGTACGCTTGCATGGTGACCGAATTGGCAAATCAAAATCGTATTTTTGTGTGTTAACTATGATTTCACTAGCTAAAATGTAGTCAGTATAAATTATAAGAGTTTTGTACGACTTGCCCCAGTCGCTTCCATGCATGCATCTCGTGCTATTTGTTTATAAGTTATTATTTGTTTATAAGTAATTAAGCTAAATTACTTATTGATGTTACCATGCAAACCTAAAAGAGCATTGTTTGTTTATATGTCCGCAAAAGCCAAATTTCGTAAACTAAGTAAGCCGCGTCTACAATTCCAAAATCAAAATGTGTCAATGATAACATACAAGAATACAGGAACTATATATACTCCATATCTTACCGTAATACTATATATAAATTGCATGCAGTCCATACAAATCTTGATGACGGATTGTTTTATGATTTGGCTTTGTGCTTACATATAGTAGCGAATAACATTTTTATATATTTTTTTGCGTAACATGCAGCTGGGAAACATTTGAGGCTAACACCACTTAACTTATTGATATTGAATCGCACACTATTTGCATGATACGTCTAAATTCAAACTGAGAGTTGTGTTGTTTAGGTCGAATAACTTCGCCACCTGATGGAAAAATTCTTACCCTTTTTAATGGATCAGCAGCAAATATAACGTGGTCGTTTGATAATGATGTATCAACAGTAAGTTCACGGGTTTGGTATTTCAGAAGTAGTGATGGTGTATTCAATGATCATCGACTTGGAAGAATAATTGACAATGACCCTCCTTCAAAAATAACGAGTTTACTTGATGTTGCAATTGAAAGACCTGGGACATTGCTTTTAAAGAATGTTAATCAAACTTATGATGGAACATACCAGTTTTCAATTGACGGTGAGCGATCTACAGTTGCCGTTTATATTGCAAGTAAGTATAGCTTCTCCTAAAACCGATTAAATCATGTTCACATGCCATGATGTCAATCCAAGAATCAAGAGGTTATTTCCTTAAAGCCCAGAGATATTATTTTGTGCTGGGATTTTTACTTGAAAAATGCACCGTGAAACTTGTGGTTAACTTGCGGCTAACTCGAAATGTCCGAAAATGCACAATATAAAATAGATGAATTTCTAACGGTCTATCCTTTGACTGAGTCAGTCAAATTGTATATATACACCATGTCATATTACATTTGACAATACTCTGAAATGCTCATTTGCGGGGAACTAGGGTAAACAAATTTTAAATAAAAATCTGAACCCTCAGAGCCTTTCGACCGAAATCGAAATTGTACCAGTGGGAGCTTCGCATTAAACCAAACGCTGTTCTTTAATCACTTCGTCGAATCGAGCAATTTTGTCGTAATAGAAAGTTCAATTAGGTTTCCGAAGGATAAAACCTGAAAACTTTGTGCGGCTTTGACTACGGGACATGTCGCAGCTCTTGGAAGCTTTCGTCCAATTGGGTAATGCTTTTCTATGCATAGAAAGAAGCTATGCTATTGGTTGAAACAGAAATGTATTGTAAAGTTCAGCCAATGAAAATCATTCTTGCGAGGAGCTGCGACACTACCCTTCACTACTCGATCAGGTGGATATTTCGTACCTAGGCTTTTTCTATCAAATTAAATGCAAACCCTACAAAATTCGGCCCACGGAGCTTAGGACACCCCCAGATTTTTTTCTTTATCGCCATGCAGCTGTTTGTGACATCTGCATGAGATCCAGACAGAAAAACTATCACATTTCAGAGAAACCAAAGGTGACATTGAATTGCCCTGGAGTCGTCACACTAAAAAAAGGTGAAAACTTCACGTGTCTATGCAGAGGTGAAGGTGGAAATCCTCCTGCTAATGTTACCTGGTATAAAGATGGAGTCAAAATTACTGATGTTGGAACGGAGAGGCAAAAATTAATTCTTTCACTTGTCGGTAGAACAGTCCGCGGAACATATAAGTGTGTAGCCACAAGCCACCCCTTTGGAAAATACAGTGATGAAAAATTCATTCAAGTTATTATCTATTGTAAGTATGATAACCCTAACATAAGTGTTTAAGAGTAAAACATAATTATTTAGAAATGTTGAAGATATTAGCAAATTGCAAATTTTGTACACATTCGTATTATTTATACGCAATGAAAAATGTGTTTGAACCACCCGTTCTTGAAATAGTCATATAGCTTTGAAAAATATATCCTTAATCATAACTAAACAGAATTTTTGACACTGTCCTTTGCTGCATGTGTACCTTCGCCCGCATTGTAACGTAACTTCCTGCATGCATGTATGTATAAATTAACATGCCATGCATGTGCGGATGCTGAGTACAAAATTTTACACACTTTCGGCAGTTCAACGGGCAATTCTCGTATCGAAATCGAAGTTTGATGCCAATCTTGTTTATCATTTCCTTTAGTGCTATAAGGTTTTGTTGTTTTAATATAGTTAAACCAACGAATACAATGATTACGTTCACGAAGAACCCCGCTGTGATTAATGGACCACTAACCATAACATGTGCCTCTGATGGGTTTCCTGAACCATTTTATACTATATACCATAATGGAAAGGTTCTTAGTACTGAAAAGTGGTACATCGTACCGCAAGTTAAATGGAAAGATAATGGAACATACAAGTGCATCGCGGCTAATACATTTGGAAAGGACTCCGTTTCTGACTATCTAAAAGTTACTGAAGGTGCAAATCAGTATATATTTTTTATAGACATGTTTTCAAATGAAAAACTTAAAGAAGAACCATACACTTCAACCATAAATGTATAATTTATGAGGTGAAGCAACTTTAGATTAAACGAAATTTAGTATGAGCCTGACATGGTTGTTGATACCTGGGACCGGTTGTTCGTTCAAAGTAACGTTAAAAATTAAAAATTTTCATGTGCTTCTATCTATAGCTTAAATTTGGCGACTTCAAAATAAGTTGACATAGTGTTTTATATAGGTATAACTTGAGTCTATATTCTCATTTAAAGAACCGAAACCTACAGTGGTATCTATAACAAGATCAACTTCACGATCAGTATCCAGCACAAGCATAAAGAATCGTGAAGGTAATGAATCAGGAATTATGAATCATATAATAAAATTAATTAATCATATATAACAATACACATATATATATATATATATATATTAATATATATATATATATATATATATATATAAATGTTATACGCAGTTATAAGGACAAGATTGACACAGCTGAGGGTGAACACTTTCTCAGTCGACGCGGTAGATTCAACTGACAAGTTTCTTCGGTCTGGTTGCGTTGAAATCAGCGGGCTCTCCTCGATTAACTTTTTACTTTTTAGAAAAGGCACACCCAGCAGCATCGAATGACAATGAAACAAAATGGTATATTGTCCTGGTGTCATTATTGTCTGGAATAATCATTGGGATTCTTCTTTCCTACATTGTCTTTCGTTATCATAGTAAATTTAGAAATAAAAAACTTCAACAAAAACCTGACTCACCAACTTCTCAAGTTGATCCAACTTATCAAGAACTGGATCTTGAAAAAATGAACAAAGAAGACAATTATCAGTCATTGAGAGTAAATGCTGCAAGAAATGACGGTGTTAATGATGGCGACTCTACTTATACTGAGTTGAACAAAACAAGAGATGTCGATAGCAATTATCAATCTTTAACTTGAACTTGTTTGTCATCGCGTGATGAGAAACACAGAATAAAAATGTGACTGAAACCTTCATACCAAACATCTGGGCGAATATGTTAATGACATCATATTTGTTAAAGAATTTAGATCTGCATTTGTTAGATATACGCAAAGCATTTGTTTTATTGCCAATAGACTACTGGAAAAACAGCGTTTGTTTACGTTTGTTATATAATCTTTACATGACGAATATGTCGTTTTAATTTTCTTCTCGTCCTCGCTCGACCGGCTGTGATGAATCTGAATGTGCTTATTCTATATTATATTTTGAAGAAGATATATAAAGCGAAGCTTGTAAATAAACCGTTATTTAAATCTTTATATATTTGTAATTGTAGGACAAGCGAGAAAGTAGCGTCTGTAGCGACGACAAATAGCGTCGCCATCTCGGGTCCTCATTCATTAAATAAATTCTTGAAGCATTCCTTCCAGCATAATATTGCTTTTTTCTAGCAGCCTTATCTTCGTCACTCGCAATTCGAGCCTCTTCGCCTTGCGACATAAAATAAAATAATTGTGCCCCTGAACTGTCCGCCATTTGTAATACAACGCGCTAATATCGCATATCATCAACATTCCAAAAGTTGCTCCCCCACTGATGGAATGTGTTGCTGCGCAGAATATATGCGCAGAACGGACTTTACATCATCTTTAATCCCCTTTCTAGACGAAAGTAATTTCTTCCTTGTATTTTTGCTGGTGAATAATTACCAGGCCGATGTGCTCTTCACGACAAATGTGTCAGGTCAGCTAGAGAAATTTCGTCTTAAACCAACACAAACAGTTGTGAGGGTTAAAAGATGGAAGACAAAGAAGACTTTGGTAGTAAGGGCTGTCGTTGCTGGTACAAACCAAAAGGTTTTCATTAATGGACATTCGGTTATTAACTTGTATCCAACGATTAACGAAATTATTTCATTAAACGTTCTAAAGGTAAATCAATGTTGCCTTGAGACACAATAAGTAGGATAAAATTGTCGTCAAAAACCTGTCTTTCTAGAAAATGTCAATTACTTACAGCATTACAGTAACAATAAAAGCGCCGTTTTTTTGTTTACTTGTATATGTATAATTTACAGTGCTTAAATTTCTTACTGATTATCATTTATCACGTTCATGGCAATGAATTTATTTCTGCATGATATCGAAAATCTTTGCACTGCACTTTGCACTCTAACTTTAAGTATACGGTATCTAAACTTAAAATCTTGCATTCTCGTCTCTTTTTAATACCACGAAAAGCCATATAGATCGAACAACACCATAAAGTGTATAAAAAGGAACTTTAAAAATACTGTGAGGTGCCTATACACTTACTCTACTTTACACTGCACTCAACTTTTAGCACGACACGGCTAAAAGTGGTACCCTTACCCAATTTTTCCGTGACACGAAATTGGTTCTGGTACCCAGTGTAAACGGAGCTTAGCATTCAAAATCAAAGAGAATTCATATCTTTATAAATCGTTGTGATGACAAAACATAAGCATTCGAAACGTTACCGTTTGCAACACAGACTTCACAGGGGTGTCGATCCATAATTTTACGGAATGTTAAGGAAATTTTAAATGTTATCAAGGAATTCTGAATACGAATTTAGTGTTGTATTACCAATTCGTAAATCTCATATACTGTTGCGAACCAGGAAGTGGTTAAACTAGGTAAAGATTTCATCGATAATAGTCAAGGAAAAGCCGCTGAAAACAACATTTGTAACCTAATTGTTGGACTCTAAAGTAAGCATTTGATATGTAGTCGAATAATAACTTGCATTTAGTGCCTAATAATGGGAATTATTTGAGCTTTCGCATGTTTGTAGGCGATTGTTTACCAATGCAGCTTTCTATATAACTATAAGCTGTTTGCAACCACCTTAAAATATAAAGCGTATTTCCACTAAGGCAAATATAGTTGTATGAAAAATCATACTTCGCACATGCATTTCCATAGCCTATAACTTCCAAACTATGCAATGCGAAATGTTTCCGTTTGTGTGTTACGTTTCTTAAAGTAGTTCCAATAGAATGGCTTTTTTATCTTGCACATTTGCGGTTATATACAAAAAATTGATCAATCTGTTTGAAGAAAGCTGCATATAGAAATAACAAATTTTCTTCGATTGGATCTACTCAGTTATAGATGTTGACTTCGTGTGCAATGCAATTATACAGCTTTCAACTGCGGGGAGTGTCGTGGCTAACGTATTTCAGTAAAAGTGTTTGACTTCTCCGTATGGCCGTTTATACATAGATATTAAATGAAAGACGTGACTGAAAAGAAAGCCGTTGATGGCTTGAATGCAACTTTCCTCGTAGTCACGTAGTGTATGTCCAGTTCTGCATTTCTACCGACGGGAAATTGTCCGGGTGTTACGCAAAGCTTTATTGTATTTAGAGATATGCATATAAAAATAGCTGCAAAAATAGGAATATCAATAGCATGACAGGGATTAGTGAATTATTTTTGCCACAAGACGCCTGAATAAGTATATTTTTCGGCCATTAGCAAACATTAATCGCCTTTCTCTTTCATGTATGACATATCGTGGGATTAAATAAGTAATAAGGTGAAAATATTTATAATCCTCTCAGAACTAATACCTGGATAAACAGTCTTAAGTCTTCACTTATCTTAATGGTCGCATTCTTTAAAAAAGTGTGCGTGCTGTAGGCCATTCAAGTTCTTATGTCAATCAATTGTGTTAAAAATGTTGCTCGGTCAAGCATGTAATAGATTACGTCATCAAAAGTTCAATTCGATAAAATAAGAGTGAAAATAGTTTAAGTTGAAAGATATTGTTCACAGACGTATTGTTTGTAAATTTTACTAGTTGTTGATGATGAATATTTTAAGTTGTGAACATTTTTAAGTATTGATCGATTGAGCAGAAGACCAACTCGACTAGTGCGACAACGCCTTAAACAAACAAGATATGAGAGCTGGAACGAGCTTCTAAGACCAACCCACATTTCTAACTTACAACGCTGATTGGTTGGATAAGAATCAGCCCACTCTGGTTGATGACGTCTGCAAGTTTCCCTCAACCGTTACTATAAAAGGGCGTGCACAACACCCCAACCTTCAGTGGACTAGCGGAGTAAAAAGCATGTGAAACGTTAAGAAGCTCAACCTGACGGAACAGACGACCAAAGACAAGAACTCAAAAAACGACGAAGATCAGAAGATCAAGTGAAGAGTAGAGAATCCAGAAAAGAAACTGAACATTAATGAACATTAGTTAACCTACTGTAAAAGATCTCCTACCTTGCGTAAATAGAAAATAAAAGTTACTTAACACGGGTGTAAATTTGTCTTTATTCTGCATTTAGATCGGTGATTGTGGAACATAGGAATATTCTACCACATCAGTCACATTGACATGTTCACAGCACTCGCGGTTAAATGGAAATCAGGCATTAAGCCGGTTTTCCACTAGCGATATTTTTCGCGCGAAGCGACTTTATTCCTTTGTATTTGAGCAATTTGTTCCAGATGGTTGCAGTTAAGAGCTCTGAAACAAAAGTGAAATGTCGCTTCGCGCGAAAATAAACGCTAGTGGAAAACCGGCTTTAGTTCACACTCAGGTCGTCAACAGCTGCATGCAAAATTTTCCTACGCAAAATAAACTCTTTAATTATCTGCTCCCACCGCATGGTACTCGTGGTACAAACGCCGACGAGGAACTAATTCTAAATGACAAGTGGCATAAATGAAGTGGAGTTACAATTAATTTCATAATTATCATGCTACTAAATGATTTTAAACCTTTGTGCGTGCACGTATGTACAAAAAACCCGACAGTGCAAAGCAGCCCTAAGCCAATAAGATGACTGATTTATCGGCAGTATTGAAATGAGATTCTATAGCTTGAATTCTGAAACGGCTCGCATTTGCGCTATAGTGATATTTAATTAATAAGTTCCTTTTTATGTAGGTTTATATGTTTTATGGCTGGTTTTGGTTTAATTCTTGACATATTTGGTCTGATTTTGATATTATGTCAATGTCAAGGTAGGAAACATTTATACCAGTCTGATAATGATATAGCTAATTAATTTTCATTTTTTTCAAAAGAACTGACAGCCTCAGTTTGGGTAATATATAGCTATATATATATATACATAGTATGTACTGAACGGGTTTTGTAGGTTTATAGCGAAACAATATGGACACGCAGAGTTGTATTTTCTATTTCTCGGAGCGAGCGAACCTTAAGCGAGCGTAGCAGCAGAGAGAAGCAAATTTTAGGGCCGCGAGGTATTGTGGTTGTGCGCAATCCTGTGCGCATCGTCCATAAATTCGTCTAACTTCACTCACTACATGTGATCTTGCTGTAAATTGTTTCAATATCGTGCAAGATAATATCCTACAAGAAAAAGTACGATATTTAGACCTATATATTCTGTTTACCATTGCCATTTTTTTCATGCCTTTCTACTGTAATTTGTTTCACTATTAGTTTAACGCTCGCTCATCTGTGCATGCAATATATGAGATCATAGTGCAGTCAGAATAATTTAATGCGCATTCGAAATATCGCTTATCAGTTATCACTGAGGTTGTGGTTGCTTGGATTCGTAAACGATGAAGGCCACAGTTTGGTGATTGTAATGATAATCCACGTTTATGGATTTTTTATGGTTTACTTGGCCGAAATTAACAACCGACGTGTAAAACGTTATCTAAAGCCTCGGTTACACTACACTCGATTTATCGGCACGGCACGGCTAAAATTGGTCCGAGCGCAGATGAAATAGGCACGGGTGCCCATTTTAGCCGTGCCGTGCCAATAAATCGAGTGTAGTGCATGTAAACGGGGCTAATATGATACCGTCTGAATGAACAGTCCTTTCACAAGGACTGTCAGATGTGTATGACGACCTGACAAAAAATTGCAGAATGCGTATTTAGAAGAAAAATTAAACTTTTTAAAGTACGTTATTCAATAGTTTTCTCTTTGATAGCGATACTGAAATGCACAATTGCAGTGATCAGATTTTTTTGTTGAAACTTCATGCAACACCAATTTATGTGGTGTTTGTGTAAATAGGTTTCAAAAGAGTTCTGTTGTTTAGGTCGAATCACGTCACCGCCTGATGGGAAAATTCTTACCTTGTTAAATGGATCAACAGCAAATATAACGTGGTCGTTTAATAATGATTTATCAGCAGTAAATTTACGTGTTTGGAAATTCACAAGTAGTGATGGTGTATTCAATGATGATCGACTTGGAAGAATAATTGACAATGACCCTCCTTCAAAAATAACTCGTTTACTTGATGTTGCAATTGAAAGACCCGGGACATTGCTTTTAAAGAATGTTAATCAAACTTATGATGGAACATACAAGTTTTTAATTGAAACTGAAACATCTGCAGTTGTCGTTTATATTGCAAGTAAGTAGCTTTATTTAATCACCAATTATAGTAATTAGTTGTTTAGCATTGACAAATATACAAGGTGTTCCAGTAAAAGCGGAACCCGAATTAATTAATTCGCTAAAATTATACTCAAATTGTCGTCGTTATTTTTTAGAATACTTTAAAATTGATCAAAGCTCTGCCTCTGGGAGTTCACATGTTTTGGACTTCTAGCAAACTGTTGCATTTATGCTATACCATGCACAATTCTGACGATAATTTATTGAAATATAAGTTAGGATAATCAGGTCCAAATGTTTCTTAATCGCCTGGGACATTGTTTTTAAAGAATGCATGTGAATCAAACTTATGATGGAACAGACACCGCAGAAATTGGTGTTTAAGACGTTTCAACCCGAAAATCTAATCGCTGGTTCACAATTGTGCATTTCTGTATCGCCCTATCAAAGAGAAACCTTTTGAATATCTTAAAAAAGTTCAATTTTTCTTCTGAATACGCATTCTGCAATCTTTTGACAGCTCATCATACACATCTGACCGCTGTAAAATGGCCATTTTGAGGCTTAAAGTATACACAAGGTTATTAATTCAGACGATTCGTTTTTACCGTGAGCAAGCTTCAAATCTTTTGTGCAAGACATATTTTCTTGAATATTTATAAATCTTTTTCCTCACCAAGTTTGAAGTCTAAGTATCGAGAATTGCGGCTAAGCCTATACCAATTTCCGCGGTGTCGATGGAACATACAGTTTTATAATTGACGGTGACACATCTACAGTTGTCTTTACATTGCAAGTTAGTAGCTTTCTACGGCAGATTAAATCATTGAATCTTGGCCAAAACCCTCAGGACGATTGCATTTTTCTCCAATAATCCCTTTCCCACCATTGGGTTCCAACCCTGGTAATCCATGCATAGTGGCCATGCATTTGCATCACGACATCACAACAATTAATATATTAAAATATATATTAATATAAGGCTAGGGGAGCGTATGTTGTCATAGTAGTTGTCACCTCTGAGCAATAGTAATAAACCGTCCTCTAAACGTTTGGCAGGCTAAGATTGTATATGCTCCGGTAATGTGAACATTCTTTTTGCTTGTCCTCGGTCATAACTAAAGCCAATAAATCTGGAGCCTCAATAGTACCCTCTTTCCATGATCACACCGTCACCCGAGAATCACCAGATGTGAAACACTTGAAGGAGAAAACCAATACACACACATATATACAGTCTACATATACAGTCTATATATACGTAGACTGTATATATTTGTGTGTAGCGCTAGACCTTGTCATGGCGGTTGTCTTTAATTTCACGCTTAATTTCTTGTTCAAATGGTCTATGGACTCTTCAAAAATGCTTCTTACATTGCTATTATTGTTTAAACGCATTTAAGAAGATTAAAAGTACCCCAAAAATGGCGGATATTCGTCATAGTGAGAAAGGCTAATAACCTGTTTATTTTTTCACCTTGACTTTATTGACTTTATCAAACAAAAAAAATACAACAAATTTTTAAATTGAATAAACTATAAAAACTATAAATTCTGCAAGCCATTTTAGAATTTTAAAACGTCCTCCGTCATATATAAACGAAGTAAACAAAGTAAGCGCGACAAGCGCGCGAGACCACAGGCGCAAGTCAAAGTCTGAGCTACCTATGAGCGGATGCAAAATTCCGGCCCACTGTGAAACGCTTCTCAGCCAATCAGATTGCTTTATTTACATAGTCAAAAAATAAATGTAAATATTATATGTTCTGAAATGCCTGCCACACTTGCACCAGTATATATATATGCATTATATATATTCTTTGCCACACATATTCATCGCACTATGGACTCGCAGCGATATTTGATGCAAACTATGCATAATCCATGCATGACTGTCCTGTTCTTTTTATTTTTTTAAAATCCTAGATGATTTTAAAATACACATTTAATAAATTTCAGAGAAACCAAAGGTGATATTGAATTGCCCTGGAGTCGTCACGCTAAAAGATGGTGAAAACTTCACGTGTCTGTGCAGAGGTGAAGGTGGAAACCCTCCTGCTAATGTTACCTGGTTTAAAGATGGAGTCAAAATTAGTGATGATGGAACGGAGAATCAAACACTGAATCTTTTGAATATTAGTGAAGAAGACCGTGGAACTTACAAGTGTATAGCTACAAGCTATCCCCATGCAAATTACACAGATGAAAAATTCATCCAATTTAAAGTTAATAGTAAGTATGATTTCGTATCACTCCAGGTATATTACAGAACGCGTGTTCAATTTGAACAATCGTCAAATCTTACTCATAATGGAGCCAATAGACCTTTTCGGTAATTACGTCACAATACACCATTTGCCCTTCATTAAACAAAAAAAGAATTGCATTAACATAATTTAAAATATTCAGAAATACAAATCGGAATCTCAATAGCGCATTTTGTGCAAGTCAATAAGCGTAAAAAGACATTCAATATTAACAATTTGTTCGGTCATGTGTTAAAGCTGAAAACCATTAGTCAAAGATGGAAATTCAATAAGAATACAAAGTACATTCAAAAACGCAAAATACATTTTCGTTTGAACACAATAAACCTTCAATTAGAGAATAAAGTAATTTCATTAAGGTTGTTATGAACACAAATATATACTCGTAAAAAAGCGTTGCGCAAGCGGAAAATGATCCAATCAAATTTTTGGTTAGTTACTCATTTGCATTGGGAATCTTCGATAAAAATCGTTTCGTTCGACATCATCTTGGGCATTTTTGCGAGTTTGTTACTCGTCGAAGTACTGTCAGAATGGCACAACGTCGAAGAATATCACAACAAGACAAAGAACGGCTGGTTAGAGCATTCGAAGAACAGGATCAAGACTACCTGGCTTTGGCTGAAACTTTAGCAATAAATCGTTCAACTGCCAGGAGTATAGTTGCTCGATATCTGCGAGAAAGACGAATTGAAGAACAACCACGTGGAGGACGCCTCAATGTTCGATTTGATGCAGAAATGACAAGATGTGTGCAAAGAATAGTAGATGAAGATTGCACTTTGTCACTACGGGCCATAAATGCAGAATTACGACGTCGAATGCCTGAGAAGCCACAAGTTCATGAAAGAACTATTGGTAAACATTTGGATGGAATGCTATACTCGTTAAAGCTATCGCGAATACTTCCAGCTGATGGTAACAGGCCAGATGTTATCGAGGGACGCCACGAATATGCTAACTGGTTCTTAGAGGAGGCGAATATTCATCATCCTGTATTCATCGACGAATGTGGCTTCAATATATGGACAGCCAGAAGTCAAGGACGGGATCGAGTTGGAGAGCGTGCTTATCGCCAAGTATGCGGGCAGAAGGGACGCAATCTTACCATTTGCCTCGCGGTATCTCAAGTGTTTGGTTGGTGCATCACACCATTCAGGTTGGTGGGATGACCAGAGATTCCTTCACTGAGTTTCTTGAAGGTACTGCTGCCCACCTTGATGAAAATGAAACTCAATATCGCATTTTTGATGGAGCACCAGCACATCGCCGACCCGAGCAGCCAAGAGACAACGTACATCTACGCCAATTGCCACCATACTCACCATTCCTAAATATTGTCGAGCAAGCGATAAGTTGCCTGAAGGCCAGCATTAAAGCAGACATTTCACGCCCTGTTATGCAAGAACGCTTTGCCGACAGAAATGCAGCACGAAATGCCCACCTTCCCCTAGGTGAATACAGAAAACAATTGCTTGTTCAAGCTGTTGAAAGAAATATTGGATCAATTACAATTCCCAAATGTGCAGCTTGGTTTCGGCATATGCAGACCTATATTCCACGATGCCTTGCCAGGGAGAACATTAATGGTTAAAAATATGTTAATTGCGTGTGTATACTCGAAATATTTACACTAAAATTGTGTGCCGATAGACGTTCGTAGACTAACAGGCTTCATACAACCGCCCCTGCTTGTCAATAAACCCATGTTGTTGTTAAAATTACGTTATTCTGTAATTGAACGTTTCTTGTGTTCAAAGAAAAACGTCTTTTGTGTTTTTGAATGTGCTTTGTATTCTTATTGAATTTCCATCTTTGATTAATGGTTTTCACTTTTAATGCATGACCAAGCGAATTGTTACTATTGAATATCTTTTTACGCTTACTGACTTGCACAAAATGCGCTATTGAGATTCCGATTTGTATTTCTGAATATTTTAAATTATGTTAATGCCATTCTTTTTTTGTTTAATGAAGGGCAAATGGTGTATTATCGTTTTAAATTTAGAACTACATTTATAATTAAATGAGATGGATTTCAACTTTTACTCTCACGAGTCACGTGCAAAAATGAAAAACATCCTTTTTCAACACATGTGTAAAAAAGAATTTCTCATTTTGACAAAGAAGTATGGAAATAAATCATAACGCGAGAAGGAGGCTCGTGTTATTGAAAGGCTAGGATTCCCCCGCAATTGATTTATATAAAGAATAAAATCCTAGCCCGCTTTACTACATTTCAGCGAAACAAATCGAGATTTTGAATTGTTCCAGTCTCGTCACATTAAATAAAGGTGATGACTTCGCATGTCTATGCAGGGATGAAGGCGGAAACTCGCCATTTAATGTTACCTGGTATAAAGATGGAGAAATATTTTATGATGTTGGAACGGAAATGCAAACATTAAATCTCCAAAATGTCAGTAGAGCTGACCGTGGAACATACAAATGTGTAGCTACAAGCTTCCCTGATAAATATCACAACGATGGAAAGTTCATCCAACTGATCCAAGTGATAATCTATTGTAAGAATGTTTACTTTACGTTATACGCGGACTTGCAAGTGCTGAAGGAATGCCTTGAGCATACCTTTAAATTACAGTTTTAATTAGCTATACTATGTAAAATGCAATCACTGGTACAAGGTTTATTTTTTTACAGTCAAACCAACGAATACAATGATTACGTTCACGAAGAACCCCGCTGTGATTAGTGGATCAATAACCATAACATGTGCCTCTGATGGGTTTCCTGAACCATTTTATACCATATTTCATAATGGTGAGCTCGTTAGTGATAACAATTGGCACACAATGTCACATGTGAAGCGGAAGGACGGTGGAACGTACAATTGCGTTGCAGCGAATATATTTGGAAGTGATCTCGATTCTAGATATTTAAAAGTTACCAAATTAGGTATAAATCGGTATATGTTTACACTTTTTTCTATTAGGTATTCATACACTTCTTCACAGTCGATGAACACCAAAATATCACCATAGCGGTACAAATCGTCAGGCTACGCTACTGTTTGATATATAGTTGTAGTAAATCGATTTATTTCTTCTGAAGGACCGAGACCAACAATGTTATCAACTTCCCGCTCTCTATCAAGCGTGACAAATCCAGCCGAATGTAACATATCAGGTACTACAGTACGTATAGGAAATTCCATGTGAAGCTTGGTACTGCGGATGGGATTTTCAATACTTTCAAAAAATGATAACAATTATATTAACTTTGGCGGGCATTGGGGTGTATTTTGCGGGCTAAAGTGGTAAATTTGCCGGGCTGAAATATATTTTAATCCAATCAGACGAATGACTGAAGTGTTTGCCTATTGCGTATTTTTTTATGCAAAAATTGCCTTTTATAGTTAATATAATAGTAATACAGTTGATGTTCGCCAAAAAAATATGTTTTTGGCCTTCCTCAGAACACATTTTAACCCTCGCTACGCCCTGGTTAAACGAGTTCGGAGTCGGGACAAAAAAAACTTTATGCCCGCGAACATTAACTCTATTGTTATATTGATATACTTCTTTATATAACAGTGCATTTTAATCTAATTTTTTCTTTATACGCGCGTGACATAATATAATTATAAATTATATATTGTTCGTCGTCCTGTCGGTCATTAGCTAAGTAATCATGATTTTTTACAATTGTTTTTAATAATTCCCGAGCAACCGTCTTCGGAGGGTTCTAATGAAAGGGAGATGGGACTTTTGTCTTTCCCTTTCTCGTCTCTTTTTTTAAGTCAAAATTTAAATTAGAAGCGTTTTTATATTTTTTATATTGGCCGTTAAGATCAACTCGAAATATCTCTTTATTTTAGTCAGAACAGATCCAGCGGAATCGAAATACAATGAAACAAAATGGTATATCGTTGTTATAGTGTTAGCGGCAATTATCATCGGAATCCTCCTGCCAAAAATTGTCCTGTGCTCCCGTCGAAAATTTCGAAATAGAAAGCCTCAACGTTCAAGCCATGAACCCCCAACATCTAACGTTGATTCCACTTATCAAGAACTGGATGTCAAAAAAATGAACAAAGAAGACAATTATCAATCATTGAGAGTGAATGCTGCAAGAAATGATGGTGTAAATGATGGCGATTCTACTTATACTGAGTTGAACAAAACAAGAGATGCTGAAAACAATTATCAATATTTGACATAGTCATAGAACGTGTAGACCCTCCTACCCGAAAAAGGAAGAACTGCTAGAGCCTGTATTTATACCAGTGAACTGTAATAAAACCTGGAACGCTAACTCCATTACTCCAATATTTCAGCGTAATAGTGTAATACTTGTGTATTTATAACTTTGATTGAACAAAATGATATAATTATATTGTATTCATTGCAATACGGTTTTTGGGAGGGTCACTCCACAAATTATGCTCTCCTTCGTATTGTGAACAAAATACAAACAAACATGGACAATAATCCTTTTTGTGTGGTGTTTTTTGCTATATAGATACTTTGATACAGTCAACTATGAAATATTTTTGTGCAAACTTAATCATTATGGGATAAGGGGTATTATTAATGATGGTTCTTTTCATATTCAATTGATATATTACAAACAGTTCAAACGGGAAATATATAACAAATATACTAATATCACTGGAACAAATGGAATATGTAAAATATTTGGGTATCTTAATTGATAGTCATCTCCCATGGTGATTTCATATTGATCATATATTATTATATCGCGATTGAGAGACTTTGTTCACTTTTATATACTTTTAAATATTTATCGTTCTTTAATTCATCCATATATTTCATATGGTTTATCTGTTTGGGGACAGACAATAAAAACGAATTTGGATAAAATATTGATTTTGAAAAACGCGTCATGCGACTGATATTTTTTTTTACAAACTGAGAACATGCTATACCACTATTTTTCGATGCAAAAGTATTACCAATAAATATGCTTAATTATAAAGCTGTGAGTATTTTATTGCATGATGTAGCTAATACTTCAGTAGCACAAAACTTATTAAAAATGTTCACAAATGTGACTCTACACAGCCATAATACAAGAAATGGAACTGCTGGAAATTATTTTACTCAACATTCGAATTTGAATCAAATGAATAAATCATTCTCCCAATCATTCTCACAATCAAAAATTTGGGATGGTGTTCCTAATGATTTACCAAATATAGACATAAACATATTTTTGAAGCCAAAATAAATACAATGCTTTTTACTGTCTTAGTCTTAGAGACGGAGGATGTATCTTGTGTTCTCTTTTACCCTATTTGGCCTCACATTGATTTTGTCCTTCTTATTGAATCAACAGTGTTTTTTGCTGGGGCCGGTTGTATCAAGCCCGTTTAGCTTAAACGGTGGATAAGTCAAAATTAAATAACACTCCTACAACTCTCTTGAGTCAGTCAACTTGAATATTATGCACTGAATAGAGGGTCTGGATGGGGTCTAGAGTTAAGTGTTAAAAGCACAAATTTCTTAAATGTTAAATGTTAAAATAGCAAAAAAATTAGTGTTAAGTGTCATGTGAAATTGTGCAGTTAAGAGTTAAAATACTTAAGACACTTCAATTATATTGGGTAAAATACTGGTAAAAGTAAAAAGACTAAAAAAGAAAGTCAGAAATGTGCCAAAGTCGTCAAATGACCAGCGATTGGGGGTCATTGGTGACATTGGGGGACGTTTGTGCAGCCGCGTGCGTGGTGGAGCGCGTTGCGCGTGGGCCACACGAAGGGTTAACCTCGTTGCCAGACTCCCCGCGGCTCAATACCGCATCAGATGTAAAGTAGGGCCAGGGTTGCATCTGTAGTTACCGTACGTATTCCATATATGGCAGTGATTGCACAATATGCAAGAGCAAATACATGACGCTGAACAACAAATACATGACGCTGAAAAGCAAATACATGACGCGTGCTTGGTCTTGGGTCCAAGCTTCCCACTTCGCGGATGTACAAGATGGCGGCTAAAGGCATGGAGTTTTGTTTAGTTTGGTGACTAAAACCTTTGTTTGTTTGTGTATATTCAATATATATGACAAGATATTTATAATCTTAAAGGTAGGAACGGCTTAGAACCAAATCTGTATTATATTTATTGTACTGATTGAAAAATAAATATTGCATTACTAATTTTTATTAGGCTAGTCAACTTCAGCAAATGCAATAGCAAAATATTTGGTTTCAAACACAAAAGCTTTTTAGTAGTTTATTACTGAGTAATCTACAGTGTGAAGCTGTCAATGAGATTTAATATCCTTTGATATTTCTTACTGCAAATCCATCCTGGACTAAAATCCATTAAATAGAAGAGACGTATTTTATTATACAGTGCCATATGAAATAGTTGGGCTATTACCTTATCTGCACAGCTGGTATACTACTCTAACGAAATTCAAGAACCTCGTTATTAAGATAGAGCTAGAGGAATATTAGTTTAAAAGAATGTCTCAATAGAGACATCCCTGCACTATTTGATTAACATGGCAACTTGATATATCAGAGTTTATATCATATGCCACTCATGGTGAAATAATTATCAATGATCTTTTCTTATATGCGTGTAGTTCAGCTGTACTGGCTGTGGAATAGCGGCATCTTAAAATTAACGATTGAGATTCTTTGACATGCATGCTTGTGATATCTGTCTCACTGAGATGCTGGAACTAGCCACACTTGTTAATACTATTGTAACATCCAAAGACAATAACAAATATGAATGATATTTTACACAGCTGTGTCTACTCACACAGAAACCTTAAAGAAGCTTTATTTGCTTGCTGAAGCCATTGTGTATAAATATATACATAGAGCCAATATCAAATTTGGTACTTACAATCAGTGTTGGTAGATAGCTGCATATTTGAGGCCAAACAACATCACACTAGTTCTTTGTTTCCTTTGTCTTTGCCTTTTATTTTCTTTGTTTTCTTGATAGCACTAATGACAATTTGGCCTCAAATATTTGCATATCTACCAACTCTGCTTACAATATGGTTTTTTAGCAACACAGAAATTGTGTATAAGATTGATTACAATTCAATACTGTACAACACCATAATAATGTCTTCTTGAAATTGTAATTATTATACTTGATAGCATCTCCTATCTGCCTTCTGAAAATAGTAGGTTGACTTGTTGATTGTTATTCAAAGTATTTACTGGAAATTACCCATTGTTGCTAGATGACAGGCTGTAAAGTTGCAGTCATGTTACATGTAAGCTGAAATGTAAACAATTAACCCAAGAAAAACCAGTTCGGTGATCAGTTTATTGGTGACATTTCACAGCAATTTTAAACAAAATAGTTTTGTTTATACTTTTAGAATATAATATATCTGTACTGTTACAGTAACACTCCCCTTGCTACTTAAATATATATATTATATATATATATATATATATATATATATATATATATATATATATATATATATATATATGAATTATGGAAATATTTATGACACAACCCTCAAGACATGCAGGTATGTAAATAGTACACTAGGTAAGAGGCTGAATATTGCATAGATTGTAAATATGCTGAGTTATACATGTATTGCTACTAACTGAAGATCAAAAGTAGGGTTAGCCTCAGAGCAATGCATCTTTTATTTTTTTACCTTGTCGAACACCAGACAATTTTTTCTGCGATGGGCTAATCACATGTATGTGTTGCCACTTTTATTAGTTAATAAACGGTAGCCTCTATAATACATCAGACTAAATATTTGTTTTCTATTGATCTCTATCGGTCAAAGTTCACAGTCTTATAACTTCAGAATAACTTCGGAGGTTAACAATGCCTTCTGTATTTATGTGTTAAATAAGCACTAAATACACCCAAAAATTGCCCCATTCTATAATATTTTATGGTAATACTATTTGCAACTTGTGGGAACTATAGAACACTGTGGCCTAAATAATTGAGTTGATGCAACAAATTCTTTATTCGTATTTTATATAAGCCAGCATTACCAAGGGCAACCACAAAAATATTGTAAAAAATATTCTTGCCGTTCAAAGGAGCATAATGGTTTTCTTTTCTAAGTATATGGGTTCGATTCCCATAATGCTCTACTCTAGACTACCGGCTGCAAGAATTTAGAACGAATAATTTTTGGAACTCAAGAAGGTTTCGTAACTTCGTTTGTACATTGCACGTTTTGCTGTAAATGACAACAAAAGGGACGTAATGTATCTCCGAAATGGAAAGTAGGGCTGAGAGTTTTCCTATAAAAATACTGCTTTGTCGGAAAATACCCGGCGCAAATTCTCTCGGTGCCTAAATGCTACAGACAACACGCTGATCGATCAAATCAACGCACAATAAATCAAATCTGATAAAGATTTACAGAGGCCGAAAACTTGATTCTCACACACTGCTGGGAGCCGCTGCAGCATCGGTAGATATTTCCGTTTGACTTGCGTTGGTAACAGGTCATTTCTTCTAAGTCCTTTTGTCCAACTCCAAGTTACGTCATCGGTCTTTGTAACAAGTCAAGTCATGCAAACTCTGTTGATGGAAACAATAGATAGACACGCACCACTTAGAACCAGGCGAATCAGTAGCAAGAGATCCCCCTGGGTTACAAACGCATTGAGACAATTGATTTTTAAACGAGATTATTTAAAGAAGTAGCAATTTCTACGAAAGATTCACAAATTTGGTGCCAGTGTTGGAAATTCTTTGATAGAATGTTTTCACAACAAATCACAAGGTTTTTGTTTTCTATTTCTGATGTGTAATCACTATAATGCTTCTCAACGATTTTAAATCGATCATGCCCTTGTCAAAAAACGTCAAAAAAACGACTTTATTTTACTAATAGTCTCGTTTTACATAAAGGAGACCCTAAACAAACATGAGTATAAGGAGTATAAATGAGTTATACTCTCGAAAATGGGAAAAACTAAGATAACTTAGTGAACAATTAATAACCTCACCTGTTGAAATAGCCGAAACTTTCAATAATTATTTCTCGAATGTTGGGGATGAATTAGCTCCTGAAATTCCTGTCTCTGAGTATGAACCAGAATCCTACCTTGACACAAACCAATGCAATTGTTACCCTGGAAATTCCTACGATGGACCATACCAAATAAGTTGCAGCACATGTAATTGCAACTTCTTTGACAGAAATATTTGCAAAATCCATTTATACTGGAATATTTCCTAATGAATGGAAGGAAGCAAGGTTGGGTGTAACGAATGAACCAAGTAATTATCGACTAATTAGGCTGGGGCGGTTTTTGAAAATACCCGAAACCGATAACCGAATAAAAACCCCCGATAAAACCAACAAAACGATCTTTTAAAACAAAGACGTCGTACGCGGTGTAACTTAATTTAACGACCGACCAGCAATGACTCATACCGTCCGATTACGAGCGGACTTATCGTTAAGAGCTCTGACTTATTAGCAAACGAATTTAACTCTTGTGAGGAAAATAACCATCTGAAGACTGCAGAAAGGGGAAAGTTAAAATGGTGTAAAGATTTCGAATCGCTTCAAATATTTATCGAAAAGGAATTAACTGATTTTAGAGGAGAGTGGTCAACACCTAGAGGCGGTTGTAAAGAGTTCAAGCGTGCTAAATTCAACTTACGTTGGTATGATAAAACTCAAAGTATAATACTTGAGAGAAAAGAATCTAATGCTATTATAGATAAGCTCTTCTCGATCGCACAACAAGAGGAGAAACTATCTGAAGATATGGAATATAGTTACGATGAATAGGCCTTATTGGACATTAGTGACGATCAAAATGGCGACGCAGGCCAAAGAACAAATCTCCTTCAAGAAACAGTTGAAACACTGGTGGACAAAATAGCAAAGTTAGAAAGCAACTTTGAGGAAGAGAGACAGAATACTTTCAGACTTAGCCTTAAGAACTTCTTCATCTACACGAGTCCCGACCACTTGAAGGAGAAAACAACTTCAACAAAGTTGAACGAGCTGAAAGCGAGAACATTGCCCTAAAGAAGGAAAACCAGTCCCTGAGGGAAAAAGTTAAAGCATTAACCAATACCGTCAAAAATTTTAAATAATCGAACTAAATCATCCGAACAAGACAAACAAAGTTTGCAAACGGTGATTAATTAATAAGTTGTGAAATAACCAAGAATAAATCCCATGCATAACGCCACTAAGCCAACGAATGTTGATAGTTCTTTTGTAGAAAACGACAGGAACGAAACAATGCAATATAAAAGAAAGCCACTTAATAAAACAACTTCTGCAGCGACAAATACACTGATAATACGATCAATACGGCGAACCAATACAGCGTACTATCAGAGCAAGAAATACCTAATGAGAACGATTCAGTTATTGAATTTGACGATACGGTGGAAGCAAGCCAGGCGGAAAAGCCTGCTCGCCACCTGGTGATAACCAAACTTGACATAAACAACGCAATATTCCCGTATCTCAAGCCAATACACAAACTCCGAGCGCTTCATATCGTAGACCTTTCAATGAACAAGAAAGACAAAACAAGCAATACCGGCGTGAAGATATAGCAATTGTGGGTGACTCAATGCTAAAATTTGTCGACAACCGAAGGTCAAGAAACGGAACAAATAAAAACGTTACTGTAAAAACATTTCCCGGGGCGAAAATCGACGATATGACACACTACATTAAGCCTACAATCAACAGAAAACCTCAGCAATTGATTATTCATATTGGAACTAATGATTTATCTACCAAATCACCAAAACAAATTATACAATCTATTGCTGCACTAGGAGAATCGATTACGACGGAGGATCCAAGTATTGATCTAACATTCTCTGAAGTGGTAACAAGAAATGATAATGAAGGACTTGCGGATAAGGTAAAATTAATTAGATAAGCTTAGATAAGTTGTGCACGCAAAGAAATTGGGGTCTCATAAGCCATACGAATATCAAAACTATTCACTTAAACGGATCTGGCTGGACTGCATCTTAATAAACAGGGCCCAGCCATTCTAGCTAGAAATATAAAGTCACACTTATTACTAAACTCAAATTGACTAAATTCTCCAGACTCAATTGAAGCAGATAAATCTGACGCAACACAAATGACTAGCCGAACTAACTTACGCCACCCTTCAAGGATTTGCTGTAGGGCAGCTAAATATTACAAGCTTAGTTAAACATATTGAGGAACTTCGAATATTTGCAAAACAAACATCTTTTGATCTATTATGCATTAATGAAACAAGGATTGACGCATCGATTAAAAATTCTGAAATTAAATTACAAGGTTATGATTTAATAAGACATGATAGGAATAGATACGGTGGAGGAGTAGCTACTTACATACGCAAGGTTACACCGTATTTTGAAAGGAAATCTTTAATACCAGATGATGTTGAGGCAATTTGTCTTGAAATTCAAAAATCAAACACAAAGCCAATTTTAATTTTAATAAGAGGTAAAACGCAGAAGAAAGGGTAAACGCGGAGAAATGGGTAAAACGCGGAAAAATAATTAAAACGCGGAAAAAAGGTGAGAGGCGGAAAATCGGGTAAAACGCGAAAAAGAGGGTAAAATGCGGAGAAAAGGGGAAAATGCGGAAAAAAGTTTTAAGACGCGGAAGAAATGAAATACGGTAAAACGCGGTAAAAAGGCCAAAATACGAAAAGAGGGGTGAAATGCGGAAAAAAAGTGTAAAATACGAAAAAAGGGTAACACGCAGAGAAAAGGTAAAACGCGGAAAAAAGGTAAAAAGGCGAAAAAAAGGGTAAAATGCGGACAAGCGGGGAAAATGCGCAAAAAAGTTGTAAAACGCGGAAAAAAGGGTAAAATGCGGAAAAAAGGTTATAGGCGGAGATTCTAAAACGGGGAAAAAAGGTTAGTGGCGGAAAATAAGGTAAGACGCCAAAAAAGGGTAAAACGCAGAGAAAAGGGGGAAATGCGGAAAAAAGTTAAAACGCGGATAGAATTAAGGGTAAAGACAACAGAGAAAATTGAGACAACACAGAAAATTGAACATGTTAACTGAACTAGAATTGATCGACTGGAATAAAATTACTGCAGTAGGTCAAAGTGTCGATCAAATGGTTGAAATATTCTATCTAATGTTTGGCCAAAATTCGCAAAAAGCTTTCCGATGATTAAAGTGCAAACGTCAACAAAGGACCCTCCATTTATTTCTCCTTTGGTCAAACATTTGCTAAAACAACGAAAGTGAGCTATTGAAACAAGAAACAGTGAAGCTAATACTCGTTTACAAGAAAGAATCAATTATCTTATCAGGAAAAATCAACTTAATGCTATAAAGAATGAGAATCGTGAACACCGATTAGCAACAAAAGGCTGGTGGTCAAATGTCAACAGAATCACTGGAAGGAAAGATAACAGTATATCAGTTACAACAACTATTGATCCTAACGAAATAAATAGTTTCTTCCAAAGTGTTAGCACTGACTCTCATTATGCTACACCAGAGTTACTCGAAATTCCGGAGAATACCAGAGTTCCTTCGCTTACTGTTGAAATGGTTCTGAAATATCTTCAAAAACAGAAACGAACATCATCAGGACCAGATAACCTCTCCCATACTCGTTTTGGAATGAGTTTGCATTCGAATTGGCACCAAATAAAATAGTAAAATAGAGTGTAACACGAAAAAAGGGTAAAACGCGGAGAAAATGGGAAAATGCGGAGAAAAAGGTGAAAGACGGAAAAAAGGGTAAAATGCGGAAAAAAGGGTAAAATGCGGAAAAAAGGTGAAAATACGGAAAAAAGGGTAAAATGCGGAAAAAAGGGTAAAATGCGGAAAAAAGGTGAAAATACGGAAAAAAGGTGAAAATACGGAAAAAAGGTGAAAAGCGAGAAAAAGGGTAAAACGTGGAGGAAAGGAGAAAATGCGGAAGAAAGTTTAAAACGCGGAAGAAAGGTGAAAGACGGTAAAACGCTGTAAAAAGGGTAAAATATGTAAAAAGGTAAAACGCGGAAAAGGTAAAATTGGAGATAGAAATGAGATTAAAATATATAGTTTCTTTATAGGTAATAAAATATCCTATGCTATCAACATAATGCTACCGAATGCTACCCTGGGGCCGGTTGTATCAAGCCCGTTTAGCTTAAACGGCGGATAAGTTGAAAAAAGAAATCACGTCTATCGTTTTATTCAACAAGCAAACAAAATGTTTTAACCTTAATGCAAATATACTGTTTATATCTACATATTCAGTACATAATATTCCAGTTGACTCGTTCAAGAGAGATGTAAGAGTGCTATTCAATTTTGACTTATCCGCCGTTTAAGCTAAACGGGCTTGATACAACCGACCCCAGTTCTGCATATTCAAAAGGTTTAAAAATTTGTGCACAGTATTGGTATAGAAATTGCGAGAAAGAATGGTCCGTGCATATATGCCGTATTCTAGAAGGAGAATGTTCATTCACGCGCAATGCAAACAAAAAAGTCAGGAGTAAAGGCTGACATATGTTTTTGTGTTAAAACACTTAATTCAATTACTGTTACATGGCTCTAAGTTCGAAATTGCCATTCTTTTCAAGCTGCACTGAACTTTTCAGTGAAGCATTGTTACTGAAATAAAACAAAGGTTCCATAAGAGTCTGCGCCTTTATCAAATATGCTTTCTATGGATGTGATGAACTCGCCCAAGCAATTTTTGCGTCCTTTAATAATAGCAGAACCGAGATGCCCACGGTCATGAAAATCTACCATCAATAAATGACTGGACGATGCTGAAAAGAATATGGTGTAACCTGCGTAGATGAAAATCGCTGCTTGTTTTTCTATCAAGTTCGCCAAATTATTCACTAAACGTCCAACAGGATTCGAGTCACACAATCGAACTGGGGTAGTCTTGAGCAAAACAATAGTGAGCCTTAGTTCACGTTCTAAGTATAAAATGGCTTCGTCAGCTGTGAGCGGCCTTGCTCCACCTTCAAATGCATTCGACAACGAATATCCGGTTCGTGCAGCATAGAGAACAGCTTTAAACCAGTCTTTGGATAGAGGACCATCCTCTGGTAGACGCTGATCGGTAGACAGCACCATGTTACCAAGTATAAGACCGGATAAAATGGTGGCATTTAACTTGCTGAGATATTCGACGGGTTGGTCACACCATGGCTGAAATAACCATACAGATATCGAACTTCCTTCAGCTTTGTGAAACAGAACTTCGCTCAACCTACGGTTTAACGACGAGGACTCGTCAGCAAGAGGACTGTGGTTGCCTGCAGCTTCCACCGTAAGCGCCTCATTGGCTTGCGATATCGCTAATCCTGCTGTGCTACTTGTTGCTGTGTGGATTGTCGTTGGAAGATTCAATCCGATGTTTTGGCAAGCATCGGGAACAACGTGAGGCTTATCCATCGAAACTTTAGGGCGTTTTGATAACGGTGCATTTTCGGCATGGTCTTCCTCATGTTTGCTTACCAGTTGCCCGTATAAATTGAGGTTTATCGTATTTCCAAACTAAAAAAATATATAAAAAATTATACAAACAAATAGTAAAATTCTTAAGCTATGTTTGAACACAGCGATTTGTCGGACTGATTTGGAAAAATATTTGTTGGCCCTTCTTTGAGTCAGAATATCTATTTTTTGTATAGTTTTCTGCAGGCAAAGAATTTTCAACTACTCAAAAACGCAAGAAAAATCGGGGGAATCATGATAAAAATCTGTGCTTCGCTGCATGTTTTTCGTCCGATTGTTGTGAATCTTGAGTTGAATACTGTAACTTCATTATATAGTGTCTAGTTTTATTAATTTAGGCATACACCATAAATGCATTCACCTGCTTACGATGATGATTATTGATTACGCTGATTGACTTTTTCATTGCTGAAGTGCGTTGCCAAACGTTCCACAAAAACGGAGTTATGAGCTGTGAGAGACGTCGTGAAATAGTTATCGCGATTTCGTCTGTTGTTCAGTTGTTCAGCAGTCTCTAGGTTTATCTTTCCCGCCAATTGGTTGACGCACGATACTCGGCGCAAGCAATCTGCAGGATTAACTGAGTTTTTCTCGTGAAACGGATCGAAAAGACAGTAATGATCTGTTGACCCAGTGGTGGGGTTTCGAAGCAGCTGCTCGCCATCCGACCTAACAGGTGCCACTGTTGAGGAGACATTCCTGGTATTCGTGAACCAATGCCAGTCAATTTCAAGATCACCATCTTGTGCCTTTCGGATGTTTTCTTCGCTACATTCAGCAACTCGACCCTCAAATGGATGGAACACATTGTATCCACGATTTTTGGCATGCGCTACAACCATATTTGCCATATCTACAGCGACTACATTTGGAAGTGATGCAAGGCTCATCAACATGTCAACATGGTCTCGTGGCCCCTCGTGTCTTAGAAGCCACTTTAAGCCGTAGCATGCACCATGTGGGCAAGTCATTCCAAGCCAACCGCCTAAAACATAAGTGATTGTTCATTATTACATCAGAGAGGAAACGAAGTAATACACTTGAAAACTATACTTGAAAACTACACTTGAATAGTACAAAGAAAACTGAAGTCTTACGACGTTTGTATGAGGCAGAGGAAAAAATTACTTTGTAGTAATTTTAATTACAAAATTGGCTAATATGAGTGCGTAATTTGTGCATCACTGCATGCGAGGATATATGCCTGTAATAACTTTCTAATGACCATTTTACACCTAATCTATTACAATAGTAGTTTTGCATACATTCTCGTAGCACATCTTACAGGAGTTAAACCTGTACCTTCATAAATGAAGGGGGTGGCCTGATGTTTTTAAACAAGAATGAGCAAGGTCCAAAACGTGTCACTAGACCTTACCCTTTACTGAAATGGCCTCGCTTCCACTTATGACAGTTTTCGGGTAGCAGGCGCACGTCCAGGTTATATTGCTATGTTTTGAGCACTGATATACATGTGATTATCTTCGATCTTTAGCCCATCAAAACTTACAGACATATACCTACCTTTTTGCGTACGAAATATATAACCCACATAAAAACAAGACCATTTTAATGCCATAATCGGTAAGGTACATTGCAAGATTTCACATTATGAAAAGGTTAAATCAATGTGGTATATTCGCCTACCTGAGCCACCCCACATTTTGGAGAAAAGTTTCAAAAATGTTTCTTCAATGTCAAGGGCCTTTTTTATTCTGTTAATTACATCTAGTTTTGAGCCTTTGTCGCTAATATTTAAGCTTCTTGCCAAATCCCTAATCACTGGAACCTATAATTAGTGTACAAAAAAATACTTTTCTGGGAAAGGAAAGACCATTCCTGGCATCAAATTTGCTATATACATTTCGAGAATAATAAAACGGTCCCTACCTTTCCTTCACAAAACATATCCATTAACTTCTCAACAGACAGGTTATCTGGTGATGCTCCTGCGGACCGAATATCATCTCCATGGTTGGCTTTGCGAAATTCGCTGTTGTATACCAGCTTTCCTCTCCGACAGTTAAGTCCAACAAAAGGGGCCCAAAAATTGTAGCTAGGTTTTAATTCCAAAGGGTTCTTTTCCGTACCTAAATAAGTATTAAAATGTATATACAAACAATTACATAGTGTTATAACACTAGAATATATATATATTCTTGCAGGTTTTCATGGCGATATCCCATTATAAATAAATTAGCTTGTAGGTACACCACGTAAGTTTTTTAATATTGCAAAGCTTTCGGTCCGTTAATCTGGGCCTTCATAAGTGCGACTACTTGTGAACACATTTACACGTCACTTAAATATCACGTTCTTCTTGATTAGTTCGTCGTAATAGTAGTTGCACTGATGAAGGCCAAGGTTAACGGACCGAAAGCTTTGAAATATTAAATACTTACGTGGTGTACCTACAAGCTAATTTATTTTTTATAATTACATAGTGTTAACATATCAACACCAATCATCGCAATAAATGCAGATTAATATTTTTAATTAATATACCAGGGTTCCCAATGATAACATTGTTCTTTTGAACACCGAAGGGACTACCCTGGGGATAAATAAAGGTTTAGTCATCATCAACAATACTATTTGAAATATTTGAAAAAATACGTCACCTCTTAGTATCCCTCTGTACAAAATAGCAACATTAACCCGTTCCCAGAAATCATCAGCATCAACCATTTCGGGGTTAGTATCAACTTCAGATTCCGTTCTTGCAACTTCGAGCTCACTTACTGTATAAATTATACAAAGTCAGGCGTTTAATACGTTCAGAGTGTCTCTGGCACGGTTCAAGGCCTCGAAGAAGATAAAAAGTCTAAAATAGCGTAAAACAAGCGGTAAAATCACGAATCTATATAAGAATATATATTATACCTGCCAGTTCAAACACTCCTTTCTTATCAACGTCCAATGTCAGCAATGGAGGAAAATATCCGCAAAGCACACAAGAGAAGGAATAACTGTGGTCAGTAAGAGCTTCAAAGTGGAGGTACGCATTCAACATTGAACTTCGTGGGAGCTGAAATGGTTGCAACTGTAACCAGCTTTCAATTGCTTCAACAGTCCGACTAACAGCATTGTGAACCTATATAAAAATTTTTGTATTTTTACTATGTGTATTTTACCGAGTAAAGTCGCTTTAACAAACTCTAATAAAATCACTTGCTGCGTTTTGTCATTTGGAACATGACGCGTAAGCCTAAATCCAGACATGTACGCATATACATGTAACCTGACCAAACTTGCATCGATACCTGAAGATGTTTTCGTAACATGTCGCATAACCCCAAGCTTAGAATCCAGTTATCGTTAAAATTATGCACACCATCACTGAACTCTTGGTATCTGTACGGAAGCTTACATTCATCGCAGAACTTTACGTATACAGAAACCCCTGAAAAAATTAGGTGAACATTACTGCAGTGCTACAGGATTGAAAAATAAAAGTTTCTTGATCGCTCAACATACTGTGACCGAAGTGTATATGAGATGCTAGAACATGTCACCACAAATCAGAACAGTATCACTTAACTATAGAGTACCATACAGTAGTGTAATAGCATGTTCTAAAAAATACCCTACCTTCAATAATTCCTTTTAATGTCACAATTTTGGCATTCCTCGTAATACAAACAGGCTCACTTAAAGGCAGGTTACAATACAAGCAAGATGTCTCCACTGGGCAAAGGCTGAAGTTATAAAACAAACATTTAATGATACGCAGCAAGATGAATGTATTATTTTGTTATGTTGCGTTATGTTGTGTTATCATGCCAGACAACTATATTACCACATAAAGGCCAAGACACAATGATAAAGAAAGCAATAATGTATTTAGTACCTTGTAATAAAGTCGTCTTTTTGCACTGTCAAGGAGAGTGGCAGCTTTGCTGGGATTTTCTTCTCGGAAAAAAGATACCTCACAAGTTTAACTGCATTGTCTCCAATCGGGGGATAGAATTTTCCAGATTGATTTGGGAGAAGAACTTCTTGCATATCACCACCGATATCTCTCTCAAGGTCAGGAAGAGCATTACCATCTTCCATATGACCTTCCTCTTCTTCGTTTGAAGTGATTCGAACAAGACCAAGAGCCTCACGATGCCACTGAGACAGCGCCCATTTCACAAGAGATTTATGAACACAAGAACGGCGAGAACGGCAACATTTACAATGAAAAGAAGAGCCCTCTTTGTCAAAAGAGACTACTACACGATTACAGAAGGACCAGTAATGATCTCTTTTGACGTTGGCGAAAACAGAAAAGTGAAGAAAGCGAGGTGAATCCGTCGAGACAGGCATTTGCACAACTAATGGTACACCAAGGATAGAAGACTGCCTTTGCCACTCTAAGCATTCTACTTTCCGTTCCGGCTTTAACCACTTTAGAGTGTCTACAATATAGCTTAATGACTCTTCTTTGAGATGACATGAGGGAGCAACACGTGGACAGGACAAGAACTGAGAAGATCTTAGGTGGTCACATAAAAAATTAGATTGTCCACTTCTTGATGCTGTAGCACTTAATTCACAACAAATTTCTGCACTACAAACAATGGACGTTGGGTGATTGATCTTATATTGGCAATGGATTGGATGGTCAGTTCCTCGCATTTGTTGCCGAATCAAGTAAATCCCATTTGATGAATCAACACAAACACCTCGCAAATGCCTCGATGAAGTAATACCTTTCCTATGATCACCACCATGTTTTGTTTTAATATGGTTGCTGATGGAGTTTGGATGGAACTCTCTGCAACATTCTGGAAAAGGGCACTTCACTCGAGCAGATGGTTGTCGCACTGATCTTGGTTCTGATGGTCTGTAGCAAAACACTGACTGAAACTCGTTAAACTGCTGCTGCATTTCTGGTTGTTGTTGCTGTTGTTGTTGTTGCTGTTGTTGCTTCTGTTGTTGTTGCTGTTGTTGTGGCTGCTCTTCTTCCTGTTGTTGTTGCTGTTGTTGTGGCTGCTCTTCTTGCTGTTGTTGTTGTTGTTGTTGCTGTTGTTGTTGATGTTGTTGCTGCTGCTGCTCGTGCTGTTGTTGTTGCTGTTGTTGTTGTTGCTGTAGTTGTTGCTGTTGTTGATGTTGTTGATGATGTTGTTGTTGTTGTTGCTGTTGTTGTTGCTGTTGTTGTTGTTGTTGTTGCTGTTGTTGTTGTTGCTGTTGTTGTTGCTGTTGTTGTTGTTGCTGTTGTTGTTGCTGTTGTTGTTGCTGTTGTTGTTGTTGTTGTTGCTGTTGTTGTTGCTGCTGTTTTTGCTGTGAAGGCAAAAAAATGTGTGTTTTCTCGATATGTTTAAGAGCATCAGCTTTACGTTTAAAGCCACTATTACATCCAAAGCAATGGTAGTGAGTGGATTCGCGCAGCTTATCATTTGAACCATTTCGGCTAGATTGAAAAGTGCATGCCAGTTTACACCTCAAAATGGTGAAACCTAGAAATAATAAATCATATTCTTAAATTGATTATATCTTAAGTTTACCTATACAAGCATTACGTTGCAACACAATTAACCCATTAAAAATAACAGCACTCCCTGGGTAAAATGTAACACCATATGGGAGTACAAAAATAAACTTCTTACAGAAATTGAGGAGCAAGACCTCTTTACCTCAAGACCGTTTATACTCTGTGTTGATTACATATGATTAAGTCTGCACTTGTCTGTTTAGGGCAGATTAAAGCTACCCTGACAAGTGCAAGTAAAATAGTGGGAGTTATCATCACAGCTCCAGCATAAATATTCAAAGCAGTCATTTAGGAGGTGTACAGTTTAACCCATTCGGCACCAGCACTCTCTCCTTGACAAGTAAATTATCTGGCATTGGACAGAGTAAATACTAAAGTAGGGCACATCAGGGTGCAATGCAACTCAATGGGTTAAGTATCAGTGTGCATGCAATTTATATATGCCACAAGCCAATAATCATGCTCCCTATCACCTGGTTATTTCCTGTCTAAAGCCAGGCAATTTTTGTTTGTCAAAGGGAGACCTGTTATTTCCAATCTAAAACCAGGCAAATTTGATTGTCAAGGAAAGACCTAGCTTTGCCCACAATATATTACTGTCTCTTAACCAAAATTATTACATAGATAAATTTCCACTGCCTGCAATATGGTAGTCTACCCTACTATTTCACTCATCAGGCAGGCGGTGAATAAAGTGAAGTTACATGAAGGCATAAATGATAACTAAAATGCCCTATCATAATTAGACAGAAAAATAGCAAAGTAGGGTGCACCTAACTAGGGTAGATTTGCCCCTAATCAGTGGCGTACAGGAGACGATAATTGGGGGGTGGAAACATATTCATATATTCATTTTAACAGACTTGTAAAGATAGTGGATTTGAAAAGAAATTAATCTTGCACAACATGACTATATGAATATGTGCCTCCCCTCCATTATCATCTCCCATACGCCACTGCCTCTAATAAAAATAGGTTAATTACCATGAGATATTAGCACATTGCCGTAATCGTCTTCCCTTAATGACTAAAATAGCCTGGCTTTAGAAAGGTTATAACAAACTAGTAGGGTGCACCATCATGACATTCATATATTGCACATTACCAAATACCAATTACCAATGGTCAATGGAATGAATGGATAGTACAAACCATGTTTTGTTAACCCAATAAGGCAGTAAGCGTGTATAACGGTCCTAAAATTATTTCCTGAATTTTTGCAAACAAGCCAATACAAAGGATGGCAATTCTATGATTGTATCCAGTGTGGCTGCAGCACACTTAATTTTAATGAACAAATAATACAAGACAAAATGATATTACACCCGTCCTTTACATCTGCTTTATGACGCTTTGTAACCCGTATTCAGTGAAGCATAAATTGTGAAAAAAAATGCTATTTACATAAATGAATAATTATACCTTGGATACTAATTCGGTTTTCCACATGGACCTTTTCAAAATGTTGTCTCACTCTGCAAGGTATATCTTTTGCAAACTTGTTCTGTGGACAAAGCTGGCAATGGTAAAGCCGTCCTTGGCAAATATCATTTCCACAGGCTTGTTGATTGCACTGCGTGATATGGAAATCTCGGGGTTCACTTTCATGATAGACTGAGAGATGCAAACCCGTGCGCTCTTCGCTACTTTGCGCCATCTTGTTTGTTTGGCGCGATTGTAATACGTCGCGCAATTCAAGGCGAACTGGGAACGTCATGTATTTGCTCTTCAGCGTCGTGTATAAGTTGTTCAGCGTCATGTATTTGCTCTTGTATATTGTGCAATCAGTTACCTTATATGGAATACGTACTATAAGTGCCTATCCAGGGTTGGTAAGTTACTGAATAAATAAGCCAAACATTGTTATTGGCGGCCCTTTGATTCCTTTGTTTTAAACAAAGAAAACAAATGTTATGTTAATATATTTGGCTTATTTATTCATAAAATCTACCAACCCTGAGTAGGGCTCAAAGACAAAAGTCAAAATGGCATCGTTGTGCACCTCTTCCGACTCTTCTGACTCTTCTGGTCCTTCTGGCTTTGGAATTGTCCGAGTTTTGCTAAGCTTTTTCAGGAACGGAGAGTCTGAAGCGTTTGAAAGGCATAGAAATCGACTGCCTGTCGAACTGGAAAAACAACGTGAGCTTAACGCATTTAGGAAACACTTGGTTGAGTTTACTGGAATAAACGAACAGTGTAAGGCAAACGGGATGCCATTCTTCGATCTGAAATTGTTCAGATTGTCTCGCAATCGAAGTGGAAAAGCAGAGAATTATCATATTGCTACTAATCAGCAGTGGTTGATGGAAGCCCCAATGCTTCTTTCAGATGAATCATCTGAGTTAAATGGTGAGTGATAAATTATAGGACTTCGACTCAGTTTTAGATAGATCATTTTAGATGGGACAATGGGTGGATCAGATGGGTAGATCTGATCTACCCATCATTTTCATTTGAGTATTGAGTCATCTGAAGAGTGGTTTGTTGTTTTTGATGTTTCTTTGTAATATAATTAAGGGAATGTTTTGTTTTATTCAGTCCATGTGATCCAGAAAGTCACCAGTTGGTCTGATTGTAATATTATGATAGTACCAGACCCGACAACCTCGACAAGTAAGGCTGGTCCTCTAAGTAAGTCAACAACAGAAACAAATGTCAGGAACATAACATCAACAAGTACTAAAACTAAAAGAAAACATGGAACTGAACCAGTCGAAGGTGGTGAGAGGTCTGTGAGGAAGAAAAGGCAAGAGTGCAAAGAAGATAAGGAGCTTTCCCATAATTTATTTCTTGACCGTTCAGCCAAGCGAAATGAGAGACAAGATGACGAGTTGACAGATCTCCAACAAGGTAATTATCATTTTAGATGTTCTATACAGCAAGTTAGAAGTTACATTTTTTGTAACTGTATGTCACAAAATGACACATTATTGTCGATCGTCTGAAGCTGAATGATAGTTTGATTTTTGTTTCAGAACTACAAGCACTTAACAACTCTAGGGCAATACATGAATACAAGTTTGTGTGTGGCATATGCCATAACAACCTGAAAATTTCTGGAACACGGACTGTGCCTGGCAAAGTGTCATATTTCAAGAAAGGTAGGTACTTATTCTATCAAGACCTATCAAGCTATCAAATATGACCAAGTTATAATTTGTCACTCATTGTTGCACCAAGTTATAATTTTTCACTCATGTTAGTGCTTTTTCAATCTCATTATTTTAGTTCACTTTGACAAATGCAGAAATGCAAATGAAAAGAGGATACAAGCTGCAAAGAAATCACAAACACTGGAATCATTGTAGCAAAGGGCTCCACCTCATGTTTCCAGACAAAAGGGCACTGAAGCAGATGACCTGAGTCCAATTGAGTTAATTGAGGACACTGAAGACTTCACTGGTGCCGATAATGACTTTACCACTGACAAGTAAATAAAATCTGACAAATTTACATCTTTATAGTACAGAAAGAAACTAGAGTCACTGAGTCACAAAGGCTAAAAGGGCCAAATCTTAAATATTGAGTTAAGTCAGCTAAAGGCTACTACATCATAATTATTGTCAAATATGATGCTTATACTGTTTGACATGTAACATCCATTGGGGGACCACTTTATTTCCACAATGCAATACATGCAACAGGAGGGACAAATTAATTTTTTTTTTGCTGTCACCAGACCAACATTGTAATCTCAATAGCTTAATATTTACAACATGTAACTTGTTACAGAAGTTTAACTATAAAAAATAATTCTTATTGATTTACTGAATGAGATCAATGAGTGTGCAGTATGTGTGCAGTCTGTCCACACAGCATATTTACATAACAGAAACTAGATAAACTATGTGTGAAGTAGATTGGGTTACAAATATTTTATAATTGGCAATAAGTGATTTCTCTCATTATGATGTAGTGAGAGTGTATTCCTTGAGGACGTTTTTAATGCAATGGAGGATTTGGATGATTTGGATGGGATAGACAGATCATTTCAGTCAGTTTGTGCCAATTCTATTAAAGAATTTTACCAAGAAAGATAATAGGATCTTGGGTGATAATGAAGACAGGGAAGAGACTGAACAGGAAGTGATGTCTACTGGTTCTTCTGAAGAGGCAGAGTGGGAATCTGATGCTACTGATGAGCAACTAGTCTCCTTCCCTTTGTAAGTTCTCACTTGATATTCTATATGACCTGTATGAATGGGTGTAAGCATAGTGCACTGCCTCCCACCTCTAGTTAAGTCTGGCTGGGTTAGAGTATGACATTTGATAAAAAAATCTGGTAAAAATTGTACTCACATTTAACTACATTATCTGTTTCATCTCATATTTTTTGAGCATTCAACCACAACTACAATTCAATTCTACAATTCTAATTGTGTAATGTATAAATATATTCTTCCTGTAGTTCCATTCAAGAAGCTCACCCACTTGCCAAGAAGCTGAACAATCTTTTAGAACAAGGGAAGATACCTGAGAACTGCATGTATTACAAATTTTTAGATAATACAACATCATTTGCGTTGGCCGATCCTCGATCCTCATCTCAATTTAAATGGGATGACGATGTTTGCGAATTCTTTGATACCGATCAAATTCCTTGGAGGGCAAAGAACTCGAAACTTTATCCGGGGTCCTGGCTTTCTTGGAACAGGGCAAGGAGGAACCAAAACATTTGAAACATTTGCCAATTTCAACTTAGGAGGGCCATCCACTAATACTTCAAAGCGCTCACAGGCAGGATACACCACAATAAGTGGCATCATAAAGCCACACTTACAGTCATTTCTGTCCATTACCAGCGATTCTCATGCAGCTGTTGCCCCTCTAATCAATTGTGAAGTTGTCAAAGCTATCCCAGTAAGCATTGCCATGGACGGTACTGCTTTAAAGCCAGGTCTTGAGTTTGATACAAGGCGAAAATGCATCGTTGGGTTTGTAGCTGACAAATCACTCAGCTTTGTCGAGGCAAATCCTGTGCCAATAGCAAGTGAAATTAAGGACAACATAGTGACAAGTGCAAATGTCTTGTATGTGACGGCAATGGACAATGGGGCGTCTATGCCTGTTGGAGTGGACTACCTACCAAAGAGAAGGTGTTTGACCTGATCGAGAATGCAGTTAAAACTATACAGATTTGCAAGAGATGCCTTACTCGCCAGCCATCCACACAACACATAGTTGATAATCGAGACTCTGGATGTTTTAGTACTTGTGAAGAGTGCTTAGAAATGAAGTCTGTTTGCCCTGAGTGTGCTCAACAGGGGCAACTTAGCCACATTCCCTCACTTAGAGCATGTTCCAGCTGCCTTAGAGATAGCGTGCAGTGTTACCGTGCCGCTGTTTTGGCCGTTGCATCTGATTGCGAGTCTTGTAACAAGAAGGCATTGGTCAGGATCAAGAAACTGAAGACAGAAAACACCATTCCAACTGACATGCTATTAGTTGTTCCATTGCCAGATGTTGTGCATCTGGGCAAGAGCCTCAAATGCAGTTGGGCAAATTGGTATATTCTGCTGCAGGGCCAACGGAGCAACTTAGCTTTGATCCGTACACTGCGTGATTGTGACAAACCTGAAATTAGGAAAAAACTAAGAAAGGTTTTGACCTTGGATTCGGTGCGTAACAAAGATAGAATGGATTACAACAGTGTGGTGTTGTTAACTCGGCCAGAGGTTCTCAAAGTAATCGAGGCTGTCCAGTTGGTTGTCCATACAATCATGCCTGAAAAGTATCGCTACTGGAAAAGCAATATGCCAGGCATGTATCTTCACCCCGTGTCAATTTCAACGGGACCAATGGGTAAGCTGCTTGTGGTAGACCACGACCCAGTAAAGAAGTCCTCTAAGCTTTTGCTGTTGCGTCTTCATAACCCTGTTGATGTTGATGTCTTGGTTGAGGAACTGGATGATGCTAGAAACATATGTTTCTCGGATGGAGTCGCTTACGTAGCAGAACGAGGAGCTCAAGGAGTGAGGTATGTCGATATAGAAGGATCGGTGAAGCTGGACGTCAAGAGTTTACGTTCTAAGGATGCATTAGTAAAAGAACTCCGGAAGCGCGGCCTTTCAGAGGTTGGAACAGTTGCACAACTACGAACACGACTGGGAAATCATTTGAAGAGAGTTTTAGAGAGAGTGAACAGGAAAGACTTTGTAAACGTACATTCCAACTCCCCGAAGTTAGAGAAGCCATCGGCAGTTTGTTTTGCCACGTCGGGCATTCTTATCTGTGCTGACGATGGAACGAGAAAGATAATTCAATTATCTGTTACCTTTGACGGTGTCACTGTGAATGGCGAAGCTACTCAAAGCACACCATATCCCCGCGAGGTTGCTAGCGTACAGGATGTCACTGTGGTTAACAACACCATCTTCTTCACTGCAACTCTCGACAAACGTGACAATTCAAAACATGGAATGTTTCAAATTGACTTGGATAGTCTTGAGATGACAAGGGTTACAGGAGTTGCCGAACCGGTGTGTGTGTTACCATATCAACAGAATTTGATATATACTGAAAGACAACAAGTAAAGATGATCAGCATCGGCGATGGGTCTGTTAGCATCATCGCAGGAGCGGGGAAAGCAGGAAATGCAGATGGGCCTGCTGATTGTGCATCATTTACACAATTACAAGCTGTGTGTACAGAAGGTAAAAATATCTATGTCACTGACGTCGCAACGGCATCTGTAAAGTTAATTACAGGACTTTCTGGAACTGTGGAATTCCTTAAGCACATTGGTAGCTTGTACCATTCGTTTGGAATCCATACAAAGGCTTCAAAGGATAATGACCATGGCAGCATCACCATTGTCGCAGCAAAGTCAAATGTACATAGAGTGAACATGTACATACAAAGCACAGTAGAGGATGTTAAAAGCACTTTTGGTATTGGAGAGAAATCCACCAATGGCCCCGAAGGTACTGTTTCAACTTTAACACAAGAGTCACTTCAAATCTTAGATGAAGGCATGACTTCACTGGAGGAAACACTGAAGAATTATCCCACATACGATCCATTCGACCTCGACCTCTCGACATTGCTGACCACCATGGTAGAAAACTTGCATGCTGTGTCTCACTTCAAGAGTGAAACATTTAGCCTCCTTCGTTATGCAACTGATTTTGGGACCATTGTGAAAGAGTCTCTTAAGCGAGCAACAAAATGGTCCGCTAAGTATTACACTCATCCATCATCGTATTATCCTGTACCAGAGTGTAAGATGGCTTTTAGCGATGTTTCATTTATGACACCACTGCCATCGGTTGACATGCCGAAAGACAAACAGGATCTTATGCGTCAATGGTTGGAACCTTACCGACCAGTCCGCCAGCGAACTGTTCGCGGTGAAACCACGAAGGATAAGGCAGGCGCGCTGCCCCCTGGTATGTACATGCAAAAGTCGTCTGCACATTTATACCAGCCAGAAGAAAGCGATGTGCAAACAGACAATACACATCACGCTGAATGCATTGATCTCTCTGACGGAACGTGTTCAACCCCAAGTGACCCAAGTCATCTAAGCAATCAAAGTATAATGCCGATTGAATGGTTGGAATGGGAGCAAGAACAAGAAGACGAATATGACACAGATAGTGATGGAAGTGACCACGAGCCTATTGATGATGTGCATGGTGACGATGTATCAAGTCTACTAAACAGAGATGAATTATCCATGCTAAGACTTCATGAAGCTGCCGTGTCAAGGTCAGGGAGAACATTAAGAGAAACTGTGAGACTAGACCTTTGACGTGCAGAGGTACTGTAGGAGTTAATGCAGTGTCGTGTGGTGAGTATATGTGATATATATCAACAATGCAAATATCTATTGGAAAATATCTTTACTGACGCCATTCCTTACTACAGTACATCGCGCAATCCGGCTCAAAACCGCGGGGAATCTCGACGTTCATTTCTAGCATGATTTTAATGTGTTATAAAAAGGCAAGATAATGATCTGGCGTGCTCAATAAAGTTATTGAGTACTTGAAAAAAACCCGGAGAGCACTCAAATGCTATAGAGTTGGTCTCTGCTGTCGCATTGACTAAATCTTGCACATTTTTGTGTTCTCCCAACTTTCCCGCGTGAAAAATAAAAAGGTTTATTGTTAGGAAGAAATATTAACTGTTAACGAAAAAAATGTGCTGTTAAGTGTTAAACCGGTTTTTTTTGAACTGTTAACTGTTATCCAGACCCCCCCATCCAGACCCTCTGAATATGTAGTTGTAAACAGTATCTTTGTATTAAGGTTAAAAACATTTAGTTTGCTTGTTGAATAAAACGATAGACTTGATTTCTATTTGAACTTAACCACCGTTTAAGCTAAACGGGCTTGATGCAACCGGCCACTGATCATTACTGTATTAAATTAAACTAAATTGCTATTAATTTTCCTTTTTTACAAAATTATTGTGATTCCGCGTGTATTAGTTGTGTTTAACACCATACCCGCCTAGACTAGTTTATAACTACCTGCGGTTTGGTGTAGTTTTTGTTTGTATTTTTGTCTATTTAATAAACCTGTCCCAGTGCAATCTATCTCAAATTATTCTATTTACCGACGCTTGTGTGCTATTACCGACCGACGTCGCGTTTAACCGACCGATTTGCCAAACTGGGAGTGTAGCACCCAACACACAACACACCGCTCCGCACGTCACGCCCTGGGTTTAAATCCACCTTATTTAAGTTGGTTCTAAAACGATAGTGTTACGACGTAACTATTATCCCTGATGATTATCCCATGAAATATGCTCAATAAGAAAATTTGAATTGCGAGTTGTGGAAACACTGAAAAACCACGCCTCTTCGTTTATGGCGATCGACACAACGAATATTCCTTTCGTTTATTTTATGGAGCAGGAACTAGGAAGTTAATTCAAACTGAGAGATATTCTCACTGGTGGTAGTAAGCACAAAAACGTCGTTGTAAGTATAATTTTATTACCGTTTGTTTATTTCTATGTTGGGTTGAAATGTAGGCCGCTATTTCAATAAAGAGAGTGCATCATATTTTTTAATGGCGTACGAACTTAGTACATTTCAAGTTTAATACAGCGCCGAGTATCGTAACTAAGAAAATTTTCCAGTACCCTCGCTATTAATGGTCAACAATGTGTTTTTTTGCAAAAAAAGTATGAGATAACATCCAATTCTGAATGTTCTATAACATTTGTTTCTTGACAGAATAATTACTGCTCGTGTTTTTAAGTACAGTATTGCTTTTATGGAGACTGATAAATAAATGTCCAAAGCAACAGGCCAATAGCAATGAAATCTAAGCTATAGCTTAGTTGAAGAACTTAACTGTACTTTGACGCTACGAGCGAGTATCTTTATCCCTTATTGTCGTTAGTCTGGAGGTAAAATATATTAACAATTCAGAATTATGAGACACCAGTCCAAAGGAATATGAGTGTGGAATAATAAATTGGCATTTCTGCATACATCGAAAGTGTATTGTAATACTGAAGGGTGGTTATATTACTTTCTGTTTTCTGTATTTGTGAATAGCATATCAGGAAAGGGTTTATGTTTTAAGTTCAAATGAGTTGTTGGCTTGTTGCATCACGTTCAGGGAGATGGGATGTTTATAATGGTTTACAAGAGCTGCAGTGGATACATGCTATAGCAACCGCACACAATTATGCATAAATTATTCTAACCTTAGCAGTTACTGTATTAAGGATTATAATAGACCTTTTCCGTAATTATGTCACAAGATTTTAATATACTCAGATAAGGCCCAACGAGGCTAGGCGAGGCTTAGTGAATACTATAACTATAGTAACCTAATTAGTTATGCCTGCTGCGGATCGGTAGGGATGGAGACAGCAGCACGGCGAAGCGAACGAGCTCGGCAAAAAGAACGAGGTTGGCGATGCGTAGTCTTTACTGTCATTTTCAATCATGCGTATGTCCATCAGATATGGAACCTAAACGGTACCCTCTCCATTTCGTGATCACACTGTCACACGGAATCACGGAAGTGAAAGCCATAGAAGGAAAACATGAACACACACGATGCACACATAGTAAATAATTAGATACATACCGTAGGAGTCTTTGCAAACCAACTGAACCTAGAGAAGCTAAACTAAAAAACAATAAAGGGAAACCATCCCCCGAAGGGTGGAATGTCAAGGGAGGAAGGCGGGGCGAACGAAGCGATAATAAGCAGATAAACAACAAGGCAAGCCATATGAATACTAAGGCCCAGGGAAAATACCCCCGTGCCAAACACCCGGCTAGGAACCCACGCGAGGGCCAACTCTTCAATATTAACTCTTTTATTATACTAATAAATACATTTAACATCACAATGTTTTGAATTTAGAACCACCTTAAATGAGATGGATTTTAAGTTTTACTTTCAGCAGCTGCAACATCCTTCTTCAACACATGCATGAAAAATATTTTATTTTGACCAATAAATGTGGAAATAAGCCATAACACAAGAACGTGGCTGAGGGGCCAAGACAGCAAGCCTTGTTCTCACGTTATGGCTTATTTCCATACTTATTTGTCAAAATGAAAAATTCTTTTTCATGCATGTGTTGAAGAAGGATGTTTTGCATTTTTGCACGTGGCTTGTGGCTTGAAATCAATCTCATTTAAGGTGGTTTGAAATTTAAAGCAATAATGTTGTGATGTAATTACCGAAAAGGTCCATTGATGATATTTGATATATAATTGATAATAACAAATGTTATAAAACATTTGCAATATATATGCAGTGACAAAGAAAAGTAGCCCCAAAGAAATGTAGCACACTTATATATATATATATGTCCCACATAATGAAGCATTATACCTACAATTCCTATGATTTGCTACTTGATTTAATTTTTCACATTTTAAAACCACCTATATGCAGCAAATGTTGTGTCTCTAAAGCTAACTGTGTCTGGGAAACTTTGCATATATTAAGCATTGTTTTCAACCATGTTATAACTGACAATGAAATTAACTGATCAAAAATTAGCACCGTTTTTTGGCCAGTCTGCATATTGAATAATGTGAATTATTTTGGTAATAGTTTTATAGTAAAATATTAGAAGTTACTATTGCAAATGAAGTGCTGCCTCAAAGAGACAGCAGATTTGGGGCTATATGAATTTAATAATAAAACTTGTTTAATTAAGGGTGGGAGTTGAATTAAGGGAGTTGAGGTCCAAAGGGTGATAATTTATTTGAGGCATCCCAAAACTAGCTATTACATCCTTGTTGTTCTTCCATTAGTTATATCAGATATACATATATATTTCGTTATTTTAAGCCGGTCATCATTTATAAGTCCTCATTTAGTTGATGCAAGATTAATCTCTTCTCATTAAGATATTCTGTGCAATGGATGTAATGTTTAGTTGGGATTTCATTCAAGAAATTTCAAAGGTTGGTTAGGTGCTGTAAGAATACCATTTAATTCATTTGAAAGACTCTAGACACAGGAAAAAATGTGAAATAACTCCGGCTGTGAAATAAGATTTTGTACAAATATTATAATTTGATTCAATTTTAAATTCTCATTACATTACTTTGCTTGTCAATTTTAGCAAGAAAATTCCTGTGTTTCTATACAGTTTAGAAACACGTTTCTCTATCAATCAGCATGTGGGTACTATAAATGTTATATTATAATATATATATAGACTTCCTATTGAGCTCAAATCCTGTGCAATGAAACTAAAGATGTTTGGTTCTGGATTTCTTACTCTATTTGGTGTCAGTCTATTCTTCCAATGTGATGGTAGGATTTTTAATTTTCATACCACATTTATTATATGACTTGCATGCTGTGCATATTTCATAATTCAATTTATATATGCAATGTTTTATGCACTTAAGGTGCATAGTTCAGCATATTTGTAAAGCAGTTTTTTTCGGCTTTCACAAGGCAGCGTTAACATTTTTCATTTCTCGAACAAGCCTAAAAATTGCCTATATTTGGTTACAGATTTGGCATGTCATTTCATATTCAGTTAGAATCTTTTTGTTTAGAAAAATTAGTATTCCTTTATGTCTTTAGGTCGAATCACGTCACCGCCTGATGGGAAAATTCTTACCTTGTTAAATGGATCAACAGCAAATATAACGTGGTCGTTTGATAATGATTTATCAGCAGTAAATTTACGTGTTTGGAAATTCACAAGTAGTGATGGTGTATTCAATGATGATCGACTTGGAAGAATAATTGACAATGACCCTCCTTCAAAAATAACTCGTTTACTTGATGTTGCAATTGAAAGACCCGGGACATTGCTTTTAAAGAATGTTAATCAAACTTATGATGGAACATACAAGTTTTCAATTGAAACTGAAACATCTGCAGTTGTCGTTTATATTGCAAGTAAGTAGCTTTATTTAATCACCAATTATAGTAATTACTTGTTTGACAAAGCATTGACAAATATACAAGGTGTTCCAGTAAAAGCGGAACCCAAATTAATTAATTCGTATGTATTCACTAAAATTATATTCAAACTGTCGTCGTTATTTTTTAGAATAATTTAAAACTTATCAAGCTATGCCTCTGGGAGTTCACATGTTTTGAACTCCTAGCAAACTGTTGCATTTATGCTATACTACAATTTTCACGATAATTTATTGAAATATAAGTTAGGATAATGTCCAAATGTTTCTTAATTGCGAGCAGTGCTTTTCTCATTGTTTGCTGCTATGTTGCAATTTTGCATAATTTAGACACATCTATAAATACGCTATTAACTTTGAACGTGTAATCTTTGCTTATATATTATATTTCGTTGTTTAACTGAATCCGATACAATATGTTTTACTCTCGCACTATGTTATTGTCCTCTCTTTATGTCCCCAATTAAGATAATGTTAATCATGCATGGCTATAACGCTTATTGCATTAACGTTTATTGTTTAACTTAGCTGTAGCCAGATTGGTAAAACTCCGGCGCTTTCCGATTACGAGTTGATCTTCTTGAGGGAATTGGTGGTGGTATTTCTTCTATTCGTTCGCGTTGACGTGGTAACACCCCATGAATTCAATGTTGTTTTGAATTCGGATGCTTCGCAGTGCACCATTTGTTGTGGATAACTCGTCCAATATATTTTGAAATGGTTTGGGTAGTAGCTGGAGTTGGTTAGTTGCCAATGCGTGTTTGATTTGCCATATTTCTTGGTCTGCTAGGGAAACTTGTCTAATTTCTTCTGTGTCCATAGCACACGGTGTCATTTGTTGCAGACATATCGGTCAGCGCATGATTCCATATTACTACGTGTTGTAGTTGGTAGTGGGAGTCTTGACAATGGATCTGCCAGGTTTGTCACTCCTGCATGGTCGATAAAAGACTGTAAAATCATATTCTTGAAGGCTTAGAATCCAGCGTTCAATTCTAGCTAGTGGTGGTTTTTGGGCTGCAATACCATATAAATAGGTATGAAAATGCTCGCAACCAAAAACTATTGCTTCTGTGTCGGTTAGTGATCTACTGGCGTAGGCTACTGGGCGGTAAGATATGTCAGACTGTTGCTGGAGGAGTACTGTTCCAACAGCCAGAACGGGAGAGCTGCTGAGTGATGTCTTCAACTTGTCGAAGGCGGTCTGATGATGTTTAGTCCACTGAAACTGGGAATTTGCTTTTGTTAGCTGACGTAGGGGGGGGGGGGTTATACTGCTGTAGCTGTCGATGTAACGAGAACAATAGTTAGTAAGTCCGAAAAAGGACCGAACTTCTGCTGCGCACTTTGGGCATGGTGCTGTGAGGACGGCGTCGATTTTGGCATCGTCTGGTTGTATGCCTTTGCTTGATACGATGTGTCCAAAAACATTAATTCTTGGGCTAGCGAACGAACATTTTTCTTTACGTAGGGTGAGGCCACTAGTTTCAAGGGTTGCTAACAGGTTGTCGAGATCTTTCAAGTGTTGGGTCATGTTTTCAGACCATAGCCAGATATTATCAGATATATTTGCACAGTTCGATACGTTTCTAATGATATTGTGTATTTCCTCGTGAAAATATTCCCCGGATTGACACGCTCCCATGATCAGGCTTTTAAACCGATGTGGCCCGTTGTCTGGGGTTGGGAAGGCTGTGATTATATATCGAGATTCAGGGGCCAATGGTATTTGCAAATATCCCTGAGAAAGGACGACTACTGCGAAGACCTTTGCTCCTTGCATTTTATTTACAATATAATCAACTATTGGTTTTGTACACGTCGTCGTTTTAAAGCTTGATTCGCATTTCCAAAACTACACGAACATCGCCTGATTTCTTAGAAACTGCAATTTAGTACCTTTCCCATCGACGTTTGTTACTTTGCTATTGCTTAGTGTACTTGAAAATCCGACGCATTACATGTGTGACTCATGCAGTGATAATATTTATAGCTTCGATAACGTGAGCACGTACTCAAAGGTTTTCCATTTCTGCATATCATCTCCAATGGCCGGTTATTATTTTAATCGTTAAGGTTGGGTTTGTTCCCCGACTGCTTTTCTTTAATATGACTTATAGATCGTTAATCAGAAAGAAAATAAGAATGGCACACGTGAAGATATGATTATTAGCCCCCCTCCCCATGCACCCCAATTAAGGATCATCCACGGTCCCATTAGTTATAGTAAAAACCACTTTCTTGAAATTAATGTATGAGTCCCTCCGCTCCCTCTGTGCCTCTCTTCTTTTCGCTGTAATGGGCGTTTCTCCAACCTTTAGTATAAACCCACAACACAAAATCAGTACTACTTGCTGTAATTGATGCATATGTGTTAATACATTTCAGAGAAACCAAATGTTACACTGGATTGTCGTAACTGTCCCGTTAGGCCAGATGAAGGTGATAACTTCACATGTCTGTGTAAAAGTAAAGGTGGAAACCCTCCTCCTAATGTTACCTGGTATAAAGATGGAGTCAAAATTAGTGATGTTGGAACAGTGAATCAAACGTTAAATATCTGGAATATTAATAGAAAAGATACTGGAACTTATAAGTGTGTGGCTACCAGCTACCCTAATATAAATTATACTGATGAAAAATCATGCCAAGTGATAGTTAATTGTAAGTAGTCATATTTAATTATATACCCAGAATCTTTTTAAGCAGTAAAACAGAGCGGAGACCCACACCGGAAGTGACGTAACACTACAATACATTGAGTATATAATTTGTTGGACAAGCTGTAACTAATAGGCCTTTCATTACTTTTTAGTTTAGGCACAAAATTGCCAAAAGATCACCACAGCTAAAAAGAGCGTACTAAAATTATTCATGTCAAAATTTTAAAACGCCAAAAATATAGGAAAGTTTGCAAATTTTGCATACTTTTGCACCATACGCGCGGAAAATGTTACCAATTTTTCTGCATGAATGTGGTGAGTGATGATGCTCTTTAGCTTCACAATGTTCTCAATGTAAGCCCCCGTCTTACGTTTTGCTGTTGCTGTTCACATTTTTGCCGTTTTCAAATTTTTGGCATTCAGGGACAACATTGATTATTTAGAAGATAATATACTAGCTGTATACAATAAATTTCATGTTCGGCGATTGGGGGCTATATTTATGTGAAGAACGAACGTCGCACTTCTCTTGCGCTGAACACGTAAAAACTATGGATATAATGAGGACTTTCAGTTTATTATTATCTATTCTTTTTAAAACAAATTGTTAGTCAAACGAAACAAGTTTATTTAGGAAATATTTTATCAGGTATGAAAAAATGTTCGGACAATTTGGTGTACATGAAGTCCGCAGAGCAACGAGCTTTTTTCATCCTAGCTCTATGCCTAGTGATTATATATTGAAATGGTAGAGCGGTTTCATGCGAAATTGATATTTCATGTATAACTGATATTTTTCATGATAATTTGCATGAAAACAACAACATTGTCCACGTCTTGTTCTAGTTTGCAGCAGTCTTGATATATGGGAGTTTACGACTCAGTTACGACGCGGTTAGCTCGACGACGCTAGTCAATAGATTAATTACGAAGTGGCTACTCGTAATTATATATATATATATATATATATATATATATATATATATATAATATATATTATTTATATATATGTAGAGAGAATTCACTAAGTTCAAATAACAAGACTTTGTTCTTTTTACAGTCAAACCAACGAATACAGAAATTAAATTTTCACAGAATCCGGCTGTGGTTAACCAAACAGTGAAAATAACGTGTGCTTTCGAAGGCCAACCTAAGGCAACCTATATCATATACTATAATGATACTAAGGTTGTTAGTACTAACATGCCGTATTTTAAAAACGTTACGCTGGAGGATGCTGGAACATACAAATGCATTGCAAATAATACTCTGGGAAACGACTCCGATTCTAAGATTTTAAACGTCACCGATAGTAAGTATATTTTACACTTTTCAAACGTTGGGCTTGATAATACTTTATGCCGTGCTCAACCTCATTCAACCTTTGTTATGTGTGATACTTGTATTAGTAATAGCATTGCATGAGGTCGATTAGTAATTAATGTACAAAATAGCCAAGTTGATTAAGGAGAGTTAAATCTTTGGAGTTTAATACGATACAATACACAAAAGAGGGGTAAACTGTTTCCCCCACTTCAATCAACTATGATACTTCATACAACCGATTCGTGCCCTAGGCTAATAGAGCCTTGTACCTGAAAGCCAGTTAAACCTTCGGGGTTTACTGTACCACTATTGTAGTGATATATGCCACTCCCAATGTACTGCCAAAAAGAAGGGATTCTTTTTTGTTTTAACTAATTTGGATAAAAATAAACCCGATACGATTACTATGCCAACATCCTGGTAATTTAAAGAATTCATTTACATTAATTTATAGACACTAATATAGCATGCACCTGTATATTTATCCCTTTCAAATATTTTGTCAAATCTGATGTTTATTCCTTTTAAATTGTGAAATAGAACCAATACGAACAACGCCTCCAACACTTTTTCAGTCAACGTATACACAGGCAATACAGCCATCATCAACAGTACAACGTACAGTACCAAGCAACAGTGTTACACCTGCAGAACCAGGTATAACATCTATGATGAAACGGTCGTGTGTGTTAACTTTATTTTCCTAATTATTTGCCTTTTTTTATTAATCCGTTATAGCCCTGCTTTTTATGACCATCCTTCTTAAGGATGAAGATATCCGATGTTGAACTCAATGAATTGGAAATTTAAGGCCTATCGGCCTTAAATTATAAGCATTTTGCTTGCCTTTTTATAGGTGAAAGTGGACCAAACATTCCTCTTATCATCGGGCTAGTTCTTGGTGGGGTTGCGCTTATTGCCATTTGTGGGGTAGTTTATTGTAAATTCAAAGGAAGTAAGTAATTTCATTTCTTAAGGCACTTGCTAGGCCAGCACATTTTTACCATTTGGAGATATGATTTAACTTTTGATGACTGCCAGGTGATTTTAAAACACGGAGAAAGAACTATAGAACTATACATAGAAAAAGCATCACTAATTTAGTAAACTCGCAACGTTCTCCGTTGCTTAGTGCTCCGAAATCACCACAGCATGGTCCCAAGTTGCATTTTTCACAACAGAATGAGTCTCAATGATTGATATTAATATGAGTAAGGATTTATACAATGAGTTGGGCAGGTATGCCTTCGTTCGCCTATAAAAAATATAAACAATCAGTCCAGTTATTTATTTATTTACATGCTGTCTTGATCGCGATTCTTGATCGTTAATGCTATGACAGTCTACATCTTCATGCATAATATAATTTTTTCACAATTCTTATCTTTTGTTATTTTAGACGAAAGGGAAGACAAGAAAAGGTAGGTAATCTTTTATTCATATATATATATATATATATATATATATATATATATATATTATATATATATTATATATATAATATTATTATATACAGGGTGTATCAAAAAAATGTCCCAAATGTAAAATTTCCGTTTTTCAGGATATTTTGGAGAATTTGGCAAATTTTTGTGTTCCTAGAGATAGCTAAGACTTATCTGGTATACCTAAGCCAAGTTTGGTTTTTCATTAACAAAATTAAGTTCCCGGGGGGGTGGTTCCTTTCCACTGATATTGAGAGGGCTTGCGCGCAAAAATGTGAAGCTGAAATTGAGATATTATTTAGCTGTCTAAAAGTAGGAAAGCTTTTTAATAAACTGTCAAAGTTTTAGGAAAAATAATGCAAACTGGGAGCAACGCGCGACCCCTAAAAGTGACAAATATTCCATTGCGTGCAGTGGATTAAATGCATGGTTGATTTTAGCGTGACCGATCTCATGCAAGACTGGGCAAATGAATAAATTAAAGCGAGAAACTGAACAAGAAGACGAAGCGATTTAATAACAAGATTTTTATTCTTGATGTTAATCCCCAACATTTCCACCATTTCTTTCTAAGCAAACTGCGGCTCGTCTGAGCATGGTAAACTCTGAACGGCGAACCACATTTGTCTGTCCTGCCTCCTATTATCCATTTCGTTCGAAATTCTTTCTTGCAAATCGCCTACGCTACCACCGGCAAATCTAGGCGAATGGACAAATGGTTCGCTGTTCAGTGTTTAGTATGCTCAGACCAGCCGCAGTTTGCTTAGAATGAAATGGTGGACATGCTGAGGATTAACATCACGAATAAATAGCTTTGTTTTTGTGCTCAGTTTCTCACTTTAATTTATTCATTTGCCCAGCCTTACATAAGATCGGTCACGCTAAAATCAACGATGCATTTAATCCACTGCGCGCAATGAAATATTTTTCACCTTTAGGGGTCGCGCGTTGCTCCCAGTATGCATTATTTTTCCTGAAACTTTGACAGTTTATTAAAAAGCTTTCCTACTTTTAGACAGCTAAATAATATCTCAATTTCAGCTTCACATTTTCGCGCGCAAGCCCTCTCAATATCAGTGGAAAGGAACCACCCCCCCGGTAACGTAATTTTGTTAATGAAAAACCAAACTTGGCCTAGGTATACCAGATAAGTCTTAACTGTCTCTAGCAACACAAAAATTTGCCAAATTTTGCAAAATATCCTGAAAAACGGAAATTTTACATTTGGGACATTTTTTTTGATACACCCTGTATATATATATATAATATTATATATAATATATATTATATATTATATATATATATATATATATATATATATATATATGTATATATGAGTTCTACTATGAGTTCGTCGTTTATTCACATCCTTGCAAATGTGCGAGCTTCTCTCGTTTCACCCAATTATTCTGACCATTACAGTCGCAAGTGTTGGTATGGTTTGCAAACTGTCTGTTTTTGTGCTACCTTAGGCTTAGAGGAAATGCCGACGTGAACCCGAATGGCTCAAGAGTGATTACAAACCAGTACGAACTGGAGGAAGATCATGGTGAAGATGCAGGCGCCTACGATACGGTGAAACAATCCGATGATGGTGAAGGCTTGCAGGATAGAAAGAAGCCTGCTGGAGACTCACTCCCCCCCGTTTATGCCTCGGTAAATAAGGACAACAGACAAGGGAACACGGTAGGTGAAGAGGAGAAACATGATTTCACAAAGAGGTGGCGGGTGTACATTTTGCCGGAATGCATGACCCGGAAAGAAGATTGTTTTGCATCAGCTGGTTTTGTGCTATAGTCCTTCAAAAATGCCAGTTTCATTTGCTTTTTATATGTAGTTTTTGAATTTTAAAACTATCCTGGTATACATTTCCGCTTTCTTATTGTGATGAAAGTGAAAAATTTGCTTGACCACGGTGGGGCTAATTTTCAGTTTGCCCGGTTTATAACTCATAGTAGCACAATAACAATATGAATTTACCTAACTAAGACATACACACAGCCATTATCCTTAGTCTTGTTTGCAATGGTGATTTAAAAACAGAATGAACCAGATAATCTCTTGTGGTGCAACAGTGTAAGATAAGGTTTGTCACCTGAATGAAGGTTGGAGGTATTTACTACAATTTACTAACTTTATTGACATCATATCATAATATGTAATCTTGCAATGGGTCCAGCCAGATTAGACAAGGCAGTGATGTGTGATAATAATCAACCTATAAAATTCATCATCACTAACAACCATGCACGGGGAGGGGATATAATCAGGAACAGTCTGAAAATTGGACTATATGTAGACAGTCAAGTAGATTCTACCAAACCTTTGCTTGGTTGAGAAGCTTCCTGCTATCCATTATTTGGATTTGACGTTGAAATTTGCGCCCTTTCTGAACACATTTTTACTATAGCATTAGGGGAGAGGAACCCCATTAATATGATATACAAAGTACAGTATAAGCATAGGACAAAGAGTTGTGTGTTCCTACCAACAATATAGATAATATCATCACTATATATTACAATCTTAGACAATCAGTTTTATTACAATCTTAGAAAATCAGTTCTATTAACTGTGGTTTTTATTTTGCAGTTGTATGCATCTCTGGATTCTGAGGAGTTGAGGAAGCCTGGGTCGAGGAGAAAACAACCGGAAACAAAAAATGCACCAACTGAGTATGCGAGCATCGACTTCATGCAGACTGGGAAGACACCAAATGCAGATAATGCAGAAACTGGAGATGGCAAAGAGTAAGTGAGTTATTTTAGTTATTTTTATTTAAGCTTGGTTCTCAATAGCTATATAGTTAAAACATGAAATTATTCAACAAATCTTCATTAGAAATATTTTTTAATGTTGCCAGGGAAGAGCTAGGTATTATACATGCACGGATATTGTTGTCAACCCACCCCCCCCTGGTTGCATGTCAAATTAAATATCGTCTTTTGAAATGGGTTGTCTGATACCGTCACTTCTGCAGGAAGACATTAACTTATATTTCTTGTAGAATGAGTCGTATATTTATAGACAGAGGGTTGTTTTTGCATGGTACTATATCAACACTATACTTACACAATTACACAGATTACTTGTTCTGTATGCTATATCAACAAATATCATAACTTCAAGTCGACTGACTTGTCTTCTATTTTACAGGAGAAGTTGATTCGATTTTGCAACATTGGCAAAGCCAGCAGTTTTTAATGCGGTTTCAGTTTCCCAATAGACGCATATAATTAGCCTTTCTCACGATAACGAATATGCGCCATTTTTGAGGTAGTTTTCTTTAATTTGTGAGGGCAAGACCTTGTCAGGGCGGCTGTCTTTAATTTTAGGCTTAATTTATTTTTCAAATGGTTTATGGTCTATTATTGTTTAAACGCATTTAAGAAAATTGAAAGTACCCCAAAAATGGCGGATATTCGTCATCGTGAGAAAGGCTAATGATACCTAGTCGCTGAGTGTGCATACTCTATGGATGAAATTCCAACTTGACTCCTTTTTGTTATGGTTTGACAATCGATTGAGCCAATTTGTATGTCTATGCAGAGAGGTTCCAGAATTTGATTCGATATAATTATATCACTGTTTTTGGCAATAATGGTGTGCTGTCTAAAAAACTGCGGAATTTTAGGAACACGAGAATATGTAATAGCGTTTTTCTGTTATATTACTATATGTGTATTCACGATTTGTTTTAATAGTTAGTTTTATATAACAAGTATAGTTATTAGTGTCACGCCATAGGTTGTGATTTATATATTGACGAGAGCTTACTAACTTTTTTGCCTTTTTTATTTTCAACCAATTTAAGTTCCCTGTTGACAACCTAGCCTTAAACTCTATTGCTGCATGGTTGCATTAATAGCGGATATACCCTATCAAAGTTTCTACAATCCAGTAATCACAGGACTGCTTTTAAAAGCACCGTCAGGCGACTGCATGTGATCGATAGCTTCTGACTTGAAACTCAAGATTCTTGAATCTGATTTCAAAGAGAAATTTGGCAGAAAACGTTAGTAAGTTACCGTCTTTCTATTTTAGATTCAGGGATTGCATGCATAATATAATTATGTTAATAACTTAGATATATGTGCTTAGATATAAGGGATGATAATGGTCTTTAATTATTCGCACAATATTCTATGTATATACTGTATACCACAGCATGACATGTAAAATATGTTGTAACCTGATTAATTGCATTGATTGCACAAAAATAATAGAGATAATTATAATATATGTTTTTTTGTTGTCCTATCATAACTGGCTTCAGATACATGTATTTTCTTCAAAGTTAATACTTTGGTACCGGAAAATATCGCATATGGTTATGACACTGTCACTGCTTACACTGTGGTTGCTGACTTGCATTCGAACGGCTGGATTGATGTCCAATCACGTGCCGTGTTTGTAGAGTTCACCGTATACAACGCGAATGCAAACCTATTTGGCATCGTTTCGTATTTTGTGGAATTTCCACAATATTCAGCTCCTGTCACCAGGGTCCAATACCAAGTTGCGCGGTTTTATCTTTACCTCAGTGGCGGTAAAACTCTGGCTCAAGTCCTGGTCATCTTCTTCATGATGTATTTTCTCTTCAGAGAAGGAAAACTCGTTTACAAACAACGCTGGTCTTACTTTAAAGATTTCTTGAATTGGGTTGAAGTCATCCTCCTTGTCAGCGAATTCCTATTGATCGTCTTATTCCTGGCACGTCTTTACGAAGTTGATCGAAATCCTCTTCAGCTACGGGAGAATCCAAATGATTACGTTGGTTTCCAATATGCTGGGAATGCAGACGCCATGATGACCTACATCCTTGGTGTCCTTGTGCTCTTATAATAGCTGCCTTTTCACTTTTATAGCACTACAAGTAATTGTAATTCTCACAATCTTCAACCGGTTGTTAGATCAACAATGACTAATACATATGATAATATAAAAACTATACCGGTATAATAAATACTGTTTTGTGTATAATTATATGGTTCGTGTTTGCTAGTTATTTTTGCCTTGTTTTAATATGTTCACTAGCTATATCTTTTGGTGGGACTATCAAGGAATTTTGAAGCACCGACTAAGGAATTCTCTGCTTTGATTCTGTCCAGACCCACGGTGACGGTGGTTTGCGCCGAGTCGTCGACAAAGGGATTGCTACCATCGTGCAGGAAGTAGATTTTAAATCTAACTAGTCGGGGTCGAATTCGATCAGTTAAGACGAAAGTATAACCTGGTTTTAAGCAAAATGTTTTTGTCGTATTCTGTATCGTAGTGTATTGTATTCGATCTATTGTGACAACGAGGGCGAACGTTGTAATGACTTGGTTGTGATTTTATACGCTTCCTTATACACGGGCGAACATCGCTAGTCTAAACATTTAATGTCACTACATATTTGTCTGTCTGTCTGTGTGGGTAAGTATATACGACTGTAAATCAATATGGAGACCATTGAAGAAACGTGATGGTTATTTAACAACACATTGGTCAAGGTTATAAAAAGTTGCATGGTTGAATGATGTATAATAACATCAAACAATACTTAGTACAAAGTACTTTGAGGCAAAGCGGCTCGAAGTTAATAAATTGGCAGTATTAATGGCAATATGATAGCGAGTTTATATATCTTATGCTGCAGAGTGTATTGAGAAAAGACAATACCTTTAGAGCAATCTGCTAAACCGCAAAGGGTGCGGGAACACAATTGAATTAAACTCTTATAATCGGGCGCGTATATAATCTGATAATCAGGTGCTTAACAGTTAATTCCTAAACGCCCCCTCCTTTTATAAACTTGCCTGGAAATTCATTGAATTTCTTCCTACATGGTGCCCGACTCACTGAAAGGACCGAAAACTACTAAAATCATCTATTTATTGAATTTTAAATCCTAACAGTGTACTAAACGTAACGATATGTAAAAAGTGCGGACAGAGTGAATGACTATTGGCTTTTTACGGCGCGTTTATACCCGGGGTTTATACGTCGTATTTCATACGCGGTGAGGTATAAACATACCAACAAACTGCCTGTTGAGATGAGGCCAATTACATGCTATTAATTGTTAGGATGATTACAGGATCATGTCAGGATCTACGGCTACGCTTCGTTAAATCTCGGGTAAACGGGCTCATGTGAACCTATAAGAAACCTGTTTTTTGTCATTTTTTCATCGCACATGCATCGCAGATTATAAATTTAAAAAGTATAAATCGTGCTAAATAGTTCAATTGCTTGTCGTAATGACAATCACAAAGTCAAAGAAACCAGAACTCAATCAAACAATCTGTTAACGCTTTATCCCAGTTATTACTTGTTTTTGGCATACCGGCGCGCGTCTTTGCACAGTCACAGAACAATAATAACATCCATCGTGACTTGTAATAGAATTGTTTACGTTAACTTTGAATTTTTCATGTGCTAAATACTAGTTACATACAATAAAAACAATGTATAATGAGCTAAAAATTCCTCATCTATTAGCAGTAAACTAATAACTATGATTCTTTTGATCATTTTTACTCAGGTTTACCGTTAATGATGACATGGTTTGATATTCTTATGCTATTTGGACTCAATTGCATGTTGCTTCCATGTGAAGGTTTGGTCAATTTTCGCTTTCATAAATTAAATAGACTATTGTATTTGTTCGATTTGGATGAAAACGAGGTCATATGATATATGGACAAAATAATGTAATTTTCGTAGGCTTCTTCTACCTCATTACGAATAATTTTTTTGTATGCTATGATCATGAATGACCAACAATTTGATTATGATATATTATTAATTTTTATGCACGAAACGCTTCTTTATTCTTTAGAGCTTATATAGATTCCAAAACACTGATTAAGGTTTTTCGATCTTTTAGATCTTTAATCTTCTGATCACATACTTTCGACAGTGTCTCAGAATAACTCAGGATTGAAATATTTTTATGATTTTTAGGAGTTGTCTATCCACCATCTAGTGGAAAAAACCTGATTTTTCTACCTGGATCAAATGCAAAAATTGAGTGGACATTTGATGATAAAATAACTAGTGATGATTTTCGAATTTGGAGTTTCACAAGTACGGACGGTTCCTTTAATTCAAGAATCCTTGCTTTTATACGGGGTAATGGTAACGCTACGATACGCGTCAGCTTCCCTGTGATTTCAATAGAAAAGCCAGCAACATTAGTTTTAAGGAACGTTGATCGCCGTTATGATGGAAAATACAGGCTCAGAGTTAGTGCGGTTACGGAAACTAATTCTGAGGTTATCGTGATTATTGCAGGCAAGTTTCTTTTGAGAATGAAAAAAGCATAGTAACATTGATAGTTAACTGATTGCCTGATGTTCATCATTATACGTTGAAATTATATAAATCACAAACGTGAAAATTATATTCGGCGTGACTTCGGACTCTTAACGATTTCATTACATTTTAGTTGCACCAAATATAACATTCAGTTGTTTCAATTCAAGTACGGTAAACGAAGGTGAAAATTTCACATGTGTATGTAAAGGAGAAGGTGGCAGGCCGACTGCTAATGTTACTTGGTATGATAAAAATGGCGTCCAGATTGGTGTGACAGGAAGAGGAAAACAGTTATTGACACTAACTAATGTCGATAAAACCCACAGTGGAACTTACACGTGCAAAGCTCAAAGCCATATCAATGCAACAGATAAAAATTCAATTGAAATAAGAATTAGACTTATCTGTAAGTAGTTCGTACTACTTTTTACTATCCGCAAAAGTTACCTCGTCAATACAGCATTGTTATTTGAAAGCAGGCGGGGGCCATAGTTAGAAGCTTAATTGGAGAGGGGGGTGTATATTCATTTAAGTTCATGTTTACGTATTATAGGAACAATAGGGTAGCTACAAAAGAAATCAGCCATGATTGGGTCGGGCATAAGTGATAAGACGAAGTGTATCTTATCCAGCCGGGCGCTTTTATATAAGCGATCCTGCATGATCTTATCTGCGGAAGCATGCGCGCAGCAACATTCGAGTGGGTTTCGTGGCTGTAGTGAGGGACCATGCAGGTAAATAAAGTAATAAGTGAATGTCTACGACTATGAACATTTAGCGAAAATTATAGCGAAAATTATATGAAAATTTTTTCTTTTTTTTTTTCTCATAAACTTGGTCTGATTAACTAATGGAAAATATTTTTATTACGACTTAAAAGCTGTTACAAAGAACCCTCTGTTTCTTCGCAGTCAGGAAACCAGGAAAAACAAAAATTAAATTTACTCCAGAAAAAGTTGTACTTGGTCGATCAATAAACATAACGTGTGAATCAGATGGTCATCCTGAACCAAGTTATATCATAACTCATAATGACACAGAGGTCAGCAATGGGAAAACGTTCACCATACATGATGTAAACTACACTCACGCTGGAAAATACAAATGCTTTGCAAAGAATGAATTTGGAAATGACTCTGCCTCTGATTTCTTAGTCCTAATCGGTAAGATTAAATTTTAACGTTTCTTTGCCCATTCAATTGCCAGTACACGTGACTTATGGAGAACAACACATTTGGACTGATTTAGTGGGCTTGAATGAGCAATATATAGATGCGTCAACCTAAGCCAGCCTTTACAGCGAAGTCTTTGTATGCGTTATTTACGTATACCTTTGTGTGTTCCCAGGCTGTGAACCTACATCATGATGCATGCATGGATATTGTTTCATTCCATTCCTGGACCTAGATTCAGTGGCCCTAGTTTTGTTGGGTTTTTTATTTTCTTATAAAAATTTTATCTTTGAATGGTATAAAGAACCCGAGCCAGTACGATCATCAACAAATCTGCCAACGACAAATCAGACGAGCTTGCAGACGAATCCTGTGACTGCGACTACGCCTCAAGCAGGTGATGGATCAGGTAAAGAATAAATACAGACTTAATATAATAAATAATAAACTTATCTGTCTTATTTTGAATGTGTAAATACAAATGAATTAAAAATATCGTCCAACAAAAATAGCTAATTAAATATCTCCCTATAAGAAAAAAGCGCTCACGAGCTGCAATATTCAACTATATTATTATTATGCTTAAAACCCGGCTGTGCTTCCATCATACATACATACATACATCACTTTATTTAAAACACGCTAGCCCCACTCAACTTTAATAATAGTTGATTTCCAGGAGGGGCGTGTGAATAATACAAAGAAAATTTAGAGATAGTATACAATAATACATACTAACATAGTACAATATTTACAAAATTAGAGATAAATGTATATGAAGGAATATGACTTAAGGCAATTATCATGCAGTGCCTTAACAGCCAAAGTCTGAGGATTTAGCGTTTTCGGCTTGTGCATGGAGGACAAGATTATTTTGAATTAGCTCTATCTGGGATATCTTCATTTCTAAAATGTACTTATGTATGATGGCTCAATCACCGCTCACAAATATAGTGTATGCGCATTATATAGATGATAAATAATCACCACAGCACCAATAGATACCATCATTAATGTTAGGCCATGACGCCATGTCCGTTCTAATTCTCAGGGAAAATTTACGAGAAATGCAATGGTGAAGTTAGTACTAAATGGTATATCATTGTTGTGACTTTGGTGTCTGGAATTATCATTGGAGTTCTCTCATATGTTGCCGTGTGTTTTCGTCGAAAGTTCAAAAGTAGAAAACCTTCTTCGAACTCTGAACCTCCAACAACTGAACTTGATCCAAATTATCGAGAACTGGACCTTACCAGAATGAACACAGAAGATAATTATCAATCACTGAGAGGGGATGTTGCAAGAAACGACGGTGTTATTAGCGATGAATCAAATTATACCGCGTTGGCCGAAGTCAGGGATGTCGAGAGCAATTATCAACCTTTAACTTGAATCAACAGTTGGCTAGTTCCCTACTCTTTTTTTAAAGAGGAACAAGAAAGATACAATTTATTGGTTTCTTCTTAACTTCCATAAGAAAGGTCGATCATGTTTTTATCTTTAAACAACTTTTAATGATGCTTTTTGGTGCTATGCGTGAAGGGTTTGAAATATTTAGCAGCTACAGCAGACTAAAAGAGTAGCTTTTTCGCTTTTTCTATTCATATTATTCCCGGAATATGAAATATCTCGCGCAAGTGTCTTGTCAAGCGCCACATTTTCATAAGTAACGCCAAATCTCAATATGCAAATAATAAACTGGTCTAATCAAATTTTCCGGCCCCGTTTTTGACACCAGCTGATTTGAACGGACGATTTTTAAAATCTGCAAAGAGGGATTTTGAATTGCTATCGTTTAACAGACAGCCTTAAAATAGTTCGAACAGTGCGCGTAAAATATGTCTAATTTGCAATATTGTTCTAAGTAGAAGGAATTACAAAACACTATTCAAGGAATTCTGGACTTGTGTATGTTCACTTACCATGCAGAAAATAATATGGTTATCAACGAGGAAGTAAAACAAGGATCAAACTAGTTGGAGCCTAGCTAGCTTGACCAGTTCTCACTTCTTGTCTAAACAAATGTAGTTGCCGTATAAGAGGTATGTTATTATACTGTATCATAGTACCAGTATAGTACTGCAGGACATTGAAGGAGTATTTCTACAAATTAAATAAGTTAAAATTTGTATTTTCTCTTGGTCAAGACTTTGTAATTATGCATGTTCCTTCCATGCATGTTCTGACGGTAACGGCAGCTATATGTGAGAATAGGATGTATACTATATACGTGCAGTACCGAACGAGCTAGCGCTTTCTTGTTATATACTGAGCTTGATAATTCGTGTTGATCTATATAGTTTTGGGAGGCTTGCTGGTGCTTTTCGGTTGAGGCGAATAGTTTAGACACTGTGATATTGTTGTGATATATAGCACGAATATAGCTACCAAATTAATATCCACATCATGATGCGTGAGCCAGCTTATAATTGTGGTAACCAATGCTTGATGAACTGAAATGAATGGCTAATACAAACGTCTGATTACAAATTTTTCCCCGAGTGAATACATGTAATTAAAAAGGATTTTAATTCGATTGTTATATAACAGTGTATATACCAGTACTACCATATGAAATACATGAGTGGGTGATTTAGGCCATCAATGAAAGAAACGCTCCAACTCTGTTTTAAACAAGAATTAATAGCAGTAATTTCTAAAACCTCTTATTTTTATACAGGTTTAAAATCCTAAGATGATTGACTTTGAATTTCTCATTCTATTGGGTCTTAGTCCGATTTTATTATGCAATGGTAAGACTTAAATATATAATCATGCAGTTTGTGACTTTGTGTATTTACAGGGTGTATGAAGAGAATGTTAAGGTCCGTTTACACTTGCAATTTTTGCTGCGATTTTCTTCTTTTGATAGATGTGAACGAGTGAATTAGTTACTGATGTTTAAATAAGAGTTCTTATACATGGGCATTCGATAGCGAATATTCATGAAATTTTAAGTTGCGTTTTTTTATGCACCCTGTAGCTATAATATGTCATACGTGACGGTTTATTTCACAAGACGCCCACTCGGGTCGTTGTAGCGCTGTAGGTTTGAATAAAGCCAACAAATCGGGTAGTATAGGTAAGTGTATTTTATGTTGGCTTGTTGTCTTTTTACAGGGACATAGATGATGATGCTTTTGGGCTGTATTTGTACCACATGTGTAATCTTTTGATTTATAATAGGAGCAGTAAGTCCACCAGTTGATGCTGTTGATGGGAACAAATTTATTTTATTACCTGGATCAACTGTGAGCATAACATGGTCATTTGATGATACCATAACAAGTATCAGTCGCCGGCTGTGGACTTACGAAAGATTAGGTGTGCCTTTTGTAGCACTTGCTAAAATAGATGGTAATCGTGACTATGACAAATTAATAAACAACCTCTTTGAGTTTGACATTAAAACACCAGCAACATTGGTTCTAAAGAATGTAAATCAAAGTTATAATGGAACATACAAATTTTCTCTCTCACCTGGTGTTGGTCGTTCTGCCTCTGAAGTTCTTGTTTTTATTGCAGGCAAGTTAACTTTTATTACCTTGATTATGATTCACTAAACTTTATGCTGCGTCTTGTATGTTATATATATGGCATTACTCCGGACAATATTCAGAGTGATACTACTATTTTTCAAAAATCCTGAAAATTTTTCGTCCACGATTGCCATTTTATTTGAAGAGATGTGTAATTAGTATATTTCTCACTTTAAATGTGCTCTGATATAATTCATCTGAAAGGTTTTAGATCTTATACGATAACAAACCGGATACTAAATAATTTATAAAAACGTAATATTTTAAAAAAAGACTCGCATTAAATGGTTCCTAAACGTCGGTTTCAGTTGCTCCAACAGTGACACTCAGTTGTCCCAACATCACGACGCTAAATGAAGGTGAAAACTTCACATGTGAATGTAGAGGTGAAGGTGGAAATCCTCCTGCAGTTGTTGCCTGGTATAAAGATGGCGCCCGAATTAGTAAAACAGGAAAGGAGTCTCAGATACTGTCTCTTTTTAACGTTACGGCAGAAGATCGAGGAACGTACAACTGTAAAGCTCAGAGCCACGTGAATGCATCAGATGAGAAATCAATCGAAATAAACGTATATTGTAAGTACGATTTATAAAAGATGGGAAAGTTCAAGCTTATACTATAAGTCAGAGACTCTGTGCTATAAAGATTTGTTTTCATCTGTTAGAGTCATTTGTAGTCTCTACCACTTCTTTTCGCCCCGTACGTCTATGTTAATTTTTTCTTTAATTAAATGCGCGACTGCGATGGTCCATTGCGACTGGAAGACTTAATTAACCGTATTGAAGCAAGTGTGGAATGTATTGTGCGAAATCATTCAAACAGAAACTTGGTAATTTCATCACAACAACAGACTTTTTCTTTTCAGACGCAGCGTAACAAAATTGCTTATTTTGAAGAACAAGCCATTGAAACATGTTATTCTTTTTTCCACGTTTGCTGCGTTTCAGTATACGTGAAAAGACTATACGTACGGGACAATTTTACCTATTTACCCAATACAGAAACCATTTCACGATTCTAAGGACGGTCGTATACATATATACATGCAGTTTAGTCTAATAACCGGTGCTACTTTCACAAACAAATGAATTAATGAAAATAACCTCTTGTTCTCGTTCTTTCTCTTAGTTAAGCCTCAGAATACAGCAATTCGGTTTTCTAAAAATTCGGTTGAAATTGGAGGACCTGTGACCATAACGTGCACGTCTGATGGTTTTCCTGAACCACGTTTTACCATATTTCAAAATGTACCAAAATTGTCTGTAATGATAACACGCATACCATATGTAAGGTGAATTGGGGTGATGCTGGAACGTACAAATGTTTTACAAGTAATACACTTGGAAATGACTCCGCTTTCGCCTTTTTAACGGTTAAAGGTACTGACTAAAGATAATATCGGAATAGTTCATTAATAGCGACACATTTTATCCGCCCATTTCGTATATTTATAACAATACTAATATAGCTATATATATCTCCATTACACATGCATGTTATTCTTACGCATAGGGAAGTTTAGATTAGGGTTCAAATTTCCTCCTTATCAACATATACATTAAATTATTCAATGTGAAATATTTTTTGCTTCGTATTACCTTTTATATGGTTTATAAATCTAGCTAATGCATGTAATTTCAGAATTACCAAAGCTAATTGGAACAACGTTATCAATAAAACGACCAACAACGCAAAAAGTTTCGGGGGCAATCGCGAACATAACAGCCCCAACGTCGAAGACTACACCAAGTAATGGATCGGGTAACTAAACGCATGACTTTGGCTTACGCTTAGTTTATCTGGTTCTCATATGATCAAATTTTTTAAAGTTTCAGCGTCTGTCTTGGAAATGATTTGCGAAATAGCTTCCATGTGAATAGTTTACAATTAATAGACCCTTTCGATAATTACGCATGTGTTGAAGAAGGATGTTTTGCATCTTAATTTGCACTTAGCTTGTGAGAGTAAAACTTCAAATCCATTTAATTTAAATTCAAAACGATGATGTTAAAACGTAATTATCGAAAGGGTCTATTGGAAAACTTAAACCTGCGTCGTTCTCAATTTTCAGACGAAGCAGCTTCTGCAGAATGTAATTCCAGTACAACAGAATGGCATGTCATTGTCATATCTTTGGTGTCTGGAATGATCATTGGAATGCTTCTCACCCACCTTGTTTCTTATTCTCGACGGAGGTGGTTTAGAAACAGAAGTCCTGAACCAACGGAAGCACAAAAAACAACTTATTCAACTTATCAAGAACTGGATCTTAAGAAAATGAACAAGGAAGACAATTATCAGTCATTACAGTTAAGAGTAAATGTTGAAAGAAATGACGGTGCAAATGACGATGGATCAAACTATACTGAGTTGAACAAAGCCAGAGATGACGAAAACAACTATCAATCTTTAAATTAAGCCGTGTCATCCACTCGGCCCAATCGCAGCATATATTTCACTGGCTATATTCCATTGCCCGCACCAACACTACAGCAACTCTTTAGTCATTACCTCATGAAGCATACTAATGAGGCTATAATATTACAAAAGGAAACGTTTGGTTCATTAATTGCCGCCGCAGCGAGCGAGCCTAGGGCGAGCGAGCAACGCAGCAGACCTAATTGTTGTAGTTGGGAATTTTTAAATTTTGCTTTAGCGCATTGCATTGTGGTCGAATATTAGATAGACCCACAATGCTATGCGTGAATCAACTTTATATAATTATATTGTTTCTTCCCATGTGCTTCCTTTAATCTTTTTCGGCTTTTCCATTGAGCAATGAGCATTCTGGTGAACAGTTAAAAAATTTTGTGATTGCCAGTTTCTTAGCTTTTTTACCCTCATTTCATCGCTGATTATTACATTCGCAGATCATTAATCGAGACTGTAGTTAAGCAAACATGATCATCATTCATGTGCCGTTGATCGCAAATATATCTCTGAATAACAATGGTGTCGTTTTCGCGTAACCGCCCGTCGCTCAAGCCCGCGATGGTTTCTATGATAAATTATAACAAGGGCACTTAATTAGCTGACCCGCTATAAAATGTTGTGTCTTTCGAGGGATAACTTAGAGGGAAACGACTCTCTATGGTCGTATGAAGAAATTAGCGCTTTGCATGGAAATCATGGCGGATGTTTGAATCGATGCACCTCTGAATCACTGTTCATTATTGATCCGCGCATCGGCGCATGCAGAACATCGCCAGTCCTAATATACAAACGGGATTGGAATAAGATCAGAAATGCACGTTTCTTTTTTCGTTTTTCTCATCGTTAAAGGCGTACCGTGTACGTGGTAGCTACGTGGACACATAAAAGTGTGTCCTACAACCCTCGATATATAGTTGCAATGAGCCTGCCTTGAATAGCGCTTAGAATAAATTAAAAAAAAAAGATACATATCACATATATGCATGCACTAAATTTACGAAAATTGGCTGAAATACATGCATGCACTTAATAATAATCCATAATAAATTACTAAGCAAAATTATTATTATTAGCAAAATTAAATGGCCGCAAAGAGTGCTTTTAAGTATATTATATATTAGCGGAAGTAAACAGCATGAATAATAATTTCGGGAATTATAACTGTTATAAGGAATTTTCAAATTTTTTCAAGGAATTTTTCAATGTTTTAATGATATAAAGCGAGATGCTAAAAACACATCATATCAAATTTATCAATATCATTGTATAGAAATTAAATTACTGTTGGGAACCAGGAAGTTGATTCGTTTTAAAGACGTTTATCAATACATTGCAGAGAGCAACATTTTGTATTGGACACCAATGTAAGCATTTCATATGTATCTATATAGTACTATTGAATAACAGCGCTTGCATGTGATATAGGAATTATAAAGCTTTCCTATGTTCACTATGGTTCAATGTAGGCAAACGACTGTTTACCATTGCTGCAATTTAGTGAACCAGTTGGTCAAGTTACCAAGCATGCACTTGAAAATATAAAACGACGAAAACATACTTAAGCGAATAGACGTTTGATTAAATTGTACTATTGGAAGCGATACATCAGGCAGTTGAGTGCTTTTTATGTCCTACACTATATGATGATACAACCCTCTGATAGAATGCTGTTTATAGACAATATAATGGTGATCTATGTTACATTTTCTTATTAGCTTATTCCTATGACTGAAGTGAAGTATATATTGCATATAAATCAGGATATATGGTTAAATATGTTTACGCCGTCATGCTTGATAATAGGTATCGGCGAAAGGTTATATCTAAGAGATATTTGCTGCAAGGCAATATTTTTCCTTGGCTTCTGATCGATTAGGCCGAGATTCAGGTTTAGTTACATTCGTGGGAATTAATTTTTAACGCTTTAATTTTTAATACAAGAACTACTAGACTAGTTGACTCCTCGCGTTAGTTCGCATGTTTACTTTTGACGTTACAATGTTCAGAGCTTTGGATTAGTCATTATAAAAGACGACTGTTGAACAGAGACATTCCCTAAATGCACCTATTTTCTTGCGTATGTATATCTTCAGGTTTACATGCTTGTTTGCATGCATTTCTCGTGTCGTATAATTATTAAAGACAATAAACGTGGTCGTCAACAGCTGCACGCAAATTTTTCATGAGGAAAGTCGAAAGTAGTGTGAGGGGGTACAAGTTCCGGGGGCATAGGAAACTCTTTGTTGAATTCATTTTAAATGTACTTCGAAAATATAAGAGATATATTTCATAGATTTTGCAAATAGGAGAACACATGCTCATCCAATACAGGGTACACAACTACTAAATGTTCATGAATGTTCGCTCACTATTCGATCACAAAAGATCGAATTGTCATTAGTGTTCCTTTTTATAGCTACGCCCTGTGTACAAAACCGCATGCAATCACATCCTTAAAATGGTCAGCAGTCACATTCTTGAACCACATTGAAAGAAAGTTACTAATTTAGGCGCTTTGTCCCCCCCCCCCCCCCCAAGGCTGTGTTCCCTTCGACGGCCTATTTTACGTATGTGGCGATATAAAAATAAATCTTTTCCCGCATTATGAAAATGAGCGCACATTTACCATTGCAATTTATTTTTTATGCAGGTATATTTCCTCATGTTAATGGCTGGTTTTGGTTTAATTCTTGATATAGTTGGTCTTATTTCAGTGTTTTGTTTATGTCAAGGTAGGAAACTACATTTGCGTTTCCAATTTACTCAAAATAGTTTTCCGTCTTAGGCACGTTTCAGACGTCGAAACAAAGACTTTAGCTTGTTAACATCAGGTTCGGCACATGTGAAGTTCGACGTCTGAAACAGGCCTTACCTGATATAATTAATTATGTATCTGGGGCGAGTCGTGTGAAAGGGAGTAAAATTCCAGTACACTTGCATGGCGATCGAATTGGCAAATCAAAATCGTATTTTTGTGTATCAACTATATGATTTCACTATCAATGTAGTCAGTATAAATTATAAGAATTTTGTACGACCGCCCCCAGTCGCTTCCATGCATGCATCTCGCAGTATTGTTTATAAGTAATTATTTGTTTATATATAATTAAGTTAAATTACTTATTGATGCCACCATGCAAACCTACAAGAGTATTATTATTTGTTTATACAGTATGTCCGCAAAAGCCGAATTTCGTGAATTAAGCCTCGTAAAACTCATTATGAGGGCAAACGTTATATCCTCGCAGTCTACAATTCCAAAATCAAAATGTGTCAATGATAACATACAAGAATAGGAACTATATATACTCCATATCTTACCATAACACTGTATAAATTGCAGCAGTCCATATAAATCTTGATGACGGATTGCTTTATGATTTGGCGTTGTGCTTACATATAGTAGCCTATGTATTTTTTTGCGTAACCTATAAGCTGAGAAACATTTGAGACTAACCCCACTTCACTTATTGTGAATTGCACATTATATTTGCATGATACGTCTAAATTCAAACTGAGAGTTGTGTTGTTTAGGTCGAATAACTTCGCCACCTGATGGAAAAATTCTTACCTTTTTGGATGGATCAACAGCAAATATAACGTGGTTGTTTGATAATGATGTATCAACAGTAAATTCAGGGGTTTGGAAATTCACAAGTAGTGATGGTGTATTCAGTGATTATCGACTTGGAAGAATAATTGACAATGACCCTCCTTCAAAAATAACGAGTTTACTTGATGTTGCAATTGAAAGACCTGGAACATTGCTTTTAAAGAATGTTAATCAAACTTATGATGGAACATACAGTTTTATAATTGACGGTGACACATCTGCAGTTGTCGTTTATATTGCAAGTAAGTAGCTTCTCCTAAAACCGATTAAATCATGTACACATGCCATGATGTCAATCTAAGAATCAATAGGTTATTTTCTTAAAGCCCAGAGATATTATTTTGTGCTGTGATTTTGACTTGAAAAATGCCCCGTGAAACTTGTGGCTAACTTGCGGTTAACTCGAAATGTCCGAAAATGCACAATATAAAATAGAGAAATCTCTACCGGTCTATATCCTTTGACTGAGGCAGTCAAATTGTATAAAATTATATAGTTTGTATATATACACCATGACATACACATTTGATCAAAATTTTCACGAAAATGGCTTTGATAAGACTCTAAAATGCTCATTTGCGAGGAACTAGGGTAAACAAAATTAAAATAAAAATCTGCAACCGTCCTCAGAGCAGCTTTCGACCGCTAAATCGAAATTGTACCAGTGGGACGTTCGTATTAAACCGAACGAATCGAACGTCGAATCGAGCATTTTTGCCGTAATAGACAGTTCAATTAGGTTTCCGAAGGATAAAACCTGAAAACTTTGTGCGGCTTTGAATATTCGGTCAGATGGATATTTCGTATCTCCCTCTGAAATTTTAAGCTTTTTCTATCAAATGCAAACACTACGAAATTCGGCCCACGAAGCTTAGGACACCCCCAGATTTTTTTCTTGATCGCCAGCTATCGGCGTCATATGAGATCCAGACAGAAAAACTATCACATTTCAGGGAAACCAAAGGTGACATTGAATTGCCCTGGAGTCGTCACGCTAAATGAAGGTGAAAACTTCACATGTCTATGCAGAGGTGAAGGTGGAAATCCTCCTGCTAATGTTACCTGGTTTAAAAATGGAGTCAAAATTGGTGATGTTGGAACAGGGCATCAATCATTACTTTTATTAAATGTTGTTGGAGAAAATCGTGGAACATACAAGTGTGCAGCGACAAGCTTCCATCATGAAAGTTATGCGGAAGATAAATCTATCTAAGTAATAGTTCTTTGTAAGTATGAATCCATTTCAAATATTTGATAACAATAACGGTATTACAGTCTAAGGAAAAAACAACTATTACATCATTCATTCCATAATGACGAGTGGATGGTATTGGTCTTAGAAATAATGTTACTATGAAATTAGCAAAAGCCTATTTATACCAGAGACGGATCATCCGTCTGGACGAACTTGGGCAGGCGAAAGATAGTTCGTCTTCTAGTTCGTCTGTGTGTAAACACGGGCAAACAGACGGATCATCTGTCAACACGAATTATTGGCACAGCCATAGTTCTTCTATTTAGACGAAATTGAATGGGTATATAGTTCCGACTAGTTCGTCTTGACGCATCAGCGTCTGTCAGTATAAATACGTGGTAGGGACGAACTACAAAAATTCATCCTCTTGCAGTGAACTCTTTCTACCATGCACATAAATAATTTCCCAATTCCTGTGCACTTTCGTATATAACGCGCGATTCTGTTTCGTTTGACATATTCGTCTAAAAACATATTTTGTCCAGATTATCGTTTATTTATACTCAGACAAATGATCTGCCAGACGGATCATCCGTCTCTATATAGTATAAATCGGGCCAACTTCATTTTGCAAAAAATCTAAATTAGCAGTTATTTTCCCTGATCTGAGATGTGCCTGCTGACTTATAGTCATCAACCCATGCTTTAACTCGATTAATAGCCAAAAAGGTTATTTCAAGATATCCCTCCAATAATCACTAGGCATTCAAAAGAAAAACTAATACAATATATATATATATATATATATATATATTATTATTATAACCTGCACGATGCTTTGAAATACTAACTCAACCTTACTACATTTTAGTGAAACCAATGGTTGCATTAAATTGTTCCAGTCCTGTTATCCTGAATGAGGGTGATAACTTTGCATGTTTGTGTAAAAATGAAGGTGGCAATTCTCCTGCTAATGTTACCTGGTATAAAAATGGAGTCAAATTTAGCAATGTTGGAACAGAGAGGCAAAAATTAATTCTTTCAATTGTCGGTAGAAGAGACCGCGGAACATATAAGTGTGTAGCCACAAGCAACCCCTATGGAAAATACAGTGATGAAAAATTCATTCAAGTTATTATCTATAGTAAGTATGATCATACCTTAAACATAATTGTTTAAGTGTAAAAATGTGATTATTTAGAAATGTTGAAGCTATTAGCAAATTGCAAATTTTGTACACATTCGTATTATTTATATGTACACATTCGTATTATTTATACGCAATAAAATGTGTTTGAAGCACCCGTTCTTGAAATAGTCATATAGCTTTGAAAAATATATCCTTAATCATAACTAAACAGAATTTTTGACACTGTCCTTTGCTGCATGTGCATGTACCTTCGCCCGCATCGTAACGTGACTTCCTGCATGCATGTATGTATAAATTAACATGCCATGCGCGGATGCTGAGTACAAAATTTTACGCACTTTCGGCAGTTCAACGGGCAATTCTCGTATGAAAATCGCAGTTTGATGCCAATCTTGTTTATCATTTCCTTTAGTGCTATAGGGTTTTGTTGTTTTAATATAGTTAAACCAACGAATACAATGATTACGTTCACGAAGAACCCCGCTGTAATTAATGGACCACTAACCATAACATGTGCCTCTGATGGGTTTCCTGTGCCATTTTATACTATATACCATAATGGTAAGGTTCTTAGTACTGAAAAGTGGTACATCGTACCTCAAGTGAAATGGAAAGATAATGGAACATACAAGTGCATCGCGGCTAATACATTTGGAAAGGATTCCGTTTCTGAATATCTAAAAGTTACTGAAGGTGCAAATCAGTATATATTCTTTATATGCTTTTTATTCTTATATTCTGTTAACAGGCAAAGCATGCAGACATGTTTTCAAAAATGCAGAACCTCTTAAAATAGAACCATAAATGTATAATTATACTGTTTATGAGGTGAAGCAACTTTAGATTAAACGAAATTGTATGAGCCTGACATGGTTGTTGAACCTGAGGCCGGTTGTTCGAAAGGTGGATAAAGTTATCCACTGGATTGTGATTATTTCAAAGTAACGTTAAAAAAATTCTAACTACCACTTGGTATGGTCAAGATTGAACTTCACACTTTCGAAGGTAAAGTACTTTTTAACGATTGTAAATTTAATATGATTGAGTAGTTTTATCGATTTTTCTAGGTTTTTTTACGACGGTTGAAAAGGTCACTATCCAGTAGATAACTTTATCCACCTTTCGAACAACCGGTCCCTGCAATTTAGAGCACTGCAGCAGGGAGTTAATAGAATAGCAGAAGATAAATGTTTGTCACTGTATAGTTAGGCTTCCATGGGTATGTCACTTCTACGCCATTTTGTTAATGCCATATGCAATAGAAGGATTTGGTTCAGCACGTTAAAAATCTAAACTGCTACACAAATCATTTATCAATTTTAGAAATTTTCATGTGCTTCTATCTATAGCTCAAATTTGGCGACTTCAGAATAAGTTGACATAGTGTTTTATATAGGTATAACTTGCTTCTTTATTATCATTTAAAGAACCGAAACCTACAGTGCTATCTATAACAAGATCAACTTCACGATCAGTATCCAGCACAAGCATAAAGAATCGTGAAGGTAATTATGAATCAGGAATTATGAATCATATAACATAATTAATGAATCATATATAACAATACATATATAAAAATGTTATATGCAGTTATAAGGACAAGATTGACACAGCTGAGGATGACAGTTTCCATGACACTTTCTCAGTCGACGCGGTAGATTCAACTTCCAAGTTTCTTTGGTCCGTTTCGCTGAAATCAGCGGGCTCTCTTCGATTAACTTTACTTTTTAGAAAAGGCAGATCCAGCAGCATCAAATGACAGTGAAACAAAATGGTATATCGTCCTGGTGTCATTATTGTCTGGAATAATCATTGGGATTCTTCTTTCCTACATTGTCTTTTGTTATCATAGTAAATTTAGAAATAAAAAACGTGAACAAAAACCTGATTCACCAACTTCTCAAGTTGATCCAACTTATCAAGAACTGGATGTCAAAAAAATGAACAAAGAAGAAAATTATCAGTCATTGAGAGTGAATGCTGCAAGAAATGATGGTGTTAATGATGGCGACTCTACTTATACTGAGTTGAACAGAACAAGAGATGTCGATAGCAATTATCAATCTTTAACTTGAACTTGTTTGTCATCATGATGAGAAAAACAGAATAAAATGTGCCTGAAGCTTATATACCATATTCCAAACATCTGGACGACTATATCAATGACATCGTATTTGCTAAGAAATTTAGGCCTGCATGTGTAATGTTTTGACTTGCATGAGATATACGCAAAGCATTTGTTTTTTGCAAATAGACTACTTAAAAACAGCCTTTACTGAGGAAAGAAACGTAGTCCTTTTTTATCATGATTCTGTACATGGTTCTGTACATTCACTTTAACCATTTAATCTCTTTCTCTAGACGAAAGTAATTTCTTCCTTGTATTTTTGCTGGTGAATAATTACCAGGACGATGTGCTTTTCACGACAAATGTATCAGGTCAGCTAGAGAAATTTCGTCTTAAACCAACACAAACAGTTGTGAGGGTTAAAAGATGGAAGACAAAGAAGACTTTGGTAGTAAGGGCTGTCGTTGCTGGTACAAACCAAAAGGTTTTCATTAATGGACAATCTGTTATTAACCTGTATCCAACGATTAAAGAAATTATTTCATTAAACGTTCTAAAGGTAAATCATTGTTGACAATAAGTAAGACTGATAAAATTATTGTCAAAATCCTGACTTTCTAGAAAATGTCAGTTACAGCATTATAGTGGCAATAAAAGCGCCGTTTACTTGTAGGTATAATTTACAGAGTATCGTTGTAGCCAGTGGCGTCGCCAGGGGGGGAACTGGGGGGGACAAGTCCCCCCGAGTTACTCTAAAGACCACTTTTGAGATTTTTCTAAATGTGAAGAGAAAAGTGAGGGGGGGGTACAATGATTCTAATTTCCAACAGCCGTGTAAATAAAGAAATTTTCGAATTAACGTTACTTTTGATCACCTAAAGAATAACATTAGAATAACATATCAGCATAGGAAGAGACATTGCAGATAAGATTGAGTTGGATACTCTTGTTGACACATTTAGATAAGCTAACAACAGAAAGTTGCAATTGTGAAAACTGTTGGTTTATAACAAAAATCGTCAATCTGTGGCTTTCAGATTGTCATAAAACCTGCCTGAAAATGTTGGAAATTGCGTTTTAGAGACCCTAGAAATAAAAATTTTCTCGAGGGGGAATGCCCCCAACCCCCCTAGGGGTCTAACGCCTTTAATTTTTACATCGTCCCCCCCAGTCTGAACAACCTGGCGACGCCACTGGTTGTAGCAGCTGATATTTTCAAGTATACGGTATCTAAACTGAAAATCGTGCACTCTCGTCTCTTTTTTAATAGCACGAAAAGCCATATAGTTCGAGATAGTTGAACAACACCATAAAGTGTATAAAAAGGAACTTTATAAATAATGTGAGATGCCTATACACTTAACCAACTTTACACTGGACTTAACTTTTAGTACGGCACGGCTAAAATTGGTACCCTTACCCAATTTTTTCCATGACACGAAATTATTTGATTTTTCGAAATCAGCCTTGCATGAAAAACCTTTGATTAAACAACTGCCATTTTTGATGGAAAAAATTTTATGTAGGCGTTTTGTCGTGATGACAAAACATATAAGCATTCGAAACCGTTTGCACCCATTTGGCTTTTGCACCAGACTTCACAGGGGTGTCGAAACGTTTGTTCAACGTGGACGAAGTCGAACACGATGGCGTGAAAATTTAGCATAAAAGAGGACTGGACCCGATCATGGGTGGACTTAGCGGCAAAAAACGACGAAAGAAGAAGCGTTTGCTGGCCAGCGCTCAACCAAAGGAGTATGTCGTGAACGACAATGCATTGTTACCAGATGGTAAAGTGTTGTCGTGTTTTCAAAGATGGAAACATCAATCAATGATAGATCTTCGAGGATTTCCATACTGGGGTACAATCACTATGTACAGCGGTAGCGGCTATGCAGCAAACCTTGGTTATGACACTGTCACTGCTTACACTGTGGTTGCTGAACTTTAGGACTAGAACATTGCTAGTGTAAAAATTCAATGTCATTGTAGCTATCTTTCATGTTTGCCTGGATAAGTTCGATTATCTATATTAAGACTATTGAAGAAATATCATGGTTATTTAACAACATATTCGTTAATGTATGGTTATAAATTAACATATCGTTTTTACAAAAATCGTCAATTTTCCACCACTTACTTTTTCACTCAGAGCAACTTGGCTTGGAATATGTCATGAAAAGATCTTTATATTTCGCAAAGGATTCAGTAGGATCTATATATATGTAGGATTTTATACCGAAACCGTTTCCTTATCCTGATTTTATTTTCGTTCGATATTCTAGCAAAATCAACAACAAAACGCCCGCCTTCAAGCACTGGGAAGGTACCAGGTAACGAGGCGCAGAACTCAATATTCAAGGCAATTGAGTGCAGTCTGAAGAAGCTAAATTACAGTCATTTAATAACCATTTTAAAACGGCAAACATTTCCTGTAGGAAACCTTTGACAAATTCCAATTTCTCATCTTATGTGGCTAGCCGTTTGGAGATGTTGGATTAGTAATTGTTAGTGCAGTGGCGCTCATAGTGCTTTATTTTGCTTGGTAATTTACTGTAAATCCCAAGGAGGTAACTTATTAGATCGCGGAAGTTATACGTATAATATATTGCTATCCTAGTGGAGTTCCCTTAATTTTTATGTATAAACGGCGCCAGCTGATTACAAAAACGAGAAAGACTGCTGCTATACCTTAATTAAAGTAAAATAATTGTACCAGTCTTCCGGAAATACCTTTGCAATATTTTCACAATGTTATTTTTGTTATGTCAGGTGAACATGGCGGTGAATCACGCTTCTGCAGAGTCTAGACTTGTAAAAATTGTGTTCAAGTAGACTTTCGTCTCTTGATCAAGTAATTTACGCACAATAATAAACTCATTATCGGCTTTCATTATATTTTAGATCCAGGGATTGCGTAAAAATTATCATGTTAATAGCTTGGATAGACGCATGCTTATTTATGAGGTTTTTGTTCGCACAATATTCTGTGTATACTGTATACCACAGCATGACATATAAAATATGTTGTAACCTGATTAATAATTACATTGCACAACTGGCTCCTGGTGTTGCAATATTTAACTATTTTATAAACTCCTAAATTGTGCTCCCATCATGCCTGAGAGCCAAAGTCTAAGAATTTAGCGTTTTGGGCTTTTAGAGGACAACGTTATTTGAATTACCTCTATCAGGGATATCAGTTATAATATGTACTTAATTAGCATATAGCTCATCACGTAGGAATTAGTGTATGCGCGTTATAGATAGTAAATAGTTACCAACGTGCACCACAATAACCGTATCTTCAGGGAAAACTTACGAGAAGTGCAATGGTGAATTGCACTTGATGAATAGACATTTCCCGAATTTGCTTGGGTGCGCACAAAACAACAGCTTGATAACGAGATGGGAAATTGAATGTATTGTTGGTGGGATGGTTCTCATTGCCCGTGAACAAATTCGTGTCTATTGCAAGTGGGGTGGTGAATAGTACTAAACAGTATATAATTTTTGTGATCAACTTTGGTGTCTGGATTTATTAGTTTTTCTCTCATATGTTGTCAAGTTTAAAAGTAGAAAACCCTCTTCAAACTCCAACACCTCAAGTTGATCCAAACTTCCAAGGACTGGATCTTACGAAAATGAACACAGAAGACGATTATCAATCATTGACAAAGATTGCCGCAAGAAATGACGCTGCGAGTGTAGCGATGAGTCAAATTATACCGAGTTGAATGAAGTCAGGGATGACGAGAGCAATTATCAACCTTTGACTTGAATCAAGAATCGGGATGATATTTTTTCTATGAAAAGAGAGAAAAACACATCTGGCTACGTATAAAAATATCGGCTCCTTTTAAGGAGTAGCAAGGAGCCCTTATTTGATGATCGGGTCAACGAAAGGTCAATCTTCTTGCTCCATGGGGAGTCTTGTTCCATGGGGGGCTTTCCTCGAACCGACGAAATTCTTCACGCCGTTTATAAACACTGAGCTTAATATGACAACGAAGATAAGATAAGAAAGAGGTAAGGATCAAATTGTAAACGCAGAAGAATAATTTTGACATCAGGGATTTTCCTAATTTTGCTCAATTCTTTGGTGTTCATAGTTTTTGTGAAAACATTCAATTCCTTAAGGAAAGGATAATTATACTTAAAATATCTCAAATTTGCATTATTAGTTGGACAAAATTGTCAGGTTGGAGCTGTGAATTTGAACATCTCCGTTTGTAAGCAGGCAAAAGGGACGAATTGCTGTCCATATTTGTTCGACCCGTGTAGGCGTGACCTGAATAAATCTCCTGAAATATTTGTGAAAGGTGTAAGTATTAAAAGGAATTCTAAAAAGCTGCTAAATACTGCCGGTTGCGAATGTGAAAGTAGATTGATGTTTGTAAGAATTTGAAAATAAGCCATACAAAGAGCTTGAATATTAAGAAACTACTTGTATATCTTCGGTGATATTACCTCCTGGTACCGCTCTGGTAGAATGTTGATTAGGCAATAGGGAGCATATAATGACAATTTTGATTAGTTTAGTCCGTATGCTGTATTGCTGGACAAAATTCAAAAAGCCTATAGCTATGATTTGTGATATCTTGTGGACAAGGGAAAGTTATATAAATTCATCACTAAACATATTTATGCTATCATGAGTATAAAAATTGCGAATTCTGACTGTAATTTGGGTTATGTATTTATTTGAGAAATTTGTTCATATTATTATTGATAAAAATTTGACACCGCAATGTATATCTGTGAAGGACCGATAATATATCTGGTATTCTCCGTGAATATTATATTAACACACCCAAATTGGGAAATGATAAATTTAATTTTGTAATGCACAACCAGAAATATTGAACATTTTTAATTGCATCACATTGGCAGTTAGTCTAAATGTCTAATCAAAACAACTGATGTGACGGCCGGAGAAATGATTTGCATTTCAAATCTACCATAAGAATCTACCAAATCAACCATTATAGAAGATATAATAGTACTTATTCCTGGTTCACCGCCTTCATATGTGAACCAGGCTTGACTTTGACTTTCAGGAACATCGCAATGATCGCAGGCAACATGGTCAACAAAGTTGAGTTTTTTTAGCAATACTGACCAAGAGTTGGGATTTTGAAGAGTTCATAACAACATCGAGACTTATTATCGGCAGTATCCGGATTCCGCCGGACTTTGATTACAAATCGTTTAGACTTTAGTGCATTTTTGTGCAGGTATATTTCCTTAAATTCATGGCTGGTTTTGGTTTATTTACGACTTTTGGCCTTATGGTGTTATGTCTCAGTCATGGTAAGGATATATATGTATCTATATATGTGATTATATATGTATATGTATATATATGTATATATGTATATTTGTTGTATCTATTAAGGTCAGGGATAAACAGTCGTCACTAAATATGACGTCATAGATTCCAACTTCGTAACATTTTATTACTCGTGGATAAGTAAAATCCCTCATAAAAACCTATTATTTGCATCACCATGCATGCGTCTAAAATGATTTAAAATATTGGGTTGTTTAGGCCAAATCACCTCGCCGCTTAATGGGAAATCTTTCATCTTCTTAAACGGAGAAACAGCAAATATAACCTGGTCGTTCAAAGATGATATAAGTAAAGTAGGTTATCGGGCTTGGTATTTCACAAGTAGTAATGGCGTATTCAGTGGACATAAACTTGGAGGAATAATTGACGATGATCCACCGACGAAAACAACCAGTTTATTTGATGTTGAAATTAAAAAGCCAGGAACATTGCTTTTAAAGAATGTTAATCTAACTTATGATGGAACATACAGGTTTGACCTTATAGCACCTGTCGGTGGTAGATCCACAGTTGTAGTTTTCATTGCAAGTGAGTAGCTTTATCCGCGTTAGATGGTTTTGATCGGAGCACTACTTGCCCCCTGGAGATTTTATATCCATGTTTGTATTGACCATTGGGCATGAGTTTGCATGGGCTGGCAGGAAATATGATTTTGTTCGCATGACACAATCGCGCGTTACACTTGGCGTGCTCACTACATCATGGCCTATAATTACTTATTTTTTAATAACAAAGAAGAAACAAATGTAATTAATAGTCCTGCGATAATTATAGAATCAAAGGGACAGAGCATAAAATATTATAATAATCATACTCCACATTTTAGAGAAGCCAAACGTGACAGTGAATTGTTCCAGTCTCGTAACACTAAATGAAGGTGAAAACTTCACATGTCTATGCAGAGGTGAAGGTGGAAACCCTCCTGCTAATGTTACCTGGTTTAAAGATGGAGACAAATTTAGCGATGTTAAAACAGAGAATCAAACATTAACTCTCTTAAATGTTGGTAAAGCTAACATTGGAACATACACTTGTGTAGCCACAAGCTATAAAAGTTATACGGATGAAAAAAAAATCCAAATAATAGTTATCTGTAAGTTTGATATCGCACGTCGCACATTCAACCAAACGCGGCTTTTATTTCCATGCATGCTAACCCTGTACGCAGGCGTGCCGGAACCGGAGGTAATAGTATCTTAAGGTATTCAACTTTTCTAAATTTCAGTGAAACCATTCGTGACATTGAACTGTTCTAGTATCGTCACGCTAAATGCGGGTGATAACTTTGTCTGTCTATGCAAAGGTGACCGTGGAAATCCTCCTGCTAATGTTACCTGGTATAAAGATGGAGTCAAAATTAGTGATGTTGGAACAGAGAGGCAAAAAATAAATCTGTTAAATGTTGGTACAAAAGACCGCGGAACATACAAGTGTGTAGCCTCAAGCAATCCTGATGAAAAATACACTGATGAAAAGTTCATCCAAGTGATAATCTTTTGTAAGCATGATTATATACCAATAACTCGTAATATAACAATCACTGCATGTTTTTTACAAACAGGCATTCCAAATATCTTCGCCTGGGTATAATTTTTATTGCAACAAGAATTAAGGTTTTGTTTTTTTAACAGTTAAACCAACGAATACAGTCATTAGATTCTCAGCAAACCCAGCAGCAATCATTGGATCAATAACTGTAACGTGTACATCTGATGGGTTTCCTGAGCCAATAACCACTATATATCATAATGGTACTAAGATCGTTAGTGATAGCAAACGGTACTCAAAATCTCAAGTGAAGTGGAAGGATACTGGAGTGTACAAGTGCATTGCAATTAACGCAATTGGAGAATACTCCGATTATGAATATTTAAACGTGATGGAAAGTAAGTCAGTCTATATTTTTATATGAGTTGTCTAGTTAACATCGCATTCTCCTGTTATGTTTGTGGCTCTCGAGCTGACGAGCTCACATCATTGAAGTGTCCATAGCTGTATGTGATAAAAGGGTTTGTTTTGGGGGTGAATAGGAACACTTTTATATTAAGTGACTTCAGAAGAAATTGATATAACTCATCCTATATATCAGAGCTGTTTTATAGTCACGCATCTCATAAATGAATCATATATTCATTTATTCATTCTAAGAAACGAAACCAACAACAGCAACTTCACGCTCGCTATCCAGTACAAGCGTAACAAATCGGGAAGGTAATGAAACAGGTACAGTGATATTATGTATTGTATACAACAAATATGAAGGGTTGTCTGAGAGTAAAATTTATGATATCCCAATAGAAATGAATTTAAGATACACAAAATAAAACGAGAATAACCGTTGTAAATATCATTCTTTGGCCGAATGATTTGTCTGATGAGTTAAATATCAAAGGAAAAGTTCCCATGGGTTGCTAAAACTAGAAGAATATCTTTATCATTGTTTTTTTTTTTAGAAAAGGCAGATCCAGGAGCATCTACTGACGTTGCAGTGAAATGGTATATCGTCGTGGTAATACTGCTGTCTGGAATGATCATTGGAATTCTTATTTCCTACATTTTCATATGTTCTCGTCGCAAATTTAGGAAAGCTAAGCAATCTAACTCTGAACCTCCAACTTCTCCAGTTGATTTAACTTATCAAGAACTGGATCTTAAAACAATGAACAAAGGAGACAATTATCAATCATTAACAGTGAATGCTGTCAGAAATGACGGTGTAAATAACGACGAATCAAATTATACTGACCTAACCAAAACAAGAGATGTGGAAAACAATCATCAATCTTTGACATGAATAAGGACTGATATTAGTCCTTCACCTGGTTTAAAAAATATCGCCTTTTATATGGAAATCTGACAACAATTTTATGGAGAGATTTCGACTGTATTTTTAAGACTATAGTCATGCGGGTGAGATTTCGATAACATTAGCATAAGATTTACATTTTCAGTCCAAATATTTAATGTTAAAAATTTGTAGAAGCGAGACAAAAATAGGAACCCATTTTCTTTTGGCAAAATTTACCTGGATGCTGAACGAAAACGGTATTTCGTCTCATAGCGTTGACCGATTTCAAGTGCATGACCGAGAATGATTATCAACCTATTAATTAAAAATGAATGATATTTTAAGTGTACAAAAAAGATCATTTAAACGTCACCACATGCACACGCGCAAGCCTATATATATGACAGAAACGATAAATTTTTCCAAATATAATCTTATAATATGTATATTAACTGACTGGTATTTTGCTGTTGTTTGCGGTGATGGCGATGTTTAGTTTTCATCAAAACACAGCCTTGCATGGGCCTGCATATACGTACACAACCACAGTAGAACTTACAGTACCGATAATGCCCTGACCAAAAAATTTCCGTCTCTTTTTTGATCTTTTTAACTTAGTTTAATGTTTCAACTTAGGTTAGATTTGAATGAAATGATCTCTATAAACTATAAGTATACTGTGGAAATAAAACACATGCAGCTGTAATTATACCCACGGGTACCTACATGGAATATAGTCATGTTAAAAAATTTCTATGCATTTGTTTCCTTCTATTAACTTTCTATGAAGAACAGTTTTGGGAAAATTTAATTGCCCTCGTGGAACATACGTGTATATCGCTGTGCTAATATTGCCGTTGGGAGTTCTTGCTGGAATTGACCGTAACGAAAAAGATGGCGGCATGAGTACATTTTACCAGAATGCATTGCGGGCATTAAGAATGATTGACTGAAAAAAGATGGCAAGAAAAACTCCTAATGATGTGAAATTTAAACACAGCGAAGAAAATTACTTCCTGTTTTACGACTGTCCTTTAAAAGACATCAGTTCGCTTTTTGAACGATTTCCGACCGCAATGCATTCTGGTAAAATTTACACCTGGCAAAAGCGAACTGACGTCTTGTAAAGGACAGGCTTAAACAGGAAGTTATTTTTCTCGCTGTATTAAAATTTCACGTTTAAAAATCAACTGAAGTTTGGGAAAAATGAAATAGAAGCGAAACGATATTTGCATGCGATTGAAAAGAGTATCAAATCTATTCAGTATAGATTATTTCATTTCTCCCCTCATGGTTGTCCCTATAATGTTGTATGTATGATATATATTGTATATTGCTGACTGCATGATGTGTCGCCAATCTACTTTTCGCGTTCAGAATTTGAACTTTGATCAGCTATATACCTTAATTAATATTTAAATTTTTTAAAATGATTATCATATCTTGCTGTAAGGAATTTTCAAACGTTGTGTTATAGGAATTCTCGAAACTATGATCTTTATTTAATTGAACGTCGAATCGTCGATGGAAAATACACCATTGGCATTGCAAACCAGGAAGTGAATTGATCGAGTGAGGATTTTCATCAGTAATAGCTACATCTCTTTGGTGCATGCAATCGTAATACTAGAAAGCTTTTCATATTTGCATGCGACTGCCTACCAAAATGCGACAATTAACCTAACAAAACAACTATTTGATTTTGTAATTATACCTCAAAGCATAAAAAGCACTTTGAATTAAACGAATAAAGATTCTTTGTAGCATTGAGAACAATATAGAGTGAACTTGTCAAGCCTACATATAGAGCCCGCATTACTGCATTATGGCTAAATTATATTAGAGTGCTGCACTGAGCTTATTAATTGCTGCCGGGTTTGCAGGATTAAATCTTGCGACAGGACTTACAGCTACGTAGCTACATTTGTCTACTTCTACGAGGTCTCAAAAGGCTGAAGTGATGATGTAAAATGTTCTTGTGTAACGGCACTTTCTAGCCGGTATAAATAACATACATTTATTTATTCTAAGAACCAAGACCAACATTGTTATCGATAACAAGATCAACTTCACTTTCATCATCAAGCACATGTTGCGTATCGAATTAACCCGTGTGATGGATCAGGATCAGGTATATATCGCGTACATAGCCTGCAAATGCAATGTTACAGGGCTACTACAAGTGCGGTAGGATTTCTACTTTCTGAAAAATACCGAATATCAAGCATCTATAATGTGTTTAACTGTGTCAAAAAATGTTATATTGTTTTGTCTATCTACTTATCATCACGCATTGCACAGGGCACAGGGTATACTAATTTGGCATGACAAATCGCCACACACGTGCTGCCGAAAGGATCATACTTACTTCGTTATGTTTCCGAATCAAACTTTCAAAAAAAAACATGTAATCTACGCGTTTTACATATATTTATAATGTTTTTGGCTTTAGAAAATTCTGTTACTAAGAATATGATTTTATTTACCGTCATGAAACTAGAATGAATGGCGACAACATTGCTACAGCTTTACGCATACAGTGTATATTCAGTTGGCGCTTGCTAAATATTCCAAGAAATTTCGTCAAAAAGAAGAAAAGCGTATAATGACACTTACCATAGTGAGTGTTACGTGCATTATATAATTACCGTAAATTAATTTGGATATAACATATCCCAATTACTGAATTACGATACTGTACATCATATCCTAACTTGGTCAAATTGTAGAAATGTTATTGACTTTAAAAATCAATGGGCCATCCCTTGTATATTAACTTTGACTTTTTAGAAAAGGCAGATCCAGCAGTATCGAATGACGGTGAAACAAAATGGTATATCGTCGTGGTATCATTATTGTTTGGAATAATCATTGGAGTTCTTTTTTCCTACATTTTCTTATGTTCCTGCCGTAAATTTAGAAGAAGAGAACCTCAGCAAACAAACCATGAACCTTCAGCATCTCATGTTGAATCAACTTATCAAGAACTGGACCTTAAAAAAATGGACGAAGAACATAGTTATCAATCATTAACAGTAAATGGTGTTAAAAAGGACTGTACGGAAAACGACGAGCCTACTTATACTGATTTAGGCAAAACTAGAGATGTTGAAAACAACTATCAATCTTTAAGTTAAAAGATGTCGGCTTTCCTTGCGGGCCGGCTCAAAAAAACACACTTCGAAAACAATATTTTATACTGAAACACGAAATATTATCTTGAGATCTTGCACTGGTGCATGTTATTTTGCCACTATTTTAAATAATATCTGTTTTCCGCCGCATTGTCATTAAACATATACGAATTTATACGAATGCATATGTTCCCAGGTTTTTCGCGTACTGCGTCTGCCGAATAGACCTTTCTTATAATGACGTCTATAAAGTTTCGGTTAAAATTTTTTTGCTTTTGGAGAATAAAAAACTTCAAAAAATCGCACTGCGTTGCCAGGTCACGTCCAGCTCTTTCAGTTTTCAAAGGGATAATGAGGAGTGTTCTATGCCACACCGGATCCCCTAAATTGGAAAAATTGCATAGAGGAATTCCCCAGTAAGGAATTTCACATTACATATCAGGAATTCTGGGATCTGGTCAAAACTCAAAACACATCACACCTCCCTCTGACCCTCTCCCACCACTCAAATAGAATCTATGCCTATGGCGACAAATTATGGCGAAAAAATAAAATATACCTTCAAGGATGCAGGAAAAGGAAATTCAGAGGATGTTCTTGCTGAAAATTGACCAAGATAACGTCGTTGTAGGTTATATTCTATTTCTATATGTTGATTTCCATGCGGGGTTCCAAACTTAGGCTTTCTATTCATAATAATTTTCGTAAATAATGTGCATTTCTTCGAAGTTGCTGTGGGCGTGCGAAGCGCGTACGTACATTTTAAATTACACTAAAAATAAGATAATCGCTAAAATGTTCGCTATTCAATTAAAATTTCGAATTCTGTTTTAGTTGCAACAAACAAGATAAGGTAACATCAGCTTCTGAATATGTGTGGTATTTCACATTTGTGAAATCACTGAAATGATTATCGCTTATTGGGTATAGATTATCGCTTATTATGCAAAGAACTACAGCGATATCGATATGAATATGAATAATACGTAAAGTTCCGAGCATTAGCCTCATTCAAACATTGCACTTTATGTTACGAGTGGGAAATTTTAGTGCGCTTAGTCAAGAAATGAAATAGGTTTACTATTTAGAATTTTAAGTCGAAGGGAGTTTGTTATATTGACTAATTTTGACTTTGGTTTTTGTATCAGTACTTGGATATCGATTGTTGTATTGTGAGGTAATGGGGTATATTATGTTAACTTAAAGTTGTGCATTTAGGAAGTTAGGGAAAGCTTTAGACGTTGTAAATGGATTGTCTTTCATCACATTTTATTAAAGGCAGATGGATTGTTTATCAAAAGAGCATTGTTACACGGTGCAATTTTTCTTGCAACTTGCAATGCAATTCTACTTTTAAGAGATGTAAATTAGTGAAGAGTCTTCAAAATTTAAGTGTAAGTCACTGGTGTAAGTAATGGCATCGAGTGTAATAAAGATAAAAATTCGGTAGTTGCCAAATTTACATCTCTCAAAAGAAGAATTGCATTGCAAGCAAAAAAGAAAAATTACACCGTGTAACAGGGCCTTAAAGTTTACAGTAGCTAAAGTTCATGCTATAGATAGGAACAGCTCACACATAGATTAGAATTTTTAACAAGCCCCGCTTAATGCGGTGACCGTGATATGATAAAATACTACATATATTATATATATTAGGATTTACTGCATATGCTGTATATATATATATATATATGTCCTATTGTTCTTTTTTTGTTATTTTATACAAAAAATTCCTGTTGCTGATTGGCAAATTTTAATTGCACTCTGCCGACAACTTTTTTCCACCTGCATAATTAACCATTCTTGATGCACTCTTGAGTGTTTTAAAGTTTGCAAAAAAGAACTTGCCCTACAGACTAGCACTATTTTCATGTCTTTAAAATAGTCACTCTTGCATGTTTATCCAGAGTTCTACTCTAAACTAAACTACATATTACTATTGCCTATACATATTATATTCCCTAACATTAACTGCTCTGATATTGTTATTGGCATTCTGACTGTGAATAATTCTTATTTTAAACTAAATTTAAAACAAGAAAAATTCAACAGTAGAAATTTGAATTTATTTATTTTGAATAAGGAAAAGTCCATTCTGTGCCTTTAAAATCCCAACATTCTATATGAATCACTTTCTAGAATTCAAATTCTCCATACCCAAAACAGCTTGAACTGATATAATGCTTGTTTCTGGATTTCTCATCTTATTTGGCATCATCCTTGGCTGGTTCCCATGTGAAGGTAGGGTTTTTTATTTTCATTTTAGTTTGTTGAAATTAAAATTGTTTAAACACTGATCATTGCCTTTACGGACAGAACCGAAATAAATTTATTACATCAACACCAGAACTTATTAACTTCATGATTGCTATTTGCTAGCTTTTTTATACTTCCAGCCAGAACAGCAAACAGAATTTTGATTACCAATAAAGGTGGCACTGATTTCTAGAACTCAATTTCTATTCTGCAGTTCATTTTCTCATAAATTTGCAAAAATTAATTAATCTGCTTGGCCCAGAAGAAACTACTGCACTCATTTATTCTGCTAGCCAATCAGGGGCAAACTGGAGTAAAACTGTGTGATTTTTACATGCACATGTTAAATTATTATATGTTTAATGTTTAAAAGAATTTTGGATTTTCATGTTTAGGTCAAATCACCTCGCCGCCTTATGGAAAATCTTATGTCACCTTTAATGGAGCAACAAAAAATATAACCTGGTCGTTTAATGGTGATCCAAGTGAAGTAATTTCCCGGGCTTGGTTTTTTACAAGTAGTAATGGCGTATTCCATGATCACGAACTTGGAACCATAATTAAGGATGGCCCACCAAATAGATCAACCAGTTTATTTGATGTTGAAATTAAAAAACCAGGAACATTGCTTTTAAAGAATGTTAATGAAACTTATGATGGAACATACAGGTTTGACCTTTCAGCACCTGGCGGGGCTGAATCAAGATCAGTTGTTATTTTAATTGCAAGTGAGTAGTTTTATTAATTATTCAGATTCAGATTGAGAAGATAAAGTTGAAATCGAGGATGCGGAATGACAAGGTCAGCCGCAAGAAAATTGCGTGAAAATTGGCGAGACATTTGCAGTATCAGTCATGCGTTTTTATATCGTCTTTCACGTCTGCGTCTTCTGTCTGTCTGAAACAATATATACTTTTTATTATTGCATCTACTATAAAATGCGGACATCCTCCAACACTATTTTCACAAATCAGTCGGCGAAGTTAAACTAGTGGGGTTCTGACCTTGAGCTTCGTTTTTATGCCTGGCTCATTTTCTCTTAAGATATGTTTTAACTATAGGTTTTTCTCACGCATATTTTCGAAAAAATTTTCAAAAGCTCGTAAGAAACATAGTCTGTTTCGTTTAAGGTGGTGGTCCTATATAAATGGAAAATTTTTTTCGGCCGCAATCTTTATATAAAACATCTATTGGTCTATTCTATACTTTCTCAAGTACCATAAAATTTTAATTCCATTAAAACAGGTTCTCTCAATTTTCTCCATCCACATTCAGCGTAAATTTCCGGAAGACTTTCGTCTTTTTTGATGAAATTAGTACTCTCGCACTTTAGTACCTTTTCCTTTGACGTTTGTTACTTCGTTATTGCTTAGTAGCTACGGTTGAAAATCCGACACATTACTGTGTGACTCACGCAGTGATAATATTTATAACCTCGATAACATGAGCGTGTACTCAAAGGTTTTCCATTTCTGCAGATCAGCTCCAATGGCCGGTTATTATTGTTAAGGTTGGGTTTGTTCTGCGACAGCTTTTCTTTAATTTGACTCATGTGACTTTACCTACATTCAGCCCTTGAAACTAAACCGCAACAATAACAATTTGTGTCCTAATGAAGATCCTTCAGTAACCTCGTTACGATCTTTAGTCGTGAAAATTTTGCAATATTGTGATAAGTGGCAAAAATTAAGACGAGTCAGTCAAATATGCATTCAATCATTAAGTTAGTTTTCCAGTAAGTTAGTCATAGTGTAAACCTTTTAGACGATGTGTGCGATTGATGTTCGTGTTGATTCATTGTGCATGGTCCGTCATTGAAAGATTATTTAATTAATTTTAGTTGTCTGATCTAAATGATCTGTAGTCTTTTTGCCATGCAAGTTCCCAAAAATGTCGAGCAATCTTTGGCCTTGTTGTATATTTTATAATGTACTCGTAAAACATACCGAAATTTCAACAATTAAGGTAAAGAATAACGAAACCAACTGTAAAGTACATTCCTCCGGTGTTTTCTAACGCGCCGACAATTGCCTGATAATGACGCTCGAGTGACGGTCTGCTATGTTTAATAGTAAAGTCGGAAAATTTTTATCATTTATATACCTGGAGACTGCATGGAGATGGTAATTCGGGGAAATATTCCCCGAGGAAAGTCTATTGTTCGTTACTGGCCAAATCTCAATATTATCTAGCTATTTCAGCCGTACTTATAGCACAAGTTACCAGTAAAATATAGATCTTTGCCTTCTGTCAGTCAATGAATTTGCCATCCAATGTAATACATACGGATTGGTGCTGGTGGTAATTTTAGTCTCTTGATTCTGATACAGTTCATGCTATACGAAACGGAATCAAAAGCCTTCTGAGATTAAATGATATCACTTTATAGGTATTCAGCCAGTTTAGTTATGATAGCACGTACAGTCGTACAGTATAAGAGTATCATTTCACTTTATCTATAGGTAAATTGTTATGCACATGCATTGAAACAATTGTCACATTTGAACAATCTATATATAGTACATGCAAGTATAGACATCCTTGCGTAAAAACGCTCAGGTTGATGCAAGTTGATATAAACAGGATGGAGCAATGTTGTGCTGCCCACATTGTTCAGAGTTGTTATCAACATTGAACAATATTGTTACACCCGATTCAGTTTCAACAGTATTGTTCAATGTTGATAACAACTCTAAACAATGTGGGCAGCACAACATTGCTCCATCCTGTTTATATCAACTTGCATCAACCTGAGCGTTTTTAGGCGTGTGGGTCCATGACAATAAGATGGTCAGCGCATGTCTTCATAAAACAATGTTTAGATTTGAAATCCAATTCGACGATCTTATATTTCCTGCTCAATTCTTGATTAACAATATTTAGGGTTGTAGTGAGCCAAATAGTATAGTGAGTCAAATATCTTCAGCACACAAATATGACTTTCAGGTCGTAATACCTGTTTTAATTTATGTTTAAATAAATTTCAGAGAAACCATCTGTGATGTTGAATTGTCGCAGTCCCGTCATGCTAAATGAAGGTGATAACTTCACATGTCTGTGTAAAGGTGAAGGTGGAAGTCCTCCTGCTAAAGTTGTCTGGTTTAATGATGGAGTCAACGTTAGTCTTGTTGGAACAAAGAATCAAGCATTAAAACTCTTAAATGTTAGTAAAGAAGATAATGGAACATACACGTGTAATGCCACAAGTTACCCTCATGAAAATTATACCGATGAAAAATCTATCGTGGTAATAGTTTATAGTAAGTATCGACATGTTTGATTACTTAAGGCCGGGTGCATAGCTAATTCAATCAAGGCGATTTTTCATACGAAAATTTTTCGCTGGATTATCTTTTTAATTAGTCGCTATACGCTCGAATTCTCATGCACATTCAAAAACTTTCGTTCCATCGAAAAATTCTTCCTACATGGTGAAAAACTGTCTCACGCTTGTGCTTCAAAGTTAATATTACAAAACTCAAATCCTAACCCCTTTCCCGCAGCCTTTATTTTATCGGTGTGCAGGCGAACATAGGTTGCTATATATAGGTTGTGTATACGCTTTTGCTGACAAAAGAAGTCGACAAACCAACAACCTGGCGGCAAATTTAATGCCGTGGAGACTCACCCAACTTTCGAGTCGCCTATATCCGATACAAACAGTAAGCCTCTGCCTTTTCAGTCTTTTTATCCCTGGTTATTCGGGTACTATTATTTGGTTATTCGGTTTTTGTTAACTGAACACAAGAACGCTATAAAACGACACGACCTTAAATCTCTACCCGCAGTACACACATACGACAACTTTCACACCTTCGCCTGGACAGAAAACTCAACTTCTAGGACGAGCACAAACAAAACACGCGCGTGAATTCAAAGAAGCTTGGTTTACTACAGACGGCAATAAACGAAAGACAAAACGTAAGGACTTTATCAATAATCGCGTTAATATATGAGTAACAATAACTTAAGCCCTGATCCACCCGCATCTAACACACAACAATCAAATCGTTGCAAATCCGGATTTGTTATCTTCCTATTATTTAGGCGCATTGCTTGGGTGCTTTTAAGTTTCATCTTTTCTCTTCACGATTTCATTTTTCAGTTATACCAAATGTGACAACAGATTGCGACAGTTCCATGGCCGTAAACGAAGGCGTTGATGTCACGTGTTATTGTGAATGTAAAGGTGGCAACCCTCCAGCAAATTGTACTTGGTTTAAAAATGGTATCCTAACTGGTAAAATAGGACTGAAAGAAAACACGTTGAACCGCCCTAATATTAAAAGGACTGATGGTGGAAATTACACGTGTGTAGGCGAGAGTCACTCGTCAGCAATGGCTAAAAAGTTAACCACAATAACAGTTTATTGTAAGTAAATTATTAATTTGTTCAGACCAGCGTCAGTTGGCCTTTGGTGACTAAATTATTCAAATAGTTACATCCATTCAACCATAATCTTGGTTGCGGTTAGACCTTTTAAGACCTTTTGTTCACAAACCCATGCAGTTCCAGATCTTTGGTAAAGTGCAGCGTTCAGCTATACTTAAGAAAAAAATAGAAAGTTTTAAAACTCTAAAAACCTACCATCTTTGGTATGCGCTATACCAACTCATGCAGTCACGAGATCCATTTTGCATAGGATACAGTCAATCCATTATCGGTTAAAGTAACTGTATTATTTTAGATAGAATTGTTTTTCTGTTTATTGAAAACTGATGGGCGTTTAGAATTTGATCAAGAGGTGTGCAACTTGTTCCCTAGCGTAATTTCTGCTCTTTCATGCAATATTCTCATTTTCAAGTGGAGAAATATTTTTTTCTTTTTCTTCAGATGTTGAGGTTAACTTCTATTCCCCAAATAATGACAGCGTTACCATAACATGTACATCAAATGGTCCTCCTTTACTGGACTACACAATATACCATAACGGCACTAAAGTCGCTAGAAACATGTCGTATATCATTTCAACGGTGAACGGGACTCATCCTGGATTATACAATTGCACTGCAACTAATGGATTGGGAGAACTTTCTGCTGTCAAATTCTTAGATGCCAAGAGTAAGTTTATATTCTAGATGCCTCAATCTCTCATAAGGCACTCAAATATAGGCTGACATTGGAAGCTCTGCGGATCATGCGGATCTGATAATGCGGATCCAACCAATCTGATTAATTTTTTTTTATATATATATAAATCGATATCATATACTTTTTATAATGCAAGCACAATACAAGAGGAAAATATAAACTAGAGAAAACTACTTTATCTAATATTAATTAATATTAATATTATCTGATTAAATTATGCATGGTGTATACAGAGTTTTCAAAAAGAGTTCAACCTTCCTCCGGTAGGATTTCAAGTTTTGAAAACCTTCCTCAAAATGACGTTACATCACTGAGTCAAGTGGCAACCATGAAGCATAAAGAAATATTTTTTTTGACACAGGCATGCATGTGATCAATTAGAGTGTTCAACTTTCCTCACAAACCTCATTCAAAGCAAACCTTCCTTTAATTTTTGCAACTCTGGGTGTATATAACAGCAGGGTTTGGTTGTTTAAAAAGTAGTTGAGGTTTAAAACATTTGTCATTCGCGATGTTTTCCAGGTTTGTCAACGCGGAAAACAAAATGTGTTTGATATTGGACACTAATATACGCCGACACAGTAAATACTTTTAGCGTGCTCAATGGCCGCTTTAACCTTCATCTTACCGAAGCGTAGCGTTTTTCTTGATTTCTGAGTAGTCAGAAAAAAATACAATAATTTAAGTAAAATCTAGATGTACATTCATTTCTCATATGATTAACTAGGAAAAACGCCGTCAACAACACAGCAAATACAATCTACAATACAGCCGTCAACAGCACAACCTTTGGTACCAAGCACAACTTCAAAAGGTGATGGTAAAATGAAACGATAATGCATTCTTACTCTAGCCGGCTGTAACTGTATTATTAGAGAGGTTTAGATTTGACATCGCTACTTTTGCATAATTTTATGGGCTCGTGATTGGTTGATCCAATAGACCATTCGCATTTGATTGATTCATGTTCCGTCAATGTTGTGGTAGTGGTATTGGAAATCATATCTGAACCTCGTGCTTTTATAAGTGGCCTGTGGTTGTTGTCTGGGTGATAAATTTAGTTTGAACGCTCGAATGATTTAGTCTTAATTCTAGGAATTTTACTTGTTAGTTGTTGTCCCAGATGATGATGATGATGATGATGATGATGAAGATAAAACTGACATTGGTCTCATCGTCGGAGTGGTTGTTGGTGTGGTGGCGCTCATTGTTATCGTTTTCTGTGCGGTACTTTACTTTAAGTCCAAAGCAAGTAAGTAATTCTATCTGTTAAACCATCTTTTAGCAAGCGAAGTTTCTACTATTAGATATGATTTACCATTACCGGTTGCCATGTAGGTGTTTGAAAAACACAGGAAAAGAACAGGGGCTAGCTGTTTAATGGAGTGAATCAGATCAATCAATAGAAACTACCTAATATATCTTAACTTTTTCTTTATAAAGGTATTAGGTTTACATCTAGTACAAGTGTCGAAAATAGCACGTTTTTCGAACATCTTATAGGGAATATTGAATCAACATCCAAATGACCCTTAACCCAAAAAAATTGAGGAGAACTTTGAATTTATTGCCGTAAAAGATCCGTTGAACTCCAACCTCTAACAATAACAGGCCATTAATTGGAAATATAGTCGAATCCCATAAGGCATTAAGCCTTATTTAATATTCGAAACAAGTTGAAATAGAATGCTTATATTCGATCTATGCAATAGACCCTTTCGATAATTGCGTCATAACATTAGAGTTTTTAATTTAGTTAGAACAAGCTTAACTGAGAGGGATTTCAAGTTTAAGATGCAAAACATCCTTCTTCAACATATGTATGAAAAAGAATTTTTCATTTTGACAAAAAAGTGTGGAAATAAGCGATAGCACAAGAATGAGGCTGCCGGTCGTGGCCAGGTAGCCTCGTTATAGTGTTACGACTTATTTCCACATTTATTGGTCAAAATTAAAAATTCTTTTTCGTGTATGTGTTGAAGAAGGATGTTTTGCATCTTTGCACGTGGCTCGTTAGAGTAAAACTTGAAATCCATCTTTAAAAAATTATTGACTGCAATTCCACCAATTCTGGAATACAGTTGCGAAGTTAGGAACGAGTTATTGACCAAATACAAATCAGAGGAATGGGAAAGGATAGAAGAAAGAGTAATACTTATGTCAACTAAATTCTGTAGCTATAAGGCTAAATTAATTGCTATGCAGTTTGTCCCGTTAACCACTTGAAATATACTATATATTAACTATAATTACTCCGGCGTCAGCGACGGAGTTGAAAATTCGCCCCGGTTTTGTTTTATTGTTGTTTTTTTTCTAAGTTTAGATTGAATTGGGGTAAGAATATATTTAATACATGTAGATTTTGGTCCTATTTTAATAATATCGCTGCTATTTCGCCGTTTAACAAGATGATGTGGTCGTGTATGGGCGCGTTGAACGTCGTAGTTTGCACAGGATTGAAGATTTAATATAACTATATAAGCACGAATTCCAAAGGCAAAGTGTAAGACAAAGCGAATATATCATGCGGTTTATTTACATTTTTGAATAATTGAACTTCTATACTTTTTAAAGTACGATGTCCTTTTGAATTTCGCGATCGAACATTTAGGTTCGCAAGGCATCTAAATGCGAATATGAACTGTATTGTTTATGTTCAGAAGCTCTATATTGAAGACTGGCACGTGCGCCGGAGTTAACGCCAGAACAGGCGTCTTGTTTCATTTTAAATAAAGTTTGAAGTTTGGGAAAAACATAGCTGGCATAATAGCGCATGTGTTACGTGGACTGTTCGTGGAAATAATAAAGCGCGACTGTTCTTGGAAATAATAATAATTCAATGAAATTCGTCACCTTATAATATACGACTGCTATATGACAGATTGTGAGAACAGCAGTTTACTTCCAGGACGGTTCTCCCGCCTTTTTGCGGGCGCAGAAAGAGGACGGTTTCCAAAAACAAGAGAATTTTGATGTTCATGCCATTGAATGATATGCTAATTTACTCGACTCAAAAGTTAGTCGAAACCAATGGAAATATTTCTAAATTTCTTAGCAACGCAAATATGAGAATATGGTCTTCAATTTTTATACCAAGGTGCATTATATACTGCTTGCGCTTTTACTATAGTAATATTTTTATGCTCGTCTGCCAAACCTATGTTACATCAGTCTTGTGTAACAACCCATCTCCTTATTCAATGTTTTCACAATTGTTATCTTTTGTTTTTTAGGAGACAACAAAAGGTGGGTCATTTTTGAATTTAAAACTTTACAGTGAGACCTCATTTCGGAACAGAAGCCGGGCACTTTTACTTCTAAAAGAGAGCATATTTTTCCTTCGCTCAGAAAAGGGGGTGGCATCATTATCATGCGCCTCCAATGCCCCAGGCTCCGGTCAAATCGAGATAAAAGATGCTCTTTTTACACATTCCTATGAATCCAGTGAGCTCCGAAATGAAAGTACAGAGTTACCTCAACACTTGCCTCTCGTTTAATAATTTTTTTCTTACAATTACCCTCACGTTTCTTGGTATCCGAAAAGTTGTAAAATGCTTGTTTTGTGGTATTTTAGAGGACATGCCGACGTGAACCCGAATGGCTCAAGAGTGATGACAAACCACTACGAACTAGATGAAGATCATGGTGAGGATGCAGGCGCCTACGATACGGTGAAACAATCCGATGATGGTGAAGGCTCGCAGGATAGGAAGAAGCCTGCTGGAGACTCACTCCCCCCCGTTTATGCCTCGGTAAATAAAGACAACAGACAAGGGAACACGGTATGTGAAGAGAAGAAACATGATTTCACAAAGAGTTGAAGTGTGTACATTTTGCCAGAATGCATGACCCGGAAAGAAGATTGTTTTGCATCAGCTGGTTTTGTGCTATAGTCCTTCAAAAATGCCTGTTTCATTTGCTTATATATGCAGTTTTTGAATTTTAAAACTATCCTGGTATACATTTCCGCTTTCTTATTGTGATGAAATTGAAAAATTTGCTTGACCACGGTGGGACTAATTTTCAGTTTGCCCGGTTTATAACTCACAGTAGCACCATAACAATATGAATTCACCTAACTAAGACATACACACAGCCATCATCCACAGTCTTGTTTGCAATGGTGATTTAAAAACAGAATGAACCAGATAATCTATTGTGGTGCAACGGTGTAAGATAAGGTTTGTCATCTGAATGATGGTTGGAGGTACTTATCTTCAATTTACTAACTTTATTGACATCATATCATAATATGTAATATTGCAATGTGTGATAATAATCAACCTATAGAATGCCTCATCACTAACAACAATGCACGGGAGAGGGATATAATCAGGAACAGTCTGAAAATTGGACTGTATGTAGACAGTTAAGCAGATTCTACAAAACCTTGCTTGATTGAGAAGCTTCCTGCTAAATCCATTGGATTTGACGTTGAAATTTGCGCCCTTTCTGAACGCACTTTTACTAAGCATTAGGGGAGAGGAACCCCATTAATATGATATACAAAGTACAGTATAAGCATAGGACAAAGAGTTGTGTGTTCCTACCGACAATATAGATCATATCATCACTATATATTACAATCTTAGACAATCAGTTTTATTACAATCTTAGACAATCAGTTTTATTACAATCTTAGACAATCAGTTTTATTACAATCTTAGACAATCAGTTTTATTACAATCTTATACAATCCGTTCTATTAACTGTGGTTTCCCCCTTACCTCAAAAGCGTTCTATTTTGCAGCTGTATGCAACTCTGGACTCTGAAGCGTTGAGGAAGCCTGGGTCAAAGAAAAAACAACCGGAAACAAAAAATGCACCAACTGAGTACGCGAGCATCGACTTCATGCAGAGCGGGAAGACACCAAATGCAGATAATGCATAAACATAACTGGAGATGGCAAAGAGTAAGTGAGTTATTTTAGTTATTTTTATTTAAGCTCGGTTCTCAATAGTTATATAGTTAAAACATGAAATTATTCAACAAATCTTCATGATACGGTCACTTACTGCAGGAAGACATACGCCTGTATTCAAAAAGCTCACTCACACTCACACTCATTGAGTGTGACATAAATATTTTGTTAATGCTGATCAATGAGAAAGTTTTTTTCGAATAGATGGAAAGATATAAGGTGAATCACTGAAAATCAAGCCCGTATTTGTCTGGAAATACCGCCATTGAAACGTTGTGAGAAGATTAAGATCTCCCACTCAATAAATTTGAATGTGAGTGAGCTTTTAGAATACAGGCGATTAACTTATATTTCTTGTAGAATGAGTCGTATATTTTTAGACAGAGGGTTGTTTTTGCATGGTACTGTATCAAAACTATACTTACACAATTACACTGATTACTTGTTCTGTATGCTTTATCAACAAATATCATAACTTTAAGTCGACTGACTTGTTTCCTAATTTTAGAGGAGAAGTTGATTCGATTTTGCAACATTGGCAAAGCCAGCAGTTTTTAATGCGGTTTCAGTTTCCCAATAGACGCATATAATTAGCCTTTCTCACGATAACGAATATGAGGTAGTTACTCCGGCGTCAGCGACGGAGTTGAAAATTCGCCCCTTTTAAAAGTACGATGTGCTTCTACACTTTTTAAAGTACGATGTGCTTCTAAATTTCGCAATCGAACATTTATAGCCTTATAGGTTCGCAACTCGCAAGGCATCTAAATGCGAATATGAACTGTATTGTGTATGTTCAGAAGCTCTATATTAAAGACTGACACGTGCGCCGGAGTTAACGCCAGAACAGGCGTCTTGTTTATTTTTCAAATGGTCTATGGTCTATTATTGTTTAAACGCATTTAAGAAAATTGAAAGTATCCCAAAAATGGCGGATATTCGTCATCGTGAGAAAGGCTAATGGTACCTAGTCGCTGAGTGTGCATACTCTATGGATGAAATTCCAACTTGACTCCTTTTTGTTATGGTTTGACAATCGATTGAGCCAATTTGTATGTCTATGCAGAGAGGTTCCAGAATTTGATTCGGTATAATTATATCACTGTTTTTGGCAACTGTATTTGGCAATAATGGTGTGCTGTCTAAAAAATTATATTACTATATTATTATTATATTAATTATTATATATTTTAGTTATATTACTATATGCATGAGTATTCACGATTTGTTTTGATAGTTAGTTTTATATAACAAGTATAGTTATTAGTGTCACGCCATAGGTTGTGATTTATATATTGACGAGAGCTTACTAACTTTTTGCCTTTTTTATTTTCAAGCAATTTAAGTTCCCCGTTGAACACCTAGCCTTAAACTCTATTGCTGCATGGTTGTACTAATAGTGGATTTACCCTATCTAAGTTTCTACGATCCAGCAATCACAGGGCTGCTTTTAAAAGCACCATCAGGCGACTGCGTGTGGTCGATAGCTTCTGACTTGAAACTCAAAATTCTTGAATCTGATTTCAAAGAGAAATTTGGCAGAAAACGTTAGTAAGTTATCGTCTTTCTATTTTAGATTCAGGGATTGCATGCATAATATAATTATGTTAATAACTTAGATAATTATATATGATTAGATTTAAGGGATGATAATGGTCTTTAAATATTCGCACAATATTCTATGTATACTGTATACCACAGCATGACATGTAAAATATGTTGTAACCTGATTAATTGCATTGATTGCACAAAAATAATACACATAATTTTAATATATGTTTTTTTGTTGTCCTATCATAACTGGCTTCAGATACATGTATGTTCTTCAAAGTTAATACTTTGGTACCGGAAAATATCGCATATGGTTATGACACTGTTACTGCTTACACTGTGGTTGCTGACCTGCATTCGAACGGCTGGATTGATGTCCAAACACGTGCTGTGTTTGTAGAGTTCACCGTATATACAACGCGAATGCAAACCTATTTCGTAGTTTGTGGAATTTCCACAGCTGCTGTCACCAGGGCCCAATACCAAGTTGCGCGGTTCTATCCTCATCTCAGTGGCAGTCAAACTTTGGCTCATATCCTGGTCATCTTCATGATGTATTTTCTGTTCAGGGAAGGAAAACTCGTTTACAAACAACGCTGGTCTTACTTTCTTGTTTCTGGAATTGGGTTGAAGTCATCCTGATTGTCAGCGAATTCCTATTGATCGTCTTATTCCTAGCACGTCTCTACGAAGTTGATCGAAATCTTCTTCAGCTACGAGAGAATCCAAATGATTACGTTGGTTTCCAATATGCTGCGAATGCAGACGCCATGATGACCTACATCCTTGGTGTCCTTGTGTTCTTCTACATCTTACGTTTCTTGCGATTGTTGAGGTCAGTTTAGCATGCTTTTAGGAGATTTTGATTTCGAGGCCATCTTCATGGTCAACCCCACCGTAGCAACACTGTCTTCTTTTCTTCCATTGGTTTAAACGTGATGGTGCTCATGAACATGTTCATTGCCATCATCAACGACTCCTTCGCTGAGATTAAAGAGGAAACTGTTGAAATTCAAAACGAACTGGAAATTATCGATTATGTCACCACAAAGATTTCAAAGGGTCTCGATAGGGCATTCAAACGCGGTAAAGTTGCACCTGCGAAGAAGAAGCGACGAAAACAAAAACGAAAATCGAAGAAGCAAACTCCTGAGGAGAAGATTTATACTCCGAGTTGGATGGACGTATGAAATAATTAGAGCTGTTTATGGATAAGAAGAACACAACATGTTTTGTTTCCTATCTAAGTGTACATAGCTCGTGTTTCCTAGTTATTTTTGCCTTGTTTTAGTTATTAGCCTATGTTCACCGGTTATATCTTTTTGTGGGACTATTAAGGAATTTTGAGGCATCTACTAAGGAATTTTATACTTTCATTCTGTCCAGACACCCGGTGGGTTGCGTTGACAAAGCAATTGCTACCATCATACAGGAAGTAGATTATGAATCAAACTAGTCGGGATCGTATTTGATTAGTAAAGACGGAAAAAGCATGTTTGTAAGCAAAACATTTTTCTGTAAACTATACAATAGTGTATTGTATTCCATTGTGACAACGAGGACCAACAATGTAATGTACTGCATGGTTGAGATATGCCTCCTTATACACGGAGAAATATATCCAGTCTAAACATTTAATATCACTGCATGTGTCAGTGGTGTGTGTCTGTCTCACTGTCTGTCTGAGTGAGTACACGACTATATATCCATATGCATGGAGACCATTGAAGAAATACTGAAATATGATGGTTTTTAAAAAAAATTGGTTAAGGTTATTAACACCAGCATGATTGAATGATGTAATAACTTTAAACTATATACCATGTCAATGTAGTACAGTGTAGCGGCTGGAAGTTGATAAATTGATAGTATTAATAGCATTAATATGATAGCGAGTTTATGTATTATAATACTGTAGAGTGTATATTGAAAAAAGTCAAGACCTTCAGAGAAATTTGCCGAACGCAAAGCCACAGGGTGCGTGAACAATATTAAACTCTTATTATATAATTATGTGCCTAACACTGAGGTAATTCCTCAAGGCCCCCCTTTGATAATCAGTGCATATGTGGGAGTGTATCATCTGATTTAAATTTTTCCTACAGGGTGCTCGGAGACTCACTGAAACTCTGAAAGAACCGAAAACTACTAAAATCATCTATTCCTTAAAATCTAAATACATCCTGACAGTGTATGATACTGTTTCACTCGAATCCGGAGCCAGCTCCGTTTTCGCGAACCCGCAGCCACAAGTTTTCGCGGGCTCGGGGAGCGAGATTGACAATGAGATTGAGAATAAGAATTTTGATTTCTGACATCGGGATTTTCCCACAAGGGTATCACTGTTTGTACTGTCGTTTGACTCGTTTCTAACTTCCTCGTTCCATACGAACGGCTGGATTTATAACAAACATTCTTGCGGGGGATTTGTGTCCGGAATTTACGTAAAGAAGGAGGCTGAAAGTTCTCTGAAAATACTGTTGCGAACCAGGAAGTAAATTGATGTTATTGCAGTTTTAATCAATAATATAACCAAGAAACGTTCGCTGACAGCAACAATTAGTAACTTAATTGTGCGATCCCGGTGTAAGCATTTGATGTGTAGCCAGTAATGTTTAATGATTATTCTTATGTGCATGTATGCATTCGGAAGTATACTAAAGCTTCCCTGTATTTGAGCGCGTTTGTTTACAAATGCGGTTATCTATAGCCGTACGTATAGACTATATAGGTCAATTTCTCAACCTCAGCAAATTAATAAAGATTTTCCGGTTGTATTGAAAATATAAGGCAATATTGCCGAAAGGTTTCACATCTTTATTAATGATATATTTTTATATTATTATACATATAGCTAATTCTTGCTAGTATAGTAGCATTTCGTGGCTGATTTCACGAAGTAATTTCAGCCCACGCTAAAACAATAATATTAAGTTAATTAATTAATATTAAGTTTCAGCCCGGTTGATCACGCATAACCTCGTACCCAGGGTTTGTCACGCACAAACATCAGCCCAGTTTGAGAAAGTTCTTATGTAATCGGGCCTTTACTTTAGAATATATTTTTGGGAACAGCTAGCAATAGCGTCTACGCACGTAAAAGTTTAAAATCATTTAAATGATACCTATGAAATCAACGCTAGAGTTATGTTTTTGTTTATAATTTAATATGCAACAACTAAGCTTTTACGTGCGTGTACGTAGGAACAAAAAACGCGACAATGGAAAGCAGCCCTTATAATAAACAATTTCGATTTCAGGAAAAATTCATTTTTTCTTTGAAATCGCCAGTTATAATTAAATCCTGAACGCGAATTCAAAAAAAGTGATCACACATGCACTAATGAAATTTTCTTTTGCACAGGTGAATTTTCATGGCTGGATTTGGTTCAGTTCTCGCGATATTTGGCTTCATATTGGTGCTATGCACATGTCAAGGTATAGGAAAACGAATTTGAGTTTTTCAATTTACTTGATAGATTATTTACTGTCCAGAAATCAAGTTATATATAAACTTATACTTAAGACTCTATACTGACTATAGCAGTATCAGATCATGCAGATCAGGACAACAGTCAGAAACGACAATGTCTATATACTGTTGCCAGAGACGTGCCGGTGTCACAGGAAATTTGGCCCCCCCGAAAATTTGGCCCCCCCGGGCCAAATTTCCTAGGAAATATGGCCCCCCCGGGCCAAATATCCTAGGAAATTTGGCCCCCTCTTCGGAAATTTGGCCCCCTCTAAAAAACATAGTTTACCTTACCATTTTAGAGCTAGAGAACTTAAGTGTATAAAAGTTTTAAGTGTATAAAAGTCTATCTAGCTGTACTCTTGTTTGAGTTACAACTTACAAACAGCACTGACGGATTTTGTATGGTGCATGTAACCTTGTTTTTGTGTTTGCCGATTGTTTTTAAACGTTTTTACGCAAATTTGTATTAATTATTCCCTAAATGTTAGCCGCATGCACATTAACACTTTCGCCAACGCATGTTGTCATCGCTTGCTAAAGTGTGGTTGTTATTCTGACGAATTTCACATTAGGTTCAGAAACTTGTTGAATATTGAGTCAAAAGTTCGCGATTTCAAAACTATATATATTTCATATATATATATATATATATATATATATATATATATATTGAGAGTATAAAGTATGTTATCGAGGGGGACCAAATTTCCGAACTGTGAAATACGTGATTTGTCCTCCCCAGAAATTCTTAATTTGGCGACCTTATAAAGGCTATAAATTATAGGCTTAGCGGTTATACATACATAGGAAAGGTTGTTTTAGGAAATTACCACTTATTTATTTCTCGATTAAAGCCAAGATTAAAGCCTCTAGTAATGTTATGATAATCCTAAAGTTATGCACGTGCACATTAACAATATTCGTCTTAGCTCTTCGCCGAGATGAAAAGGTTTTACACAAATAAATGAAGCAAACTAAGTATGAATACAAGCAAACATTTACGATTTTGCTTTTAGAAGAAGCTTCGCGATTCTCAAACTCATGGCAGTAAAGTATATGTTTTCGAGGGGGCCAAATTTCCGAAAGGGGGGCCATATTTCCTAGGAAATATGACCCCCAGGGGGGCCAAATTTCCTAGGAAATATGGCCCGGGGGGGGCAAAATTTGGGGGGGGGCCAAATTTCCTGGGACACCTAAGCGTATTCGAAGTATAGATATTAAAGCCAAACATAGTGCTTTCAGTAAAGCCATAAGAGACAATTAAACCATTTGAGAATAATAAGAATATATTTGGTAGTAACGTTTCGTCTTAACTTAAGACATCTTCAGACTAAATGATAAATTACATGATAATTTGAATATGTAGACTAGTAATATATTTACAAGGTATCAATTTACAAAAGGTGATAACCAGGACAACGTAAGGACAAGCGGTAGATGAGAGGACAGGGGACAGAGACGTCACGACACGATGACAATACGAAGTAAGGACTAAAAGAAATTGAGAGGGATAGAGTTGCCTTGAACATTAAGAGAAGGCTTAAGTTTGGTGATGAGGAGACTCTCATCAGTGTATCATTAGCTCATAAGATCGAGTTAGATGACGAAGAGAGGAATCTAAATTCGTCAAAGCTAGCCGGGTGTCCGCATCATCATCTATCACTGGTAAACAGACCTCAAGCCCTGTTATGTCCAGTATACATTCGCACGGCTTGCGGACACCCGGCTAGCTTTGACGAATTTAGATTCCTCTCTTCGTCATCTAACTCGATCTTATGAGCTAATGATACACTGATGAGAGTCTCCTCATCACCAAACTTAAGCCTTCTCTTAATGTTCAAGGCAACTCTATCCCTCTCAATTTATTTTAGTCCTTACTTCGTATTGTCATCGTGTCGTGACGTCTCTGTCCCTTGTCCTCTCATGTACCGCTTGTTCCTACGTTGTCCTTGTTATCACCTTTTGTAAATTGATACCTTGTAAATATATTACTAGTCTACATATTCAAGTTATCATGTAATTTATCATTTAGTCTGAAGATGTCTTAAGTTAAGACGAAACGTTACTACCAAATATATTCTTATTATTCTCAAATGGTTTAATTGTCTCTTATGGCTTTACTGAAAGCACTATGTTGGGCTTTAATATTTATACTTTCGAATGTCTATATACATGGTGGATGCATGCATGGAAATGATGTTTTGTGATTGATAAGTTATAAGTTGCATGACGAATATTAGTTCGTACGAGTAATCTTCGCAAGAGTGAGTCCAATGTGGGCAAATTTTCAAACATCACTGAGTACTACATATTTTTAACTATTTAATTATTTTTTGCTGCGAACGAAGGAAACATCATGTTCTGTAGACCCGAGGCCGAGACCTATCGGCTTCGCCTCGTGAAATATCTATGGTCCGGTCCACAAAACATAATGTTTTCTGAGTTTTCGGTAAATAAGTTTTTTATTATATACCACTTGTCAAAGAAACAACAAAGGTAAACAACAAAGTAACTATTCATAAAAGACATAATTTCAAATGGATAAACAGTCTATTTAAAAGGTCGCACGTCCAGGTGCGCCGCACGTGATTAAAGTTGTTATTTCATATATTCCTATGACATATACCACTTATTAACCGAATTTGAGGTCCGTACTAGAAAAATATCAGACCGAGGTCTTGACAGTACGGATCGAGCGATAGCGAGGTCCGTACATAAAAGACCGAGGTCTGATATTTTTCCAGTACGGGCCGAACGTATTCGGTTAATAAGGGATTTATTATATGCATGGCATACAGTATTTAGTTTATTTATTTATACAATGCGCTGCAGCATTTTTGCCGGCTCTTTCGCCAGCCAGTCGCCAAGCAAGCACTGAAGTGGCTTCCAAAACTTTGTTTTTTACTCGATAATTAAAAATGATACAGTAATATAAACAAGAATCAAAGATGAATAAATATAATATTCACATGTACCAAATAATGCTCTTCTTCATCCATTCTCCGTCGATATTTTTCGTATTAAAAATAAAAGTGCAAGCCAAGCTTGTTTTTGTTCAAAAATATGAGAGTTGGACCGTTACTAAGGCAACGGTCTAATACTGGGGGATTTCAGACCGGCAAAGAACCAATCAGCGCACGTCATTTTAGTCACGAGACCGGGTGCCATATAATAAAACACGTTATATCACTCTGCAGGGGGTTGTGCTGGCGACATCAAAATTTTGTCACTCTCGCGTGATTCGCTCTCGACCAATGAAACGCTACGAACACAAAACTTTGACAAGTGGTATATAATAAATATAGTTAACGAGTTACGTGCTAGTTATAGTTACGAACAACATCGCATTATTATCTTTTTGAAATATATGCTTAGTATAAATATAATAAAATCGTAATCGAAGCATTTTATCGAGACTTTAGGACATAATTTTACAATTAAATGTTTGATCAAAGATTTTGTAGCTTTGCCAAGAGTTTCGTTCCCCCCATTGAAATACGATGCTGACCACCCTAAAACATTTTCATAACTTTGTCTTTAATTTGCTTTTAGGACAAATTATTAATCCACCTGGTGGTGATGAATTAACCTTTTTACTTGGATCAAATGCGACAATAGCCTGGTCCACTCGTGATCCAGATAACGTAGTTAGTCGTTCTTGGACTTTCATTGGAAATAAAACGAGATTAATTGCATCAAGTGGAGCAAAAGGGGCTGGTCTTCAATATTTTAGTTCAGGCTTGGACGTTAAAATACAAGGACTGGATACATTGGTTTTAATAAACGTTAATCGAAGTTATGATGGAATTTACCGGTTTAGTATTCTCCATTCAGTCACTGGCAGTTATACATCTGAAGTTAGAGTTATTATTGCTGGTAAGTTTCACTGTGCTGAAATCACTAGGACTGAATTCAAAGCTGTGATTGGTCATAAGCGTTGTCCTTATACAGGAAGTAATATAGAATCTGTTAACATTTAATTGGAAAAGCGTTTTATTTTAATATAACTTTTTAAACATAATTTGTGTTAAGAATAAGCTTACTTATTTGAAAACTGCGTGTAACTTAATTCCGTTATGTAAATAGAGAGTTTTGGATAATTTTATGCACTTGGTATAAAAAGGAAACATTCGCGTGAACGAATTAAATTTTGGAAGACTACATATATATATATATATATATATAAGGTGTGGATATTTTTGAAATTATGACTGTGCCGCTGTGGGAAAGCTTAAATGTAAGGATCAAACGTGATTACAGTATAAATGTACGATTTCAGCAAGTTTATATATAATCGAGTATCTCCCGTATGTCGCCTACACTGCGATTTTATAAAAAATATATAGATACACCATTATCACGTATTAGGTGAGGTCAGAAGAGGTTTTTTACTTTTCAACTTTCCAACAGGTTTATACTTGATGCACGTAGATTCTAGAGGTTTAAAAGGTCTTAATTTCGATATACACACTTCAAATTTGAATAATTCCACTCGAAATTAAGACCCTTTAAACCTCTAGAATTTACGTGCATCAAGTGAAGTGCCAAAAACCACGATTGATTTACCCTCACCTATTCCCAGTATTACCATCCTATACACGGCATTAACCACGCTTGCGCCTGTCAGCTACCTCTGTAGCTCAGTGGCAAGAGCATTTTACCGGCATTGCAAAAGCGTAGGTTCGATTCCTACCGGAGGACCTATAGTTGACTCATCTTTTCTTCAACTGTTCCTGGCTTAAATTTTAAGTGTGTATATATTTCCACTCGAAATTAAGACCCTTTAAACCTCTAACAATAGCTATATTTGTACTGAGGTAAAAAGAAATTGCCCTATTGTTCCCGGCACCGATCAAAAATGTTTTGGCCCCCGTGGCAACTGTCCTTTGTAAATAATTCCACTTGTTTAATTACGACAAATATTTTGATATATTTGGAAGATTTGTGGAGGATAAGTATATTTTTCAATTGTAGAAAAAATTGAGCATGTTTAGGCCCGTTTTCTTGAGCATGTTTAGGCCCGTTTCAAACGTCTAACTTAGCATGTGTCCAACCTAATTTTAATGAACTAAAGTCCTTTTTTAAGTTCGTTTGCATTCGATTCGGCAGATGAAAAGTTCGACGTCTGAAACAGGCATGATTTGCTCGTTTGCCGTGGTCCGTGCAGGGCATGATCTCCATAAATTAAGTAGATCAGTTATTCTATTATACATTGTAGTTGGTAAAAGCTATTCGACAGGCATAATAGTTGACAGTCGCACAGTCACGTAAAATTCAGTTATCTGCTATAGCAACTGAGTTATCTGCAAGTGAGCCTGCGATGGTTACCAAATGAGTACTGTATAGATTTTCAAACTTTTCGGAAGACGAAATACAAAAATTAATCGAAAACAAAGACGCGGATACTGCAGATTTAAATAAGTATATAGTTGTTGCGTTTTAACCGTTTCGGATTCGGCGGTGGCGTTTCTAGGCGGATTTTGACACGTTGCTATAGAGCGTGGCTTAAACGTTCTGACATTTCGGCATTCTATTTTTTTCAGCTTTTGTCAGCAACGTTTGAATTTTAAACCTAAACATTGAAGCCACGCTCTTGAAACGTGTCAAAATCCGCCGGAAAACGTCAGCACAAAACGGGTAAAATTAACGTGACATAAAAGTAACGGTCTATCTGCAGTATAACACGAAAAGAACGTATGAAGTAATTGCTAAGGAAGTGTTGTATCTTTTTGAAAATAATTGATGTATTTTTGAGTGTTCATAATCATATAATTTAATTTGATTGTAATAATTTTTCAGGAACAAAATATACTAATTTTATCATGCAGTAAATTATATACTTCCGGGATGTTATTGCTATGATAATTCTGTATACGATACTGTCGACTTTGCATTTTTAGTGAGACCAGTCGTGAGCTTAGATTGTTCTACTCTCATCACACTAAACGAAGGTGAAAACTTCGTCTGTCTATGCAAAAGTGAAGATGGAAAACCTCCAGCTAATGTTACCTGGTATAAAAATGAAGTCAAGTTTACTAATGTTGGAACCGAGAAACAAACATTAAATTTGATAAATGTTAGCAGTACAGACGGTGGAACATACAAGTGTGTGGCCGCAAACTACCCCGATGAAAATTATACCGGCGAAAAATTCATCCATGTAATAATCTACTGTGAGTATATGTTTATCTAACTCTAAATATCTCAGTAAACTTCGATTTGGAAATGTGAAAAAATTGCATAAGAAAGTTTATTTCAGAGTTAAACAAAGACTGAAAAAATGACTAGAAAAACACCTAATTAATGACATGAAATATATTATAGCTGAGCGGTGCGGAATTAATGTCATGCACATATATTTTTGCGAAATTTTGAAATTTATTATGAATGGTTTGAATCAGGGGCGAATGTATATAGTATTGTTCTATGCCGGTTTTAGGGGCAAACTTTATTAACATCGATGTGTCCTCTCCATTTCGTGAATACAACAAGTTGTTTTTTTCAGTTAAACCTACGAATACAGTCATCAAGTTCTCGAAAAACCCAGTTGTGATTAATGAGACGATAACCATAACATGTACATCTGAAGGGTTCCCTGGACCAATTTATACCATATACCATAATGGTGAGGTTGTTAGTACCGGCATGCCGAATACCATATTCCAAGTTAAGTGGAAGAATGCCGGGAGATACAAGTGTATCGCGGCTAATAGATTGGGAAAGGATTCTGATTTTAAAATTTTATCCGTTACCGAAGGTGAGTTAGACTAAAACTAGACCAACAATTGCCGGGGGAGGAATGTTGATATATTCTGCTTTCCAGACTGATTTCTATTGAAAACGCATATATATACGCGTACTAGCTAGAGAAATCCACCAGGCAGTCTGGTGGGGGGGGGGCATATTCATATAACCCCGACGGCTTTCTTTTGTACGGCTTTCTTTCGTATACGTTGCAGAATATATCGACATCCCCCCCTCCAATTACATCGCCCATAGTTTCGGTCCTGGTGAGGAGGTATTTTTAGAGTTAAAGATGATATCGATGCCAAACTCAACAAAATTCCAGGCGTCGCAAATTCATTGGGATAATTTGAAATATGTTCGAATATTTATAAGAAGCTTAGTTTGTCTTTTTATGAGTAGAAAATATGCGCCTAACGGACTTTATCTCATTTTTAATCCCACGACAACAGGTTTGTCTTACAGATGCAAAGGCGTACGGAGCGAGGAGCAGCTTCCCCCACCAAAAAACAATTCAGTTAATTTTCTTTTATTTCATTCAGAGTGGATTGACTATTTTAACCATAAACTTTTAAATCTATTCATTGAAAGAACGAAGACCAACAATATCAAGATCTACTTTACGCTCGTCACCAAACACAAGCGCAAAAAATCCAATCGAATGTAATAAATCAGGTACAGTATATCCTGTATATGTATACACATATTTAGGACACGTGTACGATGAACAAATGCATTACTGTAATAATTACTTCATGACAGGGCCTATTTTAGCGTGCAGTTTTGCAAACTTTATCTTTGTGCAACATTCATGATCGTCAAGTGTGCGGCATTGAATACGAATGTGTACAGTATATATACTTTTTAGAATCGAAGTACAGTGAAACAAAATGGTATATCATTGTCATATCATTGGTATCTGGAATTATCATTGGAATTCTTCTTTCCTACATCGTCCCATATTCTCGTCGTAAACTTAAAAGTAGAGAACGCCAACATTCAAATCATGAACCTCCCTCACCTCAAGTTGATTTAACTTATCAAGAACTGGATCTCAAAAGAATGAATGAAGAAGACAAATACCAATCGTTGACAGGGAATGCTAAAAAAAATGACGGTGTAAATAGCGATGAGTCAAATTATACTGAGTTAAACAAAACAAGAGACGTCGAAAACAACTATCAATCTTTAAGTTGAACCTCGATGTTACTTCTTCTTTTTATATGGAGGAGAAAGTAAGAAAAACTTTGGACTTGAAAGAACTATTTGAGAAAGAAAATACTTCAGAGAAAAACATATGGTCAACTTTTATAAAAAAAGGGCAACATTACATTACACTGCATGATAGCTATTTCGACTTATTTCAAGATTCTTGTCAGACCATGCACAATAAGATTACGACATGCACGATTTGCACTAAATCACAATCTATTATACAGGGTGTCCTCAAAACTACAGGGTATATAAACGCAATATTAATAATTTCCAAGGGCCTACGATCTTTTTTTATTGAAAAGAAGCGAATGAATATTCGCTACTAATGAACATCTAGTTTAACATAAACATTTAGTGGTATTGTATATTTATTATAACACTATTTACAATTTACAAAATATAACGCATAACAATGTTTAAATTTACAACTCAAGCACCACGACTTTCGACATTTCCCACTCTAGCAAAATTTAAATTTTTGTATTTAATTTTTGTAATTTTTTATTTATAAGTTGCGTTAAATTCCATGCATGGACAAAAATTCGGGAACAGGTCACCGCCGAGTAAAAAGCACAACCTCGGAACAAAGTGCGAAATTAATGAGCAGTTTAATTCATTTAAAGTGGCTATATCATGGTTACGGATTTTGCCATATATAAAAAATTATTTAAAAGGTTTTTTAAAAAACTTTACAATACATTTTGTTATTCAAAAATTTTGTCTTGCAGGATTTATTAGCCTTTGAAAGTCATGCACCGGACATAACGTCAAATCGGGAATTTCGTGCAACTAATTTGCAATTCCCGATTTGACGTCATGTCCGGTAACTTTAAAGGCTAATAAATCCATAACATAATGCGATTGTAAAGTTTTTTAAAATGCCTTAAACTTTTTATATATCCAACTAAATCTGCATGTTACCATGATGTACATAGGCACTAAAATAATGTTGGTGGAACGAATAGGAGTTCTTTAATGCCAAAATCATACGGGTGGTTATGAAGTCAACCGATCCCGTAACCGCGGGTACAATTAATGCTCGTAAAGACTTAGGTTAATGCGATAATAATACCCTATGCATGCAATCAAAAGAATTTGAAAACTTATTTGATGTTGAAGTCCAAACGTTCACGTTCGTTTATGGTAAGCGATTGCTGTACCACATTTGATCAGAAAGCGCATAAGAAAATATATACGCCTATTACATGCGACATTTAGCATTTTATTAGATCTTCCCCTTTTGCACAAAAGGTTTCTAAGCCTAAGAGAATTCGCGACAAAATATCAGGATATATACAGGGTGTCCCAAAAAAAACGAAAACTATTGAAATCACCCATAACAATGCAATTGTTAGAGTTTGAATGCCTAAGCACTCTGTTGGGACCCACAGGTGTATAAATGTTTACCATACTCATTTTTATGCATGCATAGGATGCAGTAAAATTTGCTTGTTCGCAAAAATGATATTTACTAACATATTTACAATTTACAAATATGGATAACATTATTTAAATGTGCATCTCAAGGACCATGACCTTCGACATGTCCCCTTTCTCAAGCAACACAAAGCATTTAGCATTTTATAAGTTGCATTAAATCCCCACGGGCTGAAATTCGTGAACACGGCAATCAAATTTTAACAATGAGTGATTTCAATAGTTTTCGTTTTTTTTGGGACACCCTGTATATTAAGAATATTTTCACTTTCACTGATGTAATAAGACATTTGGAATGTGAAAATAGAAGTGGAAGCACCGTCATTATTCCATGGAAAATACTGTGGCAAGCAGGAAGTAGTTTACAGTTAGTGGGAATTTTCAACATTAATAGCCAAGAAAACATGGTTAATTGCAACGTCTTGTAGTTTAATCACAGGATTTCCTTGTAAGCATTTGTTCTATGATATAAATGATATTTTATTGTTAGCTTGCGTGCAATCGGAGAGTGTTAGAGCTTTCCATGTTTGCAAGATGATCGTTCACCAACAGATCATCAGTAACTAGCACAATGGCACAAAATTTATAAAGTATACCTCGAATTAAAGGGTACAAGTTTAATGCTTGTGGAGTGCACTGGAATAGTCTGCATGAATCAGATGGTATAACTGGCCGATCGAATGTTGGCTATTGGTATAGTATCGTCATGAATACTTAATTCACACAAAGGCTTTGTATTAATATCTAGTAGACCGCGGAGTTCATTAGATGTTGGATAAATATAAAATTATTATTCACCAGTTTATTCAATGGATTCTAGGTATTTGCGTTGTATATATTAGTTGAACCTGACACCATTAGCGTCGGCGCGCAACGGTTTATGTAGGTAAATACAGTTTTATAATGATACTATAGTCTAAAGTGACTGCCGTAAATATAGTGTGGCAAAGTGTGGTAAACATAGTTCGTTAGAATTATCAGTGGAGATTCTAATCAAATGCGATTTTTATTTCCAGTCTCAATGAATACCAATAGGCCAGGTATATACAAGAGGGGGAAAGGATGGACTGAATATATATATATATATATATATATATATATATATATATATATAAATATATATATATATATATATATATATTTAGTATAGCTGCAAATGTATAACATAGAACAATCTATTTGGCAAAAATAATCACGCATCTTACATTTTTAACTGACTGTTTTATGTTTGATTTTTTTTTCGTTTTCCTCCGACTTTAATCGCTGGTTTGTTCGCGCTTGACCTTTTGTTTTTCGCCATGATTGGCTCAGAATTTAATACAATTACAGTTCATGTATATACTAATATAGTTTAGAAGGAAATATGATAGATTATGAGTATTTGATTTATGTACCTGCATGCAGGGCTGCATCAGTCATTCTGTGTGCATTCCTTTTCCTTTAGAATTCGTATATGTATTTCATACCAGTTAATTCTGAAACAAAAAGTCTAAAAATAAAATTTTATTTTTGTACAGGTTAATCTCCACGAGTGCATGGCTGGCTTTACTTTATTTCCCACTATATTTGGTCTCATTTTTGTGCTATGGCCATGCCAAGGTAAGTAAGTAAACTGAATTATTGTCTATAGGATCATGTGATGAATCATTAATGCTTAAAGCTCTACCCTACACATAATTTATCGCTACAGCACGCCTAAAATTGGCGGTCATGCCAGTTTTATTAGTGTTTAATATGGTTACCACTACAATTTAAAGGCCGCGAGGATGGATGAAAGTGGTTGGGGCGCCCATTTTAGCCATGCTGCATGGTGGCGATAAATTGAATATACAGGGTGTCTCAAAAAAATGCAACCACTTAAATATGCAAGACATCAATACAGCTCTAAAGCACAATAGATAAACACCTCTGGGAATTGAAAATGGCTCTTAATCCTTCATTTAAAATGCTAAAAGTCATTTTAGCTTAACTGTGGTGCAAACCCGAACAATATTAATATTCTTGCATATTTAAGTGCTTGCGTTTTCTTTGAGACACCCTACACAGGGTGTCTCAAAAAGAACGAAAACCTTTGAAATCACGCATAACAATGTAATTGTTAGAGTTTGAATGCCTAAGCACTCGGTTGGGACCCACACGTGTGTAAATGTTTGCCATAAGCATTTTTATGCATGCATATGATGCAGTAAAATTTACTCGCATGCAAAAATGATATTTATTAACATATTTACAATTTACAAATATGGATATTTAACAATATTTAAATGTGCATCTCAATCACCATGACCTGCAACATGTCCCCTTTCTCTAGCAACACAAAACATTTAGCATTTTACTGAGTTGCATTAAATCCCCATGGGCTAAAATTCGTGCACACGGCTTTGACTTTTGTCACTTTAAATGAAGGGTTAAGAGCCATTTTCAATTCCCAGAGGTGCTTATCTATTGTGCTTTAAAGCTGTATTAATGTTCTTGCATATTCAAGTGGTTGTGTTTTTTTTAAAACACCCTGTAGTGTAAATGGATGATTAAAATTCTTCTTAAGGATAAGGCCTAATGACAATCTTAACAAAGATTATGTAATCCTTTATTTAAGGTTTCATTTAAGATGCCTATGCCCTAGCTGTTTGAGAAAATTGGGTATCATGAGATAGTTTAGATAATTTTAGAGACTTTTGCAATATATTTTAGAATTGAAAAACTTCATCTCCATTGACTTTCAGCTTGACCATGCATGAACATGAAAAACTAGTACCTATTTTTTTTTAGTTACCTATTTTTGAATAATTTTGTTATTTATAGGACAAATTATTTCTCCACCTGGTGGAGATGAATTAACTTTTTTACTTGGATCAAATGCGACAATAGCCTGGTCCACTCGTGATCCAAATAATATAGTTGCTCGTACTTGGACTTTCATTGGAAATAAAACGAGATTAATTGCGTCAAGTGGAGCAAAAGGAGCTGGTCTTCAATATTTTAGCTCAGGTTTAGACGTTAAAATACAAGGTCTGGAGACATTGGTTTTAATAAACGTTGATCAAAGTTATGATGGAATTTACCGGTTTAGTATTGTTCATTCAGTCACTGGCAGTGATTCATTTGATGTTAGAGTTATTATTGCTGGTAAGTTTCGTCGATATCAATTAGCCTTTCTCATCACGATGACGTTTTTGGGTACTTTCAATTTTCTCAAATGGATTTAATATAACAACATGAAAGCAATTTTTTTAGAATCAACAGACCCTTTGAAGAATAAATTCAGCCTAAAAATAAAGACAGTCGCCGTTACGAAGTCTTATATACGCTCTTAGTTTTTAAAAGAAGTACCCCATATTCGTCAGCGTGAGAAAGGCTAATTGAATTACTCCATCGTGCACTTCAATGGGAAATTAAGCATTTGGTCAAATTTGGTATCACCATGGATAGTTAAAAGACAGACAGACAGTTTGAGGGCTTTTTTTCTTTCGAACTGTCGTCGGATCCTATTATAAAAGCCCTGTTTATACATCGTGCATTTTTTCATGCAACTTGTCTCAATCTATGCGGCCTACGGATCAATAAAATCAATACTTAATTGCCCTAAATTGGGCAAAATATAAGGCGTTCACCTCACAGACATCAGTGCAACTTAAGATTCTGTGTTTTGCCTTTTAAATTTCATCGACTTTCGTAAATTTTATGTGAGAGTGCGTAATGTATTTATTGCCGTAGACATGGAAGTCAACGTCTTAGATCTTAACGTCTCTTTTTGGCCCTACACAAAAATGGCTTTGAACTGAGGTTTGTATTTTATCTACTTCTCAGTTACTCCATCATTGTGGATTAGCTGTTCCCATGTCAACACAGTGAAAACGAGCGCAAACTTTTCGTGTCTATGTGAGGGGAAAGATGGCTACCCCTCTGCGAATGTTACTTGGTATAAAGGAAAGAAAATTTTCGCTACTGGTATAGAAAACGCAACATTAGAACTCAACTATGTCACTAATATCAACAGTGGAAACTACACGTGTGAAGCTAAAAGCTACGAGAATGCAACGAATAAAACAGAAATTGAATTAATTGTCAATTGTAAGTATGGTAATATACGATAGCGAGTAATTCTTCGGAATTACTAGTAGCTATGAGTGATGTATGAAAGTTTTGCAAAAGTCAGACGAGCTGCCGGGGCGAGTCCAATTTGACAAAATTTTCAAACAACACGAGTACTATAATAATCCCTAATTGTACGAGCAACATGATGCTGACATTAAAACATAAGAACTTTCAAATTAAGGGGAAAATTAAACGATATGTATGACTTTACAATTCCAACTGCTTGCAGATCCACCTGAAAGGACAAGTTTGAAATTTAGTTATGTTGGTACATCAGTTATCATAATATGCGATGCTGACGCTCTTCCTCCACCAACATACAAAATACTCCGCAACGGAACTGTGATCTCAACTGGCAAGACATATACTATAGGACATCAAGGAACAAACAGCTCTGGAAATTATACGTGTGTTGCAGAGAATTTTCTTGGAGAACATTTTTCACCGACCCATTTCTTGCCTATTAAAAGTAAGGCACCATTTTCTCAGGCTATACGAATGCTTATCATTATGATATAATGATACGAATGGGATCATGCATATGATCTTAACGCCCAGAGGTCGGTTGTATCAAGCCGATTTAGCTTAAACGGTGTATAAGTCAAAATTAAATAACATGCACTCTTAGATTTGAGTGAGTGATTTTGAACATTATGCACTGAATATATAGTTGTAAACATGGAGTATCTTTGTATATTAAGGTCAAAAACATTTATTTCGCGTGTTATCCACTGTTTAAGATAAACGCTGGGTGGGTTTTTTAGACTAAATAAATCCATTTTATACATACTAATCCTGTTATAGCTTGCGGCAAGGCGGCGTTAAGCCCTAATTCCACGGGCTAAATTTTCAAGCGAAATGCGAAATATTTGAATTGTGAGCAAAGAATTTTGTCATTTTGCCAATTTGACGACGTTCAACAGAACACTGAATTGCATCAAGGGAACAAAACAATTCCTTCCGGGAGCAAACTGTACAAAAGTTGTAGAATAAACGTAACTGAGCGCATGATGATTATGAAGAAATAATTCTCTAATCTTTTGAGAAAAAAATATTGCAAATCCCTACGCACTTTTCAATTACCTATTTTTGAATAATTTTGTTATTTATAGGACAAATTATTTCTCCACTCGGTGGAGTTGAATTAACTTTTTTACTTGGATCAAATGCGACAATAGCCTGGTCCACTCGTGATCCAGATAACGTTGTTACTCGTTCTTGGACTTTCATTGGAAATAAAACGAGATTAATTGCATCAAGTGGAGTAAAAGGAGCTGGTCTTCAATATTTTAGCTCAGGCTTAGATGTTAAAATACAAGGACTGGATACATTGGTTTTAATAAACGTTGATCAAAGTTATGATGGAATTTACCGGTTTAGTATTCTCCATTCAGTCACTGGCAGTTACGCATCTGATGTTAGAGTTATTATTCCTGGTAAGTTTCGTCAATATCAGAACTTATATCACGCACGGCTATAGCCTTTCTCATCACGATGACGTTTTTGGGGTACTTTCAATTTTCTAAAATGAGTTTAATAAATTATAACAACATGAAAAGCAATTTTTTAAGAATCAACAGACCATTTGAAGAATAAATTCAGCCTAAAAATAAAGTAAAAATATAGTCGCCGTTACGAGGTCTTACGGTCTTGGTTTTGAAAAAAAGTACCCCATGCATATTCGTCAGCGTGAGAACGGCTAATTAAATTACTCCATCGTGCACTTCAATGGGAAATTAAACATTTGGTCAAATTTGGTATCCCAGACAGTTTGAGGGCTTTTTTCTTGCGAACTGTCGTGGGATCCTATTATATAAAAGCCTGTTTACATCGTGCAATTTTTCATGCAACTTGTCTCAATCATATGGCTAAATAAATACTTAATTGCCTTCATTATTTCTCCAGATTTTCTTTTCAATTGTGCATGAGAATTCAACCGTAGCGGATTTCTAAACCATGCAACAAAAATGTGGCTCCGCTCAATTGATGGCAAAGCGTAGTAATAAAAATATTTATAATTATAATTTAATTTGATTGTGATAATCTTTCACGAACAAAATATACTAATTTTATCATGCAATAAATTATATACTTCCTGGGTGTTATTCCTCCTTATTGCTATGATAATTCTTTACGATATATACCGTCAACTTTGCATTTTTAGTGAGACCAGTCGTGAGCTTGGACTGTTCTACTCTCATCACACTAAACGAAGGTGAAAACTTCGTCTGTCTATGCAGAAGTGAAGGTGAAAAACCTCCAGCTAATGTTACCTGGTATAAAAATGAAGTCAAGTTTACTGATGTTGGAACCGAGAAACAAACATTAAATTTGATAAATGTTAGCAGTGCAGACCGTGGAACATACAAGTGTGTGGCCACAAACTATCCCGATGAAAATTATACGGGCGAAAAGTTCATTCAAGTAATAATCTACTGTAAGTATATGTTTACCTAACTCCCAATAACCCAATAAACTTAGAAAAACACCTAATGACATGAGATATATATTATCGCGGAGCCGTACGGAATTAATAGTCAGTCATGCACGTATATTTTTGCGAAATTTTGAAATTTATTATGAATTGTTTGAATCAGGGGCGAATGTATAGTATTAATTGTTCTATGCCGGTTTTAGGGGCAGACTTTATTAAAATCGCTGTGTCCTTTGAATTTCATGAGTATGACAAGTTTTTTTTCAGTTAAACCTATGAATACAGTCATCAAGTTCTCGAAAAACCCAGTTGTGATTAATGAGACGATAACCATAACATGTACATCTGAAGGGTTCCCTGAACCAATTTATACCTTACACCATAATGGTGAGGTTGTTAGTACTGGCATGCCGAATACCATATCCCAAGTTAAGTGGAAGAATGCCGGGAGATACAAGTGCATCGCGGCTAATACATTTGGAAAGGATTCTGATTTTAAAATTTTATCCGTTACTGAAGGTGAGTTAGCAAGGACTAAAACTAGAGCGATAATTGCCGGGGGAGGAATGTTGATATATTCTGCCTTGCCGACCGATTTCTTTTAAAAAAGGCATACATACGTACTAGTGAAATCCCTCGGGCAGTTTGGGGGGGCATATTCATATAGTCCGAACGGCGGTACTGATATACGTTGCAGAATATATCAATATCCCCCCCCTCCTCCAATTATATCGCCCTAGTTTCGATCAGTCCTGGTGAGCAGGATATTTATATAAGAAGCCTAATTTGTCTTTTTATGAGTAGAAAATATGCGCCTAACGGGCTTAATCTCATTTTTGATTCTACGACGACAGGTTTGTCTTACAGATGCATAAGCGTACGAAGCGAGGAGCAGCTTCCCCCCACCAAAAAACAATTCAGTTAATTTTCTTTTATTTCATTCAGAGTGGATTAACTATATTAACCATAAACTTTTAAATCTATTCCTTGAAAGAACGAAGACCAACAATATCAATATCAAGATCAACTTTACGCTCGTCACCAAACACAAGCGCAAAAAATCCGACCGAATGTAATAAATCAGGTACAGTATATATTATCCTGTATATGTATTCACATATTTAGGACACATGTACCACCTACAAATGCATTACTGTCATCATTACTTCATGACAGGACCTATTTCAGCATGTATACACGCTTTGCAAACTTTATCTTTGTGCAATATTGATCGTCAAGTGTGCGGTATTGAATGCGAATGTGTGCAGTATATATACTTTTTAGAATCGAAGTACAGTGAAACAAAATGGTATATCATTGTCATATCATTGGTATCTGGAATTATCATTGGAATTCTTCTTTCCTACATTGTCCCATATTGTCGTCGTAAACTTAAAAGTAGAGAACGTCAACATTCAAATCATGAACCTCCCTCACCTCAAGTTGATTTAACTTATCAAGGACTGGATCTCAGAAGAATGAACGGAGAAGACAAATACCAATCGTTGACAGGGAATGCTAAAAAAAATGACGGTGTAAATAGCGATGAGTCAAATTATACTGAGTTAAACAAAACAAGAGACGTCGAAAACAACTATCAATCTTTAAGTTGATCCGAACCTCGATGTTACCTCTTCTTTTTGTATGGAGGAGAAAGTAAGGAAAAGTTTCTGCTTGAAAGAACTTATTGAGGAAGAAAATACTTCCCGGAGAAACGTATTGTAAACTTTTATAAAAAAAAGACAACATTACATTACACTGCATGATAGCTATTTCGACTGTATTTCAAGATTTTGTTCAGACCATGCACAATAAGATTACCACATGCACGATTTGGACTAAATCACTATCTATTATAAATGGTGTCCTCAAAACTACAGGGTATATAAACGCAATCTTAATAATTCAGATTGAGGCCTCTACGATCTAGAAGGGTCTACGATCTTTTTTTATTGAAAAGAAGCGAATAAATATTCGCTAATAATGAACATCTAGTTTAACATTCGTTGATATATAAACATTTAGTGGTATTGTATTTTTATTAACACTATTTACAATTTACAAAATATAACGCATAACAATATTTAAATTTACAACTCAAGCACCGCGACCTTTGACATTTCCCACTCTAGCAAAATTTAGCACTTATTAATTCATTTAAAGTACCTATATCATGGTGGCGGATTTTGAATACATAAAAAGTTATTTAAAAGGTATTTTTAAAAACTTTACAATACATTTTGTTATTCAAAATTTTGTCTTGCAAGATTTATTAACCTTTAAAGTCACCGGACATGACGTTAAATCGGGAATTTCGTGCAACCGAAACAAAAGAAAACTGATTTGCAATTCCCGTTTTGATGTCATGTCCGATAACTTTAAAGGCTAATAAATCCATCAGGACAAAAATCTATTGTAAAGTTTTTTGAAATGCCTTAAACTTTTTATATATCCAACTAAATCTGCATGTTACCATGATGTACATAGGCACTAAAATAATGTTGGTGGAACGAATAGGAGTTCTTTAATGCCAAAATCATACGGGTGGTTATGAAATCAACCAATCCCGTAACGCGGGTACAATTAATGCTCGTAAAGACTTAGGTTAATGCGATAATAATACCCTATGCAATCAAAAAAATTTGAAAACTAATTTAATCTTGAGGTCCATAAAACGTTCGTTTATGTTAGGCGATTGCCGTACTACATTTGATGAGAAATCACATAACAAAATATATATACGCCTTCACATGCGACATTTAGCATTTTATTAGATCTTCCCCTTTTGCACAAAAGGTTTCTAAGTATAGCAAGCACTACATAAACACTTTTTGGGAGCGTGAAATATGAAAAATATCAGTGAGGCTTTTAAAGGAGGTGTCAGGAAAGTCATGACAAAATATCAGGATATATATTAAGAATATTTTCACTTTCACTGATCTAATTGGACATTTGGAAAGTGGAAGTGGAAGCACCCTCATTATTCCATGGAAAATACTGTGGCAACCAGGAAGTAGTTTACAGTTAGTGGGAATTTTCAACATTATATAATAGCCAAGAAAACGTCGTTAATTGCAACGTCTTGTAGTTTAATCACAGGATTCCGTTGTAAGCATTTGTTCTATGATATAAATGATATTTTATTGTTAGCTTGCATGCAATCGGAGAGTGTTAGAGCTTTCCATGTTTGCAAGATGATCGTTCACCAACAGATTATCTAGCTGCTCAATTTCGTAACTAGCACAATGGCACAAAATTTATAAAGTATACCTCGAATTAAAGGGTACAAGTTTAATGCTTGTGGGGTGCACTGAAATAGCCTGCATGAATCAGATGATATAACCTGCCGATCGAATGTTGGCTATTGGTATAGTATCTTTATTACTTAATTCACACAAAGGCTTTGTATCAATATGTAGTAGACCGCGGAGTTCATTAGATTTTGGATAAATATAAAATTATTATTCACCAGTTTATTCATGGTTATTTAGGTATTTGCGTTGTATATATTAGTTGAGCCTGACACCATCAGCTTCTGCGCGCAACGGTTTATGTAGGTAAATACAGTTTTGTATGATACTAGTCTAAAGTGACTGCCGTAAATATAGTGTGGCCAAGTCTGGTAAACATAGTCAGTTCGTTATAGTTATCAGTGGAGATTCTATCAAATGTGATTTTTATTTCCAGTCTCAATGAATACCAATAGGCCAGGTATATACAAGAGGGGGAAAGGATGGACTGAATATATATTTAGTAGTTGCAAATGTACCTCTACTTGGGTTGTAAACGATCTATTTAATTTGGCAAAAATATTCACGCATCTTACATTTTAACTGATTGTTTTATGTTTGATTTTTTCTTCGTTTTCATCCGACTTTAATCGCTGGTTTGTTCGCGCTTGACCTTCTGTCTTTCGCCATGTCTGGCTCAGAATTTAATATAATAACAGTTCATGTATATAGTTAAGAAGGAAATATGATAGATTATGAGTATTTGATTTATGTACCTGCATGGCTGCATCATCCTGCATGCATTCCTTTTTCTTTAGAATTCGTATATAACTATAAGTTTCATGTCAGTTAATTCTGAAACGAAAAGTCTAAAAACACAATTCTATTTTTGTACAGGTTAACCTCCACGAGTGCATGGCTGGCTTTACTTTATTTTCCACAATATTTGGTCTCATTTTTGTGTTATGGCCATGCCAAGGTAAGTAAGTAAACTGAATTATTGTCTATAGAATCACGTGATAAATCGTTAATGCCTAAAGCTTTCCCAACACCTAATTTATCGCTACAGCACGCCTAAAATTGGCGGTCATGCCAGTTTCATTAGTGTTTAATATGGTTACTGACCATATATTATTACTGCATGTGGCGATAAATTGAATATAGTGTAAACGTATGATTAAAATTCTTCAGTCTTAAAGATAAGGCCTAATGACAATCTTAACAAAGATTATTTAAAGGAGGGTTTCATTTAACATGCCTATGTCCTGTTGGGAAAATTGGATATAATGAGATAGTTTAGATAATTTTAGGGACTTTTGCAATATATTTTATAATTGAAAAACTTCATCTCCATTGACTTTGAGCTTGACCATGCATGAAGATGAAAAACTAGTAACTAATGTCTCAAATCGGGAGGGCTATAGAAATGAGCCTCGATAGGATTCTATTCAACAACACTTTGACTCACTCTCAGTCATTAAGGTATTGGAAAACGATTGATCCAGCGCTCGGAGTGCGGCGAATCCGCAAAATTAAGACAAGAATTTTCAGAGGGTGGGAGGGTGGTTAACGATTCTACCGCTCTCCTCTACGCTGGTAAGAATAAACTGGGAAAAAGTCAAAGCAGAAGCTCTTCTTTTATATCCAACCTTCTTGATCATACCGGAAGTGTCTTCTCCCCTTTCCGGTCAGCTGATATTGTTTTTACCCTAATTTAGACTTCGTACTTCGTTTTGCAGCGTTGTGAATAGTTAAGTTGCTTTCCTGATTCTTCCTATACAAAGTAAAGTGTACCTTATAAGCATTCTCGTCCTAGTTTTTTTATCCTCGCGTTTATATTAAAAATCACCAACTTTAAGCCTCTCGCGATGTATAAAGCGAATGCGATAGACATAGTATGAAATGGAATAAGACGTACGTAAACATTTTTAAGGATTTGCGATGCAAAATCTTTTATGTCATCGTCTGTGTAACAATTTGACGTTAATAGATGGGTAAGACATGCAGATAGCAACAATACTTGTAGTATACCATCAAATATGTGATCAGGGGTTGGCCGAAGATTAGTTTTACCAATGATTCTGTTGATTTAAATTTGTAAATATATGTTCGCGTGTTGCCGAAACAAAGGTATTTGAGGCGTATATATATGCGGTGGACTGTGACATCAATCAAATTTATAACTACATTTTGTCGAAGACGTTCAACACTGAATTGGATCCAGGGAACAAAACAATTCCTTTCGGGAGAAAACTGTAAAAAAGTTGTAGAATAAACGTAACTGCATGAGCGCATGATGATTATGAAGAATTAATTCTCTAATTTTTTGGAGATATGAAAACAAAATTGCAAATCCCTTCGCATTTCTCAATCACCTATTTTTGAATAATTTTTGTTACTTATAGGACAAATTATTGATCCACCTGGTGGAGATAAATTAACTTTTTTACTTGGATCAAATGCGACAATAGCCTGGTCCACTCGTGATCCAGACAACGTAGTTACTCGTTCTTGGACTTTCATTGGAAATAAAACGAGATTAATTGCATCAAGTGGAGTAAAAGGGGCTGGTCTTCAATATTTTAGCTCAGGTTTAGACGTTAAAATACAAGGACTGGATACATTGGTTTTAATAAACGTTGATCAAAGTTATGATGGAATTTACCGTTTTGGTATTATCCATTCAGTCGCTGGCAGTGTCGTATTTGATGTTAGAGTTATTGTTGCTGGTAAGTTTCGTCGATATCAATTAGCCTTAAGCCTTTCTCATCACGATGACGTTTTTGGGGTACTTTCAATTTTCTCAAATCGGTTTAATAAATTATAACAACATGATCGAAAAGCTAATTTTTAAGAATCAACAGACCATTTGAAGAATAAATTCAGCCTAAAAATAAAGATAGTCGCCGTCACGAGGTCCTACGCTCTTGGATTTTGAAAAAAAGTACCCCGTGAGAAAGGCTAATAAAATTACTCTATCGTGCACTTCAATGGGAAATTAAACATTTAGTCAAATTTGGTATCCCAGACAGTTTGAGGGCTTTTTTCTTGCGAACTGTCGTTGGATCCTTAGTATTATAAAACCCTTTTATACATCGTGCAATTTTTCATGCAACTTGTGTCAATCTATGCCTATGGATCAGTAAATCAATTGCCTTAATTAAGTATTAATTTTCGATCAAACGAATTTTTTCTCCAGATTTTCTGGTTCGCCAGAACTTTAACCAAACAGGAGGCTGGATTTGCGTATCGTATAAGTTTTATTCGATCTAAATGTATAGTAATACAATGTGTAATAAAATATGTCTAAAATTAATAATAACAAGCGAATACAAATAATAATACTAAATGTTAATCTTAACTTACTTCTGTTCACGAATCCAAGCCTTTTACACTGTAATCTTTACCGATTAGCATTTATCAGGTTAGCGTTTCTTAGGTTAGCATTTATTTTAGGCTACAAACAATAATATCTCTGTCCCATGTGCTTGCGTGAATTATATGCGCCTAGAGATGCGTCATCTCTGGTAAGCTATCATATTTCTAAACATAATTAGATTGCTCTTAATTAAAGTATCTAAAAGTAGTGTCTTATTGCACTTTAAACATAACTCAACGAAACATTTTCTTTTCAAATGTGCATGAGAATTCGACAGTAGTGGATTTCTAAACCATGCAACAAATCATGTGGCTCCGCTCAATTGATGGCAAAGCGTAGTAATAAAAATAATCATATAATTTAATTTGATTGTGATAATCTTTCACGAACAAAATATACTAATTTTATCATGCAGTAAATTATATACTTCCTGGATGTTATTGCTATGATAATTCTGTACGATACCGTCAACTTCACCGTCAACTTCACCGTCACTTCACCGTCAACTTTGCATTTTTAGTGAGACCAGTCGTGAGCTTTGACTGTTCTACTCTCATCACACTAAACGAAGGTGAAAACTTCGTCTGTCTATGCAGAAGTGAAGATGGAAAACCTCCAGCTAATGTTACTTGGTATAAAAATGAAGTCAAGTTTACTGATGTTGGAACCGAGAAACAAACATTAAATCTGATAAATGTTAGCAGTGCAGACCGTGGAACATACAAGTGTGTGGCCACAAACTACCCCGATGAAAATTATACAGACGAAAAGTTCATCCAAGTAATAATCTACTGTAAGTATATGTTTACCTAACTCCAATAACCCAATAAACTTAGAAAAACCCCTAATGACATGAAATATATATTATATATATAGCGGAGCCGTACGGAATTAATAGTCAGTCATGCACATATATTTTTGCGAAATTTTGAAATTTATTATGACTGGTTTGAATCAGGGGCTAATGTACAGTATTGTTCTATGCCGGTTTTAGGGGCAGACTTTATTAAAATCGCTGTGTCCTCTCAATTTCATGAGTACGACAAGTTGTTTTTTTCAGTTAAACCTATGAATACAGTCATCAAGTTCTCGAAAAACCCAGTTGTGATTAATGAGACGATAACCATAACATGTACATCTGAAGGATTCCCTGAACCAATTTATACCTTAAACCATAATGGTGAGGTTGTTAGTACCGGCATGCTGTATACCATATTCCAAGTTAAGTGGAAGAATGCCGGGAGATACAAGTGCATCGCGGCTAATACATTTGGAAAGGAATCTGATTTTAAAATTTTATCCGTTACCGAAGGTGAGTTAGCAAGGACTAAAACTAGAGCGATATCTGCCCGGGAAGGAATGTTGATATATTCTGCCTTCCCGACCGATTTCTTTTGAAAACGCATTTGTACGGCTACGTTGCAGAATATATCAGTATTCCTCCCCCCCCCCCCCTCCAAGTATACATCGTCCTAGTTTCGGTCCTGGTGAGTAGGTATTTTTAGAGTTAAGATGATGTCGACGGCAAACTAAACAAAATTGCAGGCGTCGTGAGATTTTGGGATCATTTGAAATATGTTGGGATATTTATAAGAAGCTTAATTTGTCTTGTTATGAGTAGAAAATATGCGCCTAACGGACTTTATCTCATCTTTAATCCTACGACGACAGGTTTGTCTTACAGAGGCATAGGCGTTCGGGGCGAGGAGCAGCGCTTCCCCCACCCAAAAACAATTGAATTTTCTTTTATTTCATTCGGAATAGATTGACCAGTCCTATTTTAATCATAAACTTTTAAATCTATTCATTGAAAGAACGAAGACCAACAATATCAATATCAAGATCAACTTTACGCTCGTCACCAAACACAAGCGCAAAAAATCCGACCGAATGTAATAAATCAGGTACAGTATATATTATCCTGTATATGCACATGCATCAACAAATGCATTACTGTAATCATTACTTCATGACAGGACCTATTTTAGCGTGCAGTTTTGCAAACTTTACCTTTGTGCAATATTCATGATCGTCAAGTGTGCAATATTGAATACGAATGTGTGCAGTATATATACTTTTTAGATTCGAATTACAGTGAAACAAAATGGTACATCATTGTCATATCATTGGTATCAGGAATTATCATTGGAATTCTTCTTTCCTACATCGTCCCATATTCTCGTCGTAAACTTAAAAGTAGAGAACGTCAACATTCAAACCATGAACCTCCGTCACCTCAAGTTGATTTAACTTATCAAGAACTGGATCTCAAAAGAATGAATGAAGAAAACAAATACCAATCTTTGACAGGGAATGCTAAAAAAAATGACGGTGTAAATAGCGATGAGTCAAATTATACTGAGTTAAACAAAACAAGAGACGTCGAAAACAACTATCAATCTTTAAGTTGAATCTCGATGTTACTTCTTCTTTTTATATGGAGGAGAAAGTGAGGAAAAGTTTCTGCTTGAAAGAACTAATTGAGAAAGAAAATACTTCGCGGGAAAACATATTGTCAACTTTTATAAAAAAATGAGGACAACATTACTTTACACTGCATGATAGCTATTTCGACTGTATTTCAGACCATGCACAATAAGATTACCACATGCACGATTTGCACTAAATCACTATCTATTATATATACAAGGTGTCCCCAAAACTACAGGGTGTATAAACGCAATCTTAATAATTCAGATCGAGGCCAAGGGCCTACGATCTTTTGTTATTGAAAAGAAGCGAATAAATATTCGCTAATAATGAACATCTAGTTTAACATTCGTTATTAAAATATATAAACATTTAGTGGTTGCGTTTTTTATACACCCTTTATTTTTATTAACACTATTTACAATTTACAAAATATAACGCATAACAATATTTAAATTTACAACTCAAGCACCACGACCTTCGACATGTCCCATTTCTCTAGCAAATTTTAAATTTTTGTATTTAATTTTTGTAATTTTTTATCTATAAGTTGCGTTAAATCCCCGTGGACAAAAATTCGCGAACAGGTCACCGCCAGATAAAAAGCACAACCTTGAACAAAGTGCGACGTAAACTTACGTTCTGATTGGTCGATTTGTACCACGTGAGTGAATTTTATATAGCAACAACGCCACGGTAGTGCCGTTATAGGATTTATTGCACGATCAAAATGGCGGCAATAAAAAAAAAATTTGCCGAACTTAGTTAAGAAGAAATTAATGTAATTATAGATGAATCCACACCGAAAAATACTAAACGGGCAACCGGTTATGCAGAACACGAATATATGAATATCTGCCCCCGTTATTATCGATATTCCGGCGCCCCTGCAACTAAATCTGCCTATAGGCTTTTAATAATGTTGGTAGAACGAATAAGAGTTCATTAATGCCAAAATCATACGGGTGGTTACGAAATCAACCGATCGCGTAGCGCGGGTACAATTAATATGACTATCTTTAAAAGGGGAACGGGAAATGGGGGGATCGTGGGATGGGGGAATCGGGAAATAGGGGGCTCAAAGAATAGGGGATTCGGGGAACAGGAGAATCGAGGAATGGGGAATCGGGTAATGGAGGAACTCGGGAGCGGGAGAACTGGGGAGTGGGAAGAATAGGGAACAGAGGAATGGAGGAACTGCGAGGTGGGAGAACTGGGTAACGGGGGAATGGAGAGCAGGGGGATGGAGGAACTAAGGAGTAGGGGAGCAGGAGAAGAGGTACCAGGCAACCGGCGCAACGTAGAAACGGAGAACAAGAGAATGAGGGAGCCGGGAATGGGTAGTGGGTAGAAAGGAGAACTCCTCTGTGGCTCTGTTCCCCAGTTCTCCTGCTACCTAGCTCCCTCATTCCCCTGTTATCCTACTCCCCAGTTCCTTCAACGCAACACACAAAAGTAACAAAACTGTAAATACTACAATTTCAATTATTCATATGGATCTGATCATAAATATACATCTATATATGGTATTACATAAAACATATTAGAAATGAAAATTATATACACAGAACAGTTTCTTGAGCAATGTTATTCACATATAACATATGTTCCATTGCATTTTTCATTATATTTTGAATAGATATAACCATACGTTTGAAAATTTGCATGCCAACTAAATAAACACACTAGCTTATTGTCACATGATTTTAAAAGCCACACAACAATACCAGTATGCTATTTATAGTTTTAATTTTTTACCGAAAGGGATGTATTCAAAGGGATGTATGATTCCTCCCACTGCCCAGTTCCTCATTCCCCAGTTCTCCCGCTCCCGAGTTCCTCCATTACCCGATTCCATGATTCCTCGATTCCCCCATTCCTCGACTACCACATTCCCCGATTCTCCGTTCCCCCTTTTAAAGATAGCCCAATTAATATTATTCTCGTAAAGATTTAGATTAATACGATAATAATACCCTATCCAATCAAAAGAATTTAATAAGCGATTGCCGTACCACATTTGATGAGAAATCACTATTACATGCGATATTTAGCATTTTATTAGATCTTCCCCTTTTGCAAAAAAGGTTTCTAAGGGAAGCAAACACTACATAAACACTTTTTGGGGCGTGAAATATGAAAAATATCAGTGAAGATTTTAAAGGAGGTGTCAGAGAATATCAGGATATTTAAGAATATTTTCAATTTTACTGATCCAATAAGACATTTGGAATGTGAAAATGAAAGTGGAAGCACCATCATTAATCCATGGAAAATATTGTGGCAACCAGGAAGTAGTTTACAGCAACATTAATAGCCAAGAAAACATCGTTAATTGCAACGTCTTGTAGTTTAATCACTGGATTCCGTTGTAAGCATTTGTTCTATGATATAAATGATATTTTATTGTTAGCTTGCATGCAATCGGAGAGTGTTAGAGCTTTCCATGTTTGCAGGATGATCGTTCAGCAACAGATTATCTAGCTGCTCATGCAATTTCGTCAGTAACTAGCAAAATTTATAAAGTATACCTCGAATTATCAGTGGAGACTCTATCAAATCTGATTTTTATTTCCAGTCTCAATGAATACCAATAGGCCAAGTTATACAGGAGGGGGAAAGGATGGACTGAACTATATAGTTTCTGTTGAAAATTTAGTAATTGCAAATGTACCTACTCGGGTGTAAACGATCTATTTGGCAAAAATAATCAGGCATCTTACATTTTTAACTTACTGTTTTATGTTTGATTTTTTCTTCGTTTATCTCCGACTTTAATCACTGGTTTGTTCGCGCTTGACCTTCTGTCTTTCGGCATGTTTGGCTCAGAATTTAATATAATAACAGTTCATGTGTTTAGTTTAGAAGGAAATATGAGTAATTACTATAGTATATGAGTATATTTGATTTATGTACCTGCTCTTTCCCTTAGATTTCGTATTTGAATTTCATACCAGTTAATTCTGAAACAAAAAGTCTAAAAACAATATTTTATTTTTGTACAGGTTAATCTCCAGGGGTGCATGGCTGGCTTTAATTTATTTCACACAATATTTGGTCTCATTTTTGTGCTATGGCCATGCCAAGGTAAGTAAACTGAATTATTGTAATGAATGAAATGTAGATGAGGTGCCAATTTTAGCCGTGCTGCATGTCGCGATAAATTGAATATAGTGTTAACAGAAAATTAAATTTTTTTCTTGAGGATAAGGTTTGATGACTTAACAAAGATTATGTAATGAGATTATTTCTCATTTAAAATGCCAATGTCATGTTTGGGGTATAATTAGATAGTTTAGATAATTTTAGGAACTTTTGCAATATATTTTATAGTTGGAAAACTTCATCTTCATTGACTTTGAGCTTGACCATGCATGAACATGAAAAACTAGTAACTAATGTGTCAAAACGGCAAGCCTATAGAAACAAGCCTCAATAGTTAAGTCGCTTTTTTTAGTCCCCTTGTATAAAGTACAGTGTAACTTATAAGCATTCTCGTCTTATAGTTCTTTTATCCTCGCGCTTATATTCAAAATCACCAACTTTAGGCGGATGCCATCGACATAGCATGAAATGAAATAAGACGTACGTAAACATTTTTAAGGATTTGCTATGCAAAATCCTTTATATCATCATCTGTGTAACAACTTGATGTTATGTGGGTAAGATAGAAGCAACAATATGTGTAGAATAGGTGTCTTCTAATTATTTGTTCTTTCGGGCAGAAAATCCGCTTTAATAATAAAATGAACAATTTAACGACTAAACATTTCACCAAGTATGTGATCAGGGGTTGGCTGAAGGTTGGTTTTACCAATGATTTTGTTGATTTAAATTTTTAAATATATGTTCGCGTATTGCCTGAAACACAGGTATTCGATGCGTATATATGCAGTGGACTTTCACACCTATAAAATTTATAACTACATTTTGTCAAAGACGTTCAACAGAACCCTGAATTGCATCCATGCAGGGAACAAAACAATTTCTTCCGGGAGTAAACTGTAAAAAAGTTGTAGAATAAACGTAACTGAGCGCATGATGATTATGAATAAATAATTCTCTTATTTTCTTGAGATATGAAAACAAAATTGCAAATCCCTTTGCATTTCTCAATTACCTATTTTTGAATAATTTTGTTATTTATAGGACAAATTATTTCTCCACCTGGTGGTGATGAATTAACTTTTTTACTTGGATCAAATGCGACAATAGCCTGGTCCACTCGTGATCCAGATAACGTTGTTACTCGTTCTTGGACTTTCATTGGAAATAAAACGAGATTAATTGCATCAAGTGGAGTAAAAGGGGCTGGTCTTCAATATTTTGGCTCAGGCTTAGACGTTAAAATACAAGGACTAGAGACATTGGTTTTAATAAACGTTAATGAAAGTTATGATGGAATTTACCGGTTTGGTATTCTCCATCCAGTCACTGGCAGTTACGTATCTGATGTTAGAGTTATTATTCCTGGTAAGTTTCCTCGATATCAAAACTTATATCGCGGCTATAGCATTTCTCATCACGATGACGTTTTTGGGGTAGCAATTTCTTAAGAATCAACAGACCATTTGAAGAATAAATTCAGCCTAAAAATAAAGATAGTCGCCGTTACGAAGTCTTACGCTCTTGGTTTTGACCCAATGGACCCAATATTTGTCAGCGTGAGAAAGGCTAATTCAATTACTCGATCGTGTATTTCAAACTAAAATTTAACATTTGGTCAAATTTGGTATCACAGACAGTTTGAGGGCTTTTTCTTGCGAACTGTCGTCGGATCCTATTATATAAAAGCCCTGTTTACATCGTGCATTTTTTCATGCAACTTGTCTCAATCTATGCCTATTGATCAATAAATACTGAATTGCCTTAATTAAGTAATAATTAAGATATCGAACGAAATTTTTCTCCAGATTTTCTTTTCAATTGTGCATGAAAGTTTGACCGTAGCGGATTTTTAAACCATGCAACAAATCATGTGGCCTCGAATGCCCTCGATCAATTAATGGCAAAGCGTAGTAGTAAAAATAATCATATAATTTAATTTGATTGTGATAATCTTTCAAGAACTAAAATAAACATGCTAATTTTTATTATGCAATATATACTTTCGCGATGTAATTGCTATAATAATTCTGTACGATACCGTCAACTTTTCATTTTTAGTGAGACCAGTCGTGAGCTTAGACTGTTCTACTCTCATCACACTAAACGAAGGTGAAAACTTCGTCTGTTTATGCAGAAGTGAAGATGGAAAACCTCCAGCTAATGTTACCTGGTATAAAAATGAAGTCAAGTTTACTGATGTTGGAACCGAGAAACAAATATTAAATCTGATAAATGTTAGCAGCACAGACGGTGGAACATACAAGTGTGTGGCCACAAACTACCCCGATGAAAATTATACCGGCGAAAAATTCATCCAAGTAATAATCTACTGTAAGTATATGTTTACCTAACTCCCAAAAACCCAGTAAACTTCGATTTGGAAATGTGAAAATATTGCATGAGAAAGTTTATTTCAAGAGTAAACAAAAGATTGAAAAAATGACTAGAAAAACGCCTATCACACAAAAAAACATGTGTGTAGAATTACACACTAAGGTGTGTTTGACTACACACCAAGGTGTGCTCAATTGCACGCCATGGTGTGCAATTTGTGCACACCTTTCTACGCGCTTTTAGAAAACACACGTGGTGTGTAAGGGAACACACCTTTGTGTGTTCGAAAACACACCTCTGTGTGTTAGCAAATACACCTCCTTTTGCACACCTTTCCTTTTGCTCATTAAGGTGTGTAAAGTAACACGCTTTTCACTGAAAACACACCTTGGTGGGTTTGGCAGCACACCTTGACTCATCCAAGGAACACATCTTTTGGTGTGGTACACAACACACCTTTAAATTATTAACTGCATATACAATATGCTTGATTGGCCTTATTTATTACTTATAGTATTTTAGTGCGTTGATAAGAGCGTCAGCCTTATTACGAGGAATTACACAAGCCATAGGAAATTTCGCGCTGTTCCATCGCATTTAAATTTAACTTTTTGCTTTAAATTCCTCCATTATCTTTGGCTTGCGTTTCAGCTTCGAACAGTATTAAAAACTCCAAACATTACATAAGACATAAATTTAAGGGAATTTATAGATCGTTTTGGTTTACTTTTGTAAGAATGGTTAACGTGGGTTGTTTTTGAATATCTACAGACTTGTACGGTGGCCCACAAGTGCAACATCAAATATTAGAAGAAACATCAAATTAAAATGACTTATATTGAATTTAAATTCACACACCGAATTGTGCAACTTTTTACTTAAACAATTTGTGTGTTCTCCAGCACAGCTTTAGCTGTGTAATGAAACACACCACGGTGTGTGTATGAAAACACACCTTCTTTGAAAACACATCTTAGAACGTGTTAAAATTTGAACAAGCAGAAAACACATCTTTTGGGTGTTTTTTGACACACCTTTTAGTGTGTTCTACACACCTTTTGGTATGTGCACAAAAACACACCTTGCTATGTGTTAACACACCTTTGAAGATGCTATTTGCACACCTTATGGTGTGTTAAACACACCTTTAGGTGTGTTTGAGAACTTACCTTTAGGTGTGTTAAAATTTGGGCAAAAAAGGTGTACAAAATTAACACACCTTTTTTTCATGATGAGCTGAAATATATTATAGCAGGGCCGTACGGAATTAATAGTCAGTCATTTTTTGCGAAATTTTGAAATTTATTATGAATGGTTTTAATCAGGGGCGAATGTATAGTATTGTTCTATGCCGGTATTATAGGGGCAGACTTTCTTAAAATCGCTGTGTCCTCTCAATTTCTTGAGAGTATGACAAGTTTTTTTTCAGTTAAACCTATGAATACAGTCATCAAGTTCTCGAAAAACCCGGTTGTGATTAATGAGACGATAACCATAACATGTACATCTGAAGGGTTCCCTGAACCAATTTATACCTTACACCATAATGGTGAGGTTGTTAGTACTGGCATGCCGAATACCATATCCCAAGTTAAGTGGAAGAATGCCGGGAGATACAAGTGCATCGCGGCTAATACATTTGGAAAGGATTCTGATTTTAAAATTTTATCCGTTACCGAAGGTGAGTTAGCAAGGACTAAAACTAGAGCGATAATTGCCGGGAGAGGAATCATTGATATATTCTGCCTTGCCGACCTATTTCTTTTGAAAACGCATATATACGTACAAGTGAAATCCCTCGGGCAGTCTGGGGGGGGGCATATTCATATAATCCGGACGGCGGTACTCATATACGTTGCAGAATATATCAATATCCCCCCCCTCTCCAATTATATCGCCCTAGTTTCAGTCCTGGGGAGCAGGATATTTATATAAGAAGCTTAATTTGTCTTTTTATGAGTAGAAAATATGCGCCTAACGGGCTTTATCTCATCTTTAATCCCGCGACAACAGGTTTGTCTTACAGATGCATAGGCGTACGGGGCGAAGAGCAGCTTCCCCCACCCAAAAACAATTGAATTTTTTTTTATTTCATTTAGAGTAGATTGATTTATTTTAATCATAAACTATTAAATCTATTCTTTGAAAGAACGAAGACCAACAATATCAATAACAAGATCAACTTTACGCTCGTCACCAAACACAAGCGCAAAAAATCCAATCGAATGTAATAATTCAGGTACAGTATAATTTATGTATATATACACATATTTAGGACACATGTACCATCAACAAATGCATTACTGTAATAATTACTTCATGACAGGGCCTATAGCGTGCAGTTTGGTAAACTTTATCTTTGTGCAATATTGATCGTCATGTGTGCGGTATTGAATACGAATGTGTACAGTATATATACTTTTTAGAATCGAATTACAGTGAAACAAAATGGTATATCATTGTCATATCATTGGTATCTGGAATTATCATTGGAATTCTTCTTTCCTACATTGTCCCATATTCTCGTCGTAAACTTAAAAGTAGAGAACGTCAACATTCAAATCATGAACCTCCCTCACCTCAAGTTGATCAGTTAACTTATCAAGAACTGGATCTCAAAAGAATGAATGAAGAAGACAAATACCAATCTTTGACAGGGAATGCTAAAAAAAATGATGGTGTAAATAGCGATGAGTCAAATTATACTGAGTTAAACAAAACAAGAGACGTCGAAAACAACTATCAATCTTTAAGTTGAATCTCGATGTTACCTCTTCTTTTTATATGGGGGAGATAGTAAGAAAAAGTTTCTGCTTGAAAGAAATAATTGAGGAAGAAAATATTTCGCGGAGAAACATATTGTCAACTTTTATTAAAAAAGGACAACATTACTTTACACTGCATAATAGCTACTTCGACCGTATTTCAAGATTTTGGTCAGAACATGCACAATAAGATTACGACATGCACGATTTGCACTAAATCACTATCAATTATACAAGGTGTCCCCAAAACTACAGGGTGTATAGACGCAATCTTAATAATTTCCAAGGCTCTACGATCTTTTTTGTTGAAAAGAGGCGAATAAATATTCGCTATTAACATCTAGTTTAACATTCGTTAATATATAAACATTTAGTGGTATTGTATTTTTATTATAACATTATTTACAATTTACAAAATATAACGCATAACAATATTTAAATTTACAACTCAAACACATTCTCTAGCAAATTTAAAATTTTTGTTTTTAATTTTTGTAATTTTTTATTTAGTGACCGCCAAATAAAAAGCACAACCTTAAACAAAGTGCGAAATTAATGACTATATCATGGTTGCGTCGGATTTTGAATGTATAAATAGTTATTTAAAAGGTATTTTAAAAAATTTTACTATACATTTTGTTATTCAAAAATTTTTTCTTGCAGGATTTAACTCGAATCCGGAGCCAGCTCCGTTTTCGCGAACCCGCAGCAACGAGTTTTCGCGGGCTCGGGGAGCGAGATTGACCATGAGATTGAGAGTAAGAATTTTGATTTCTGACATTATCGGGAATTTTCCTACAAGGGTATCACTGTTTGCAGTTTGCACTGTCGTTTGACTCGTTTCTGACTTTCTTGTTCCATACGAACGGCTGGATTTATAACAAATATTCTTGCGGGGACTTACAAACGTAAAGAAGGAGGCTGAAAGTTCCCTGAAAATACTGTTGCGAACCAGGAAGTAAATTGATGTTATTGCATTTTTACTGAATCAATAATAGCCAAGGAAACGTTCGCTGACAGCAACAATTAGTAATTTAATTGTGCGATCCCGGTGTAAGCATTTGATGTGTAGCCAGTAATGTTGAATGATTATTCTTATGTGCATGTATGCATTGGGAAGTATACTAAAGCTTCCCTGTGTTTGAGCGCGTTTGTTTACAAATGCGGTTATCTATAGCCGTACGTATAGACTATATAGGTCAATTTCTTAACCTCAGCAAATTAATAAAGATTTTCTGGTTGTATTGAAAATAAGGAAATATTGCCGAAAGGTTTCACATCTTTATTAATGATATATTCTTATATTATTATACATATAGCTAATTCTTGCTAGTATAGTAGCATTTAGTGGCTGATTTCACGAAGTAATTTCAGCCCACGCTAAGTTTCAGCCCGGTTGATCACGCATTACCTCGTACCCAGGGTTGGTCACGCACTGAAACATCATCCCGGTTTGAGAAACTGAGTTCTTTTGTAATCGGGCCTTTACTTTAGATTATATATTTTTGGGAAGAGCCAGTAATAGCGTCTACGCACGTGAAAGTTTAAAATCATTTAAATGATACCTATGAAATCAACGCTAGAGTTTGATTCTGTTGATAATTTGTTGTGTTTTTTTCTGGCATAAAAGTAATTATGCCACAACTAAGCTTTAAATTTACATGCGTGTACGTAGGTGCAAAAAAACGCGACAATGGAAAGCACTGAGCCCTTAATAAACAATTTCGATTTCAGGAAAAATTTATTTTTTCTTTGAAATCGCCAGTTATAATTAAGTCCTGAACGCGAATTCAAAAAAAGTGAACACACATGCACTAATGAAATTTTCTTCATGTACAGGTAAATTTTCATGGCTAGATTTGGTTCAATTTTCACGATATTTGGCTTCATATTGGTGCTATGCACATGTCAAGGTACAGGAAAATGAATTTGAGTTTTTCAATTTACCTGATAGATTATTTACTGTCCAGAAATAAGTTATATATAAACTCATGCTTAAGACTCCATACTGAGTAGCCTATAGCAGTATCAGATCATGCAGATCAAGACAACAGTCAGAAACGGCAATGTCTATATACATTTATGGTAGATGCATGCACTCATGGAAATGATGTTTTAATTGTGATTGATAAGTTATAAGTGGCATTACGAATACGAACGCTACGAACACCAAACCTTGACAATATATAGTTAACGATTTACGAGCTAGTTATATAGTTACGAACAACATCGCATTATTATCTTTTTAAAATATAAACTTAGTATATATGTATATAATAAAATCGTAATCGAATCATTTTATCGAGACTTTAGGACATAATTTTACAATGAAAGCTTGTCGATAGTTTCTTTACAGTCTTTCTCGCAAGAGTTTGATCAGATTTTGTAGTTTTGCCAAGAGTTGTGTTCCCCCCATTGAACTACGATGCTGACCACCCTGAATTATTTCATTTGCTTTTAGGACAAATTATTTCTCCACCTGGTGGAGATAAATTAACTTGTTTACTTGGATCAAATGCGACAATAGCCTGGTCCACTCGTGATCCAGATAACGTAGTTGCTCGTTCTTGGACTTTCATTGGAAATAAAACGAGATTAATTGCATCGAGTGGAGTAAAAGGGGCTGGTCTTCAATATTTTAACTCAGGCTTAGACGTTAAAATACAAGGATTGGAAACATTGGTTTTAATAAACCTTAATCAAAGTTATGATGGAATTTACCGTTTTGGTATTATCCATTCAGTCGCTGGTAATGTTGTATCTGATGTTAGAGTTATTGTTGCTGGTAAGTTTCGTCGATATCAATTAGCTTTTCCTATCACGATGACGTTTTTGGGTACTTTCAATTTTCTCAAATCGGTTTAATAAATTATAACAACATGATCGATCTTGCGAACTGTCGTTGGATCCTATTATAAAATCCTTTTTACATACATCGTGCAATTTTTCATGCAATTTGTCTCAATTTATGCCTATCGATCAATAAATCATTTGCCTTAATTAAGTATTAATTTTCGATCAAACGAAATTTTTCTCCAGATTTTCTTTTCGACAGTAGTGGATTTCTAAACCATGCAACAATTAAATCATGTGGCTCCGCTCAATTGATGGCAAAGCGTAGTAATAAAAATATTCATAATTATTATTTAATTTGATTGTGATAATCTTTCACGCGAACAAAATATACTAATTTTATCATGCAGTAAATTATATACTTCCTGGATGTTATTGCATGCTATGATAATTCTGTACGATACCGTCAACCTCACCGTCAACTTCACCGTCAACTTTGCATTTTTAGTGAGACCAGTCGTGAGCTTAGACTGTTCTACTCTCATCACACTAAACGAAGGTGAAAACTTCGTCTGTCTATGCAGAAGTGAAGGTGGAAAACCTCCGGCTAATGTTACCTGGTATAAAAATGGAGACAAGTTTACTGATGTTGGAACCGAGAAACAAACATTAAATTTGATAAATGTTAGCAATGCAGACCGTGGAACATACAAGTGTGTGGCCACAAACTACCCCGATGAAAATTATACCTGCAAAAAGTTCATCCAAGTAATAATCTACTGTAAGTATATGTTTACCTAACTCCCAATAACCGGCCAATAAACTTATATATATTATAGAGGAGCCGTACGGAATTAATAGTCAGTCATGCACATATATTTTTGCGAAATTTTGAAATTTATTATGAATGGTTTGAATCAGGGGCGAATGTGTAATATTGTTCTATGCCCGTTTTTGGGGCAGACTTTATTAAAATCGCTGTGTCATCTCAATTTCATGAGTACGACAAGTTGTTTTTTTCAGTTAAACCTATGAATACAATTATCAAGTTCTCGAAAAACCCAGTTGTGATTAATGAGACGATAACCATAACATGTACATCTGAAGGGTTCCCTGAACCAATTTATACCTTATACCATAATGGTGAGGTTGTTAGTACTGGCATGCCGAATACCATATTCCAAGTTAAGTGGAAGAATGCCGGGAGATACAAGTGCATCGCGGCTAATACATTTGGAAAGGATTCTGATTTTAAAATTTTATCCGTTACCGAAGGTGAGTTAGCAAGGACTAAAACTAGAGCGATAATTGCCAAAGGAGGAATCATTGATATATTCTGCCTTGCCGACCGATTTCTTTTGAAAACGCATTTGTACGGCTATACGTTGCAGAATACATCAATATTACTCCCCCCCCCCCCAATTATACATCGTCCTAGTTTCGGTTCTGGTGAGTTGGTATTTTTGGAGTTAAAGATGATGTCGATGACAAACTAAGCAAAATTCCAGGCGTCGTGAGATATTGGGATTATTTGAAATATGTTGGGATATTTATAAGAAGCTTAATTTGTCTTTTTATGAGTAGAAAATATGCGCCGCCTAACGGACTTAATCTCATTTTTGATCCTACGACGACAGGTTTGTCTTACAGATGCATAGGCGTATACGGAGCGAGGAGCAGCTTCCCTCACCAAAAAACAATTCAGTTAATTTTCTTTTATTTCATTCAGAGTGGATTAACTATTTTAACCATAAACTTTTAAATCTATTCATTGAAAGAACGAAGACCAACAATATCAATAACAAAATCAACTTTACGCTCGTCACCAATCACAAGCGCAAAAAATCCGACCGAATGTAATAAATCAGGTACAGTATAATCCTGTATATGTATTCACATATTTAGGACACATGTACCATCAACAAATGCATTACTGTAATCATTACTTCATGACAGGACCTATTTTAGCGTGCAGTTTTGCAAACTTTACCTTTACGTGCAATATTGATCGTAAAGTGTGTAGTATTGAATACGAATGTGTGCAGTATACATACTTTTTAGAATCGAATTACAGTGAAACAAAATGGTATATCATTGTCATATCATTGATATCTGGAATTATCATTGGAATTCTTCTTTCCTACATTGTCCCATATTCTCGTCGTAAACTGAAAAGTAGAGAACGTCAACATTCAAACCATGAACCTCCGTCACCTCAAGTTGATTTAATTTATCAAGAACTGGATCTCAAAAGATTGAACGGAGAAGACAAATACCAATCTTTGACAGGGAATGCTAAAAAAAATGATGGTGTAAATAGCGATGAGTCAAATTATACTGAGTTAAACAAAACAAGAGACGTTGAAAACAACTATCAATCTCTAAGTTGAATCTCGATGTTACCTCTTCTTTTTATAGGGAGGAGAAAGTAAGAAAAAGTTTTTGCTTGAAACAACTAATTGAGAAAGAAAATACTTCACAGAAAAACGTAGTGTAAACTTTTATAAAAAAGGACAACATTACTTTACACTGCATGATAGCTATTTCGACTGTATTTCAGATCAGGCACAATAAGGTTACGACATGCACGATTTGCACTAAATCACTATCAATTATACAAGATGTCCCCAAAACTACAGGGTATATCAACGCAATCTTAATAATTTCCAAGGGCTTACGATCTTTTTTATTGAAAAGAGGCGAAAAAATATTCGCTAATAATGAACATCTAGTTTAACATTCGTTAATATATAAACATTTAGTGGTATTGTATTTTTATTATAACACTATTTACAATTTACAAAATATAACGCATAACAATATTTAAATTTACAACTCAAACACATTCTCTAGCAAATTAAAAATTTTTGTATTTAATTTTTGTAATTTTTTATTTAGTCACCGCCAGATAAAAAGCACAACCTTGAACAAAGTGCGAAATTAATGACTATATCATGGTTGCGCCGGATTTTGAATTTATAAATAGTTATTTAAAAGGTATTTTAAAAAATTTTACAATACATTTTGTTATTCAAAAATTTTGTCTTGATGGATTTATTAGCCTTTAAAATTACCGAACATGACGTCAAATCGGGAATTTCGTGCGACCGAAACAAAAAAGAACTGATTTGCAATTCCGGATTGACGTCAGGCATGTCCGATAACTTTAAAGGCTAATAATCTATCAAGACAAAATTTTTGAATAACAAAATGTATTGCATATAAAAAGTTTTTTAAAATACCTTAAACTTTTGATACATTCAACTAAATCTGCAACCATGATATAGGCATTTAATAATGTTGGTAGAACGAATAGGAGTTCATTAATGCCAAAATCATACGGGTGGTTACGAAATCAACCGATCGCGTAGCGTGGGTACAATTAATATGGCTATCTTTAAAAGGGGGGATGGGAAATGGAGGGATCATGGGATGGGGGAATCGGGGAATAGGGGAATCAAGGAATGGGGGAATCGGGGAATGGGAATCGGGGAATGGGGGACCTCGGGAGCGGGAGAACTGGGGAGTGGAAGGAATAGGGAACAGAGGAATAGAGGAACTGCGGAGTGGGAGAACTGGGTAACGGTGGAATCGGGGAACAGGGGAATGGAGAGTAGGGGGATGGAGAAACTGGGGAGTAGGGGAGCGGGAGAAGAGGCACCAGGCTACCGGCGGGACGTAGAAACGTAGAAAAGTAACAAAACTATAAATATTACAATTTCAATTATTCAGATGGATCTGATCATAAATATACATCTATACAATGCATTACATAAAACATATTAGACTGAAAATTATGTACCCAGTACAGTTTCTTGAGCAATGTTATTCCCATATAACATACGTTCTATTGCATTTTTCATTATATTTTGAATAGATAAAACTATTCAATTGAAAATTTGCATGCCACCCAAATGAACACACTAGCTTATTGTCTCTACATGATTTTAAAAGCCACACAACAATTCCAGTATATTATTTATAGTTTTAATTTTTACCGAAAGCTAAGGGATGTATTCAAAGGCCGATGCATGATTCCTCCCACTCCCGAGTTCCTCCATTATCCGATTCCCTTGTTCCCCAATTCCATGATTCCCCCATTCCCCGTTCCCCCTTTTAAAGATATCCCAATTAATATTATCCTCGTAAAGATTTAGATTAATGCGGTAATAATACCCTATGCAATCAAAAGAATTTGAAAACTAATTTGATGTTGAGGTCCAAACGTTCGTTTATGTTAAGCGATTGCAGTACCACATTTGATGAGAAATCACATAAGAAAATATATACGCCTATTACATGCGATATTTAGCATTTTATTAGATCTTCCCCTTTTGCACAAAAGGTTTCTAAGGGTAGCAAGCACTGCATAAACAATTTTGGGGGCGTGAAATATGAGAAATATCAGTGAAACTTTCAAAGGAGGTGTCAGAGAATATCAGGATATATATTAAGAATATTTTCACTTTCACTGATCCAAAAAGACGTTTGGAATGTGAAAATGGAAGTGGAAGCACCCTCATTATTCCATGGAAAATACTGTGGCAACCAGGAAGTAGTTTACAGTTAGTGGGAATTTTCAACATTAATAGCCAAGAAAACATCGTTAATTGCAACGTCTTGTAATTTAATCACTGGATTCCGTTGTAAGCATTTGTTCTATGATATAAATGATATTTTACTGTTAGCTTGCATGCAATCGGAGAGTGTTAGAGCTTTCCATGTTTGCAAGATGATCGTTCTCCAACAGATTATCTGGCTGCTCAATTTCGTCAGTAACTAGCAGTCTAGCACAATGGCACAAAATTTATAAAGTATACCTCGAATAAAAGGGTACAAGTTTAATGCTTGTGGAGTGCACTGCATGGAATAGCCTGCATGAATCAGATGATATATAACAGTATAACTGGCCGATCGAATGTTGGCTATTGGTATAGATCGTCATCAATACATCAATACTACACACAAAGGCTTTGTATCAATATCTAGTAGACCGCGGAGTTCATTAGATGTTGGATAAATATAAAATTATTATTCACCAGTTTATTCATGGATTCTAGGTATTTGCGTTGTATATATTAGTTGAGCCTGACACCAGAAGAAGCTATAGCTTCTGCGCGCAACGGTATATGTAGGTAAATACAGTTTAATAATGATACTAGTCTAAAGTGACTGCCGTAAATATAGTGTGGCAAAGTGTGGTAAACATAGTCAGTTCGTTATAATTATCAGTGGAGATTCTATCAAATGTGATTTTTATTTCCAGTCTCAATGAAGACCAATAAACCAGGTATATACAAGCTAGAGGGGGAAAGGATGGACTGAGCTATATATGTATATATATATATATAATTGGTATATATATATATATATATATTATATATATATATGTATATATATATATATATATATATATATATATATGCAAAAATAATCATGCATCTTACATTTTTAACTGACCATTTTATGTTTATTTTTTCTTCGTTTTCCTCTGACTTTAATCGCTAGTTTGCTCGCGCTTGACTTTCTCTCTTTCGCTATGATTGGCTCAGAATTTAATATAATAACAGTTCATGTATATACTAATACAGTTTAGAAGGAAATATGATAGATTATGAGTATTTGATTTATTTACCTGCATGTTTGCATTGTCCTGCATGCATTCCTTTTCCTTAAAATTCGTATAATGTATTTCATGCTAGTTAATTCTGAAACGAAAAGTCTAAAAACACAATTTTATTTTTGAACAGGTTAATCTCCAGGAGTGCATGCATGGCTGGCTTTAATTTATTTTACGCAATATTTTGTCTCATTTTTGTGCTATGGCCATGCCAAGGTAAGTAAGTAAACTGAATTATTGTCTATAGAATCACGTGATAAATCATTAATGCCTAAAGCTTTCCCTACACCTAATTTATCGCTACAGCACGCCTAAAATTGGCGTTCATGCCAGTTTTATTAGTGTTTAATATGGTTACTGACCACTGCAAAGACCGAGCACGGATGAAAGTGGTTGAGGCGCCCATTTTAGCCGTGCTGCGCATGTGGCGATAAATTGAATATAGTGTAAACGGATGATTAAAATTCTTCTTAAGGATAAGGCCTAATGACAATCTTAACAAAGATTATGTAAAGGAGGGTTTCATTTAAAATGCCTATGTCCTGTTTGGGAAAATTGGGTATCATGAGATAGTTTAGATAATTTTAGGAACTTTTGCAATATATTTTAGAATTGAAAACTTCATCTCCATTGACTTTGAGCTTGACCATGTAAAACTAGTAACTAATGTCCAAATCGGGAAGGCTATAGAAATAAGCCTCGATAGGATTCTATTCAACAACACTTTGACTCATTCTCAGTCATTAAGGTATTGGAAAACGATTGATCCAGCGCTCGGAGTACGGCGAATCCGAAAAATTAAGACAAGAATTTTCAGAGGGTGGGAGGGTGGGCAACGATTCTACCGCTCTCCTCTACGCTGGTAAGAATAAACTGGGAAAAAGTCAAAGCAGAAGCTCTCCTTTTATATCCAACCTTCTTGATCTTACCGGAAGTGTCTTTTCCCCTTTCCGGTCAGCTGATATTATTTTTACCCTAATTTAGACTTCGTACTTCGTTTTGCAGCGTTGTGCATAGTTAAGTTGCTTTCCTGATTCTCCCTGTATAAAGTAAAGTGTACCTTATAAGCATTCTCGTCCTAGTTTTTTTATCCTCGCGTTTATATTCAAAATCACCAACTTTGAGCCTCTCGCGATGTATATAATGAATGCGATAGACATAGTATGAAATGGAATAAGACGTACGTAAACATTTTTAAGGATTTGCGATGCAAAATCTTTTATGTCATCGTCTGTGTAACAATTTGACGTTAATAGATGGGTAAGACATGCAGATAGCAACAATATTTGTAGTATAGCTTCAAATATGTGATCAAGGGTTGGCCGAAGATTGGTTTTACCAATGATTCTGTTGATTTAAATTTGTAAATATATGTTCGCGTGTTGCCCGAAACACAAGTATTTGAGGCGTGTATATGCGGTGGACTGTGACATCAATCAAATTTATAACTACATTTTGTCGAAGACGTTCAACACTGAATTGCATCCAGGGAACAAAACAATTCCTTCCGGGAGAAAACTGTAAAAAAGTTGTAGAATAAACGTCAATGAGCGCATGATGATTATGAAGAAATAATTCTCTAATTTTTTGGAGATATGAAAACAAAATTGCAAATCCCTTCGCATTTCTCAATTACCTATTTTTGAATAATTTTTGTTATTTATAGGACAAATTATTGATCCACCTGGTGGAGATGAATTAACTTTTTTACTTGGATCAAATGCGACAATAGCCTGGTCCACTCGTGATCCAGACAACGTAGTTGCTCGTTCTTGGACTTTTTTTGGAAATAAAACGAGATTAATTGCATCAAGTGGAGCAAAAGGGGCTGGTCTTCAATATTTTAACTCAGGCTTAGACGTTAAAATACAAGGACTGGATACATTGGTTTTAATAAACCTTAATCGAAGTTATGATGGAATTTACCGTTTTGGTATTGTCCATTCAGTCGCTGGTAATGTCGTATCTGATGTTAGAGTTATTGTTGGAGGTAAGTTTCGTCGACATCAATTAGCCTTTCTCATCACGATGACGTTTTGGGGGTACTTTCAATTTTCTAAAATGAGTTTAATAAATTATAACAATATGAAAAGCAATTTTTTAAGAATCAACAGACCATTTGCAGAATAAATTCAGCCTAAAAATAAAGATAGTCGCCGTTACGAAGTCTTATGCTCTTGGTTTTTAAAAAAAGTAACCCAATTTTCGTCAGCGTGAGAAAGGCTAATTAAATTAATCTATCGTGCACTTCAATGGGAAATAAAACATTTGGTCAAATTTGGTATCCCAGACAATTTGAGGGTTTTTTCTTGCGAACTGTCGTTGGATCCTATTATAAAACCCTTTTTATACATCGTGCTGTTTTTCATGCAATTTGTCTCAATCTATGCCTATGGATCAATAAATCAATTGCCTTAATTAATTATTAATTTTCGATCAAACGAAATTTTTCTCCAGATTTTCTTTTCAATTGTGCATGAGAATTGGACAGTAGTGGATTTCTAAACCATGCAACAAATCATGTGGCTCCGCTCAATTGATGGCAAAGCGTAGTAATAAAAATAATCATATAATTTAATTTTATCGTGCAGTAAATTATATACTTCCTGGATGTTATTGCTATGATAATTCTCTACCATATACCGTCAACTTCACCGTCAACCGTCAACTTTGCATTTTTAGTGATACCAGTCGCGAGCTTAGACTGTTCTACTCTCATCACACTAAAAGAAGGTGAAAACTTTACGTGTCTATGCAGAAGTGAAGATGGAAAACCTCCAGCTAATGTTACCTGGTATAAAAATGAAGTCAAGTTTACTGATGTTGGAACCGAGAAACAAACATTAAATTTGATAAATGTTAGCAGTACCGACGGTGGAACATACAAGTGTGTGGCCGCAAACTATCCCGATGAAAATTATACCGGCGAAAAATTCATCCAAGTAATAATCTACTGTAAGTATATGTTTACCTAACTCCCAATAACCCAATAAACTTACAAAAACACCTAATGACATGAAATATATATCATAGCAGAGCCGTACGGAATTAATAATCAGTCATGCACATATATTTTTGCGGCGAAATTTTGAAATTTATTATGAATGGTTTGAATCAGGGGCGAATGTATAGTATTGTTCTATGCCGGTTTTAGGGGCAGACTTTATTAAAACTGCTGTGTCCTCTCAATTTCATGATTACGACAAGTTGTTTTTTTTCAGTTAAACCTATGAATACAGTCATCAAGTTCTCGAAAAACCCAGTTGTGATTAATGAGACGATAACCATAACATGTACATCTGAAGGGTTCCCTGAACCAATTTATACCTTACACCATAATGGTGAGGTTGTTAGTACTGGCATGCCGAATACCATATTCCAAGTTAAGTGGAAGAATGCCGGGAGATACAAGTGCATCGCGGCTAATACATTTGGAAAGGATTCTGATTTTAAAATTTTATCCGTTACCAAAGGTGAGTTAGCAAGGACTAAAACTAGAGCGATAATTGCCAAAGGAGGAATCATTGATATATTCTGCCTTGCCGACCGATTTCTTTTGAAAACGCATTTGTACGGCTACGTTGCAGAATACATCAATATTCCTCCCACCCCACCCCCCCTCCAATTATACATCGTCCTAGTTTCGGTCCTGGTGAGTTGGTATTTTTGGAGTTAAAGATGATGTCGATGACAAACTAAGCAAAATTCCAGGCGTCGTGAGATATTGGGATTATTTGAAATATGTTGGGATATTTATAAGAAGCTTAATTTGTCTTTTTATGAGTAGAAAATATGCGCCTAACGGACTTTATCTCATCTTTAATCCTACTATGACAGGTTTGTCTTACAGATGCATAGGCGTACGGAGCGAGGAGCAGCTTCCCCCACCAAAAAACAATTCAGTTAATTTTCTTTTATTTCATTCAGAGTGGATTAACTATTTTAACCCTAAACTTTTAAATCTATTCATTGAAAGAACGAAGACCAACAATATCAATAACAAGATCTACTTTACGCTCGTCACCAAACACAAGCGCAAAAAATCCAACCGAATGTAATAAATCAGGTACAGTATATCCTGTATATGTATACACATATTTAGGACACATGTACCATCTACAAATGCATTACTGTTATCATTACTTCATGACAGGACCTACGTATTTCAGCATGTATACACGCTTTGCAAACTTTATCTTTGTGCAATATTGATCGTAAAGTGTGCGGTATTGAATACGAATGTGTGCAGTATATATACTTTTTAGGATCGAATTACAGTGAAACAAAATGGCATGTTATTGTTATATCATTGGTATCTGGAATTATCATTGGAATTCTTCTTTCCTACATCGTCCCATATTCTCGTCGTAAACTTAAAAGTAGAGAACGCCAACATTCAAATCATGAACCTCCCTCACCTCAAGTTGATTTAACTTATCAAGAACTGGATCTCAAAAGAATGAATGAAGAAGACAAATACCAATCGTTGACAGGGAATGCTAAAAAAAATGACGGTGTAAATAGCGATGAGTCAAATTATACTGAGTTAAACAAAACAAGAGACGTCGAAAACAACTATCAATCTTTAAGTTGAACCTCGATGTTACCTCTTCTTTTTATATGGGAGGGGAAAGTAAGAAAAAGTTTCTGCTTGAAAGAAATAATTGAGGAAGAAAATACTTCGCGGAGAAACGTATTGTAAACTTTTATAAAAAAAAGACAACATTACATTACACTGCATGATAGCTATTTCGACTGTATTTCAAGATTTTGGTCAGACCATGCACAATAAGATTGCGACATGCACGATTTGCACTAAATCACTATCTATTATAACCTCCTCAAAACTACAGGGTATATAAACGCAATCTTAATAATTCAGATTGAGGCCAAGGGCCTACGATCTTTTTTTTATTGAAAAGAAGCGAATTAATATTCGCTAATAATGAACATCTAGTTTAACATTCGTTAATTAATATATAAACATTTAGTGGTATTGTATTTTTATTAACACTATTTACAATTTACAAAATATAACGCATAACAATATTTAAATTTACAACTCAAGCACCACGACCTTTGACATGTCCCACTTCTCTAGCAAAATTTAGCACTTATTAATTCATTTAAAGTACCTATATCATGGTTGCGGATTTTGAATACATAAAAAGTTATTTAAAAGGTATTTTAAAAAACTTTACAATACATTTTGTTATTCAAAATTTTGTCTTGATGGATTTATTAGCCTTTAAAGTCATGCACCGGACATGACGTTAAATCGAGAATTTCGTGCGACCGAAACAAAAGAAAACTGATTTGCAATTGCCGATTTGATGTCATGTCCGATAACTTTAAATGTATTTATTATTAAATAATAAAGGAAGTTAATGTTATACGGGTCTTCGTATCGTAGTGTCTCGGGTCTTAGGACGCTGGTCCGGTCGGTTACTTGCCCTCTCCGGTGAGTATAAATATGAGCCCAGTTTGCATGATCTAGTTGTTAGTTGCTTGCGTGAATCGATGCCGTCACAACCTTGTCCAACAAAATCATTTCGCTATAATGGCTCAGGAAAATATGTCTCTTCATCCTGGCTCGGGGTGGATCGTGTACGATCGCGCTTTTCGTCGCCATGCAGCTGCTCTCCGCCTCACCAATTGGTCACAACTCCACCCGGAGCTCTATAATTTTCATATATTCGGCGCCGGGGTTTTCTTCTACTCCTGCTTCGCGGGTATCTACTTCGTTTTCCTCGTCCTCCAGCTCCCTTGAAGCGTCCGGTACCCCGTCGTCGTCCATTATTTGTCACTCTTGGAACGCTGGTCGGTGCTCATCGCAATTCCTCCGGTGTCGGTTCCGTCATGCCTGTGATTTTCCGGGTTGTCCTGCAATCCATCGTCGTAGCGTTGCCCACCAGTCTACACGTCGTCCTCGTTCACCATCTCACTCGCAACCTGCGAAGAAGCGTCGATCATCAGACACCTCGCGTCGTTAGTTAATACGTAGTGGTCGGTTGTTGTTGCTGTTGTTCCGGACGTTAACATTGTTCTGTGCGCTATTTTAGTCTGTTTGTAATTCGTGTTCGGTTATGAAGTTGCTGAATAAAATAGTTATCTAGCTTCACTTGTGATTTAGTTGCGCACTGTTCGCACCGTTCGCACCGATCGCACTGGTCGCACCGGTTGCTCCGATCGCTTCCGCTCGCTGTTCTTGCTATTTTTCTACTCCGTTGTAGGTGCTTTCGTTCGTGCTGTAGATCCACCGTTGCCAGAATCCCGCATCCTGTTTCCGTTGGTCTCCCGCGTTTCGCCGCTTCAATACGTCGAGTTTCATCGGGAATTAATCAACCATCCCAATCAAGCTATGGTTCGCTACGTGTTGGATGGTATAGCTCACGGCTTTCCGTTGGGTTTTGATTCTTCGCTAGTCTCTTTACGATCATCGCACCGAAACATGAAATCGGCTTTGCAACATCCCGATTTGCAACATCCCGACAAATATTTGGCAAATGAAATTTCGCATGGTCGTGTCGTGGGTCCTTTTGCCTCGCCACCATTTCCTAATCTACAGTGCAGCCCGTTTGGGGTCATTCCAAAGAAAGGCCAGCCTGGTAAATGGCGTCTCATTCTGGACTTGTCGTCACCCGAAGGCCATAGCGTTAATGACGGCATCCCCAGGGATCCTTTCTCCTTGACTTACATCTCCGTCGATCATGCCATTGCTCGTTTAGTACAGCTTGGTCCGGGTGCTCTTATGGCCAAATTTGACGTAGAATGTGCGTACCGTAACATCGCTCAGACCTGACGAACGTTTCTTATTTTGCATGTGGTGGCGTGAGTCATATTTCGTCGATTTGGCTCTTCCGTTGGTCTGCGTTCCGCCCCATTTATCTTCAACTCCGTCGCCGAAATGGTGGAATGGATTCTAAAAGCTAATTATCGCGTTCGTTTTCTCCTTCACTACCTCGACGATTTCCTGACCCTTGGCCCCGGCAACTCCTCCGAGTGCGCTAGTAATGTAGCCATCGCCAGGTCCTTATTCCTCCGGTTGGGTTTGCCTCTCCATCCGTCAAAGTGCAAGGGTCCTACTACTACGTTAGTTTTTTTTTAGGTGTGGAACTAAATTCTCTCACCCAGTCTGCTCGGTTGCCATCCGCTAAATTTGTGGCTATCGTAGAGCTTCTCCAAAAAATGGAATCGTAAGTCTTGGTGCACTCGTCGAAGGTTAGAATCCCTTATCGGCTAGCTTCACCACGTTACGAAAGTTGTTCCGCCCGGTCGCACGTTCCTCCGGCGTATTATTAATTTGCTCTGCGCTTTTCGTTCGCCTACCCACCCTATTCGGCTCAATACGGAGTTTCGTCTCGATCTCGGCTGGTGGATTGAATTCATTCAATCTTGGAATGGAATCAGTTTCTTCTGCATGTCATCCGTTCGTTCGCTTCCCGATTTGTTTGTTGCCTCTGATTCCTCGGGAGCTATCGGCTTTGGTGCTATTTGGTCCAACGCTTGGTTTGCCAGTTCGTGGCCCTCCTTCGCACCTTCAACTAATATTACTGCTTTGGAATTGTTTCCCATTGTCGTTGCAGCGTATGTTTGGGGTTATCAATGGCATCGGTTACAGATCGAGTTCTTATCCGACAACGATGCTGTCGTCGCAATAATCAATTCGGGGACCTGCCGAGACAAGTTGTCCATGCACTTGTTACGCAGACTGGTGTTGGTCGCCTACCGGTTCCATTTTTCAATTTCCGCGCGCCACGTCCCTGGACGGCATAATTCGGCGGCTGATTGCCTTTCTCGTTTTCGGTTTCAGGAGTTTCGTCGCTTTTATCCCAACGCGGATCCACATCCCACGCCCGTCCCGTTGTCTCTGGTGTCGGAGCTGCTCAGCGTCAACTAGAGATGCAGTGTGCGGGCTTCCTTGCCCTTGGTTTGGCAGCTTCCTCTCGGCGCACGTATTCTGCTGGCATGAAGAAGTTTTGGGCTTTTTATTCCCTTTTTCCCGCAGTGTTCTCCTCTGCTCCTGCCATTCCTACTTCCGAGAATCAGTTGATGTTGTTCGCTTCCTGGTTGGCGCAATCACTCTCGCCTGCAACCCCCTCTCCGGTGAGTATAAATATGAGCCCAGTTTGCCTGATCTAGTTGTTAGTTGCTTGCGTGACCCATCCCTCCCTTTTTCCCTAACGACTTCACGCGATGTTGTGAACTTTATGGGAGAAGCGTCTTATTAATCTCGCTGGGTTTTTGTTTTTTTTTGTTAGTTTGTTTTGCAGGATTAAGCACAGTTCTTTTCACACCCGTTTTGGTCGTTGAATTGGTGTTTGGGGTAAAGGTAAATTCATTAATGATCGCCACATTTACAGGTATTTTCTTTTTTTTGTGTGTGTGTGTACTTTGATGTTCGTATCGTTTATTTCACGGTTTCACTTCAGTGACTCACGTGTGACAGTTGATCACGGGATGGAGGAGGTACCGTTAAAATAGCATTGTTCGTAGAGTTATTATCTGCGCCGAAAACAGCAAACTCAAAAGAAACACCGTTTCACCCCTAGCCCGATCGTTTCGCTCGGATACCGTCTCCATCCCCACCGATCGGCAGCGGGCAAAATATAGTGTAAGAGCTGGTGTGCTATCGTACTGATGTGAGCCTTAGGATCCGTTAGAACGTTAAAGGCTAATAAATCCATCAGGACAAAAACTATTGTAAAGTTTTTTGAAATGCCTTAAACTTTTTATATATTCAACTAAATCTGCATGTTACCATGATATATATAGGCACTTTAATAATGTTTGTAGAACGAATAGGAATTCATTAATGCCAAAATCATACGGGTGGTTATGAAATCAACCGATCCCGTAGCGCGGGTACAATTAATGCTCGTAAAGACTTAGGTTAATGCGATAATAATACCCTATGCAATCAAAAAAATTTGAAAACTAATTTAATCTTGAGGTCCATAAAACGTTCGTTTATGTTAAGCGATTGCCGTACTACATTTGATCAGAAATCACATAACAAAATATATATACGCTTTTACATGCGACATTTAGCATTTTATTAGATCTTCCCCTTTTGCACAAAAGGTTTCTAAGGGTAGCAAGCACTACATAAACACTTTTTGGGGGCGTGAAATATGAAAAATATCAGTGAAGCTTTTAAAGGAGGTGTCAGGAAATTCATGACAAAATATCAGGATATATATTAAGAATATTTTCACTTTCACTGATCTAATAAGACATTTGGAATGTGAAAATGGAAGTGGAAGTGGAAGCACCCTCATTATTCCATGGAAAATACTGTGGCAACCAGGAAGTAGTTTACAGTTATTGGGAATTTTCACCATTAAAAGCCAAGATATAAACATCGTTAATTGCAACGTCTTGTAGTTTAATCACTGGATTCCGTTGTAAGCATTTGTTCTATGATATAAATGATATTTTATTGTTAGCTTGCATGCAATCGGAGAGTGTTAGAGCTTTCCATGTTAGCAGGATGATCGTTCACCAACAGATTATCTAGCTGCTCAATTTCGTCAGTAATTAGCACAATGGCACAAAATTTATAAAGTATACCTCGAATTAAAGGGTACAAGTTTAATGAAGTTTGATGCTTGTGGAGTGCACTGGAATAGCCTGTATGAATCAGATGATATAACTGGCCGATCCAATGTTGGTTATTGGTATAGTATCGTCATAATTCACTCAAAGGCTTCGTATCAATATCTAGTGGACCGCGGAGTTCATAAGATGTTGGATAAATATAAAATTATTATTCACCCGTTTATTTATGGATTCTAGGTATTTGTGTTGTATATATTAGTTGAGCCTGACACCATTAGCTTCTGCGGGCAACGGTTTATGTAGGTAAATACAGTTTTATAAGGATACTATGTCTAAAGTGACTGCCGTAAATATAGTGTGGCAAAGTGTGGTAAACATACTCACTTCGTTATAATATATAATATAATTAATATATATATATATATATATATAGATTATAGTATAGTTGCAAATGTACCTACTTGGGTTGTGAACAGTGAACGATCTATTTGGCAAAAATAATCACGCATCTTAGTGATCTTACATTTTTAATTAACTGACTGTTTTATGTTTGATTTTTTCTTCGTTTTCCTCCGACTTTAATCGCTGGTTTGCTCGCGCTTGATCTTCTGTCTTTCGCCATGTTTGGCTTAGAATTTAATATAATAACAGTGTATATACTTTCATGTATCGGCCTATACTTTGGAAGGAAATATGAGTTTCATGCCAGTTAATTCTGAAACGAAAAGTCTAAAAACACAATTTTATTTTTGAACAGGTTGCTCCACGAGTGCATGGCTGGCTTTAATTTATTTCACACAATATTTGGTCTCATTTTTGTGCTATGGCCATGCCAAGGTAAGTAAACTGAATTATTGTCTAGAATCACGTGATAAATCATTAATGCCAAAGCTCTGTTTACACTACACCTGATTTATCGTTACAACACGCCTAAAATTGGCGGTCATGCCAGTTTTATTAGTGTTTAATAATTATGGTTACCACAAAGGGCCAGCAGGGATGAAAGTGGTTGGGGCGCCCATTTTAGCCGTGCTGCATGAGGCGATAAATTGAATATTGTGTAAACGGAAGAATAAAATTCTTCTTGGAGAAATTGGATATAATTCGATAGCTAGTTTAGATAATTTTATGGACTTTTGCAATATATTTTATAATTGGAAAACTTCATCTTCATTGACTTTGAGCTTGACCATGCATGAACATGAAAAACTAGTAACTAATGTGTCAAATCGGGTAGGTTATAGAAGCAAGCCTCAATGGTTAAGTTGCTTTTTTAAGTCCCCCTGTATAAAGTACAGTGTACCTTATAAGCATTCTCATCCTATAGTTCTTTTATCCTCGCGTTTATATTAAAAATTACCAATTTTGAGCCTCTCGCGATGTAAGCTATAGCGGATGCGATAGACATAGTATGAAATTGAATGAGACGTACGTAAACATTTTTAAGGATTTGCGATGCAAAATATTTTATGTCATCGTCTGTGCATGTAACAATTTGACGTTAATAGATGGTTAAGACATGCAGATAGCAACAATATTTGTAGGATAGATATGTGTCCCATTCGACTGCATGCATGATTGGTTCTTTCGGGCGGAAAATCCGCTTTCATAAAATGCGCAATTTAATGCCTAAACATGCCATCAAGCATGTGATCAGAGGTTGGCCGAAGATTGGTTTTACCAATGATTCTGTTGATTTAAATTTGTAAATTGTTAGGGTTTGTACCGTTGCCATCGCTCTTTCTTGAATACGAAGCACAACATACAACTTAGGAGTTTTACAAAGGAATATATTTTAATCATATACAAATCACTCATATATATACAGAATTATATTTATGTTAACTATTTTGACATATTACATTTCATTACCATACAAGGTTTACAATTTTGTTACATGCAACAAGTATTTTTTTACGTTGGTATTTCTGGTAGCCAGAGATTACATTTTTACATACATAACATTACTGTTCAGTTACGTCAACCTTATTTGGAATATTTAGAGCATATCTCAACATAAATACATGTTCGCGTGTTGCCCGAAACACTG